>NC_054750.1:35424130-36024130 GCF_018143015.1 Lytechinus variegatus
CACAATCGTCATGGATGATCCGTTCCCAAATCTAGGTTGACAGATTACCAGTTAGCGGGTCATGTACCGACTATTTATTACAGGTGATTATCGACATACAGCCCATGCGCCATCGGAAGCACACATCGCCCCCCCCCCCGGCCCCCCTAGCAACAATGTCACGTGATACCAACACACTCGCTAGAAGCAAACTCTCAGTTCAACATGTTGATCTGGTTTGGGATGTTATCATTGTCATGATAAAACACGGTGTGTTTTTATTTTCTTTTAACACACCTCTCCATCTCATTTCATATTCATTGATAGTCTTTTCATGATGGCGCTGTTCACTATCGTCGGAGTCCCTTTTTGTATGTCACACTGATTTGTTTTTATCAGTACGCAGTATCAGTGATGGGTCATCGTTATCAATAAAGCAGCTAATAAGTCAACCTTACGCTACTTATAACTGAAACTTCCCTCCTTCAATTTCTTTCAGTCTAGAGCACCGCTTCTCAACTTTTTTTACTCGATGACCCCTTTGACTCTCAGATTTCATTCGAGGGCCACAAACCAAAATTTTAAGAAAACCTCAATTTTTATGAAAAAAAAATGTTTCGAGAAATTTGAACATAAAGCTCTGAAGCACATTCGAAACAGACAGTTTGAGAACTAATCTGCATTCGCCAATGTCCGATAAATGGGCAACAACAACTACATACTATGCAAGGGCGCCGGAAGCGGGGGGGGCAGGGGGGCGCTTGCCCCCCCAAAGAAAATTTTTGGGGGGCAAAACGAGATTTTGCCCCCCCCCCCAATGTGCCCCCCTTAAAGTAGAAAAATGATATTATTTAAGGACAAAAGTAAACGATGAAGGCACTTTTCTGCCTAAGAATTGTCATTTATTTTGTCAAAAATGAAAAAATTTCGCCCCTGACGGGGCAATTACACATCTTAGTAAGCCTTGCGTCTTTTGACGAACATGTCCCTCTGTAAAACATACATTTGATAAGCCCCTTTTCCATCTTATTACAGTGTGATAACGTTTAACCTTTTAAACCCCCATTCCAAAGAGAACAAGACCGCTGGAAGACTTTTGAAAGACCATGAATTTTGGTTGATCTTTCAGAGGTCTCTCAATGAACCTACAATGGTCTTTGAGATCTTACACGAGTCCTGACCAATCTTTCAGTGGTCTTCGTGGTCTTCATGGGCTCCAAAACTTTTTGAAACGGTTCAAAACAGTCTTACAACGGTCTTACAGGAAAATTGTCTTTCAGTGGTCTTTAGTTCAGCAGTCTTTCAGCGGTTTTTCGATGAACTTTCAAAGGTCTTCATAGTCTTTCATTGATCTTTCGGCAGTCTCTCAAGATTTTTGCGGAGATCACTGTAAGACACATGAGAGAGTATTGAAAGATCGTTGAGAGACCATTGAAAGACCAGGCAAAGTCCATGCAAAGAATTCTGAAAGATCACTTATTGCATAAAAGATCTCTGAAAGACCATTGAAAGATCTCGAGAGGACTAGTCTAAGACCAGTACGACAAGAAATATCCATCAGTCGTTCAGAGTTCTTTGAGGGGTCTTTCTGAGTCATTTCACAGAGATGACAAATTTCGTTGATCTTGAAAACCGCTGTAAGACCTCACCAATTTTAAGTCTTTCAGTGGTCTTTCAATGGTCTCCGTTCTGTGGAATGGGGGCCTATTATAATGAATACATTTCAGACTAAAAAAATTGCATGCTGGCTGTGTCGGCTAACAACGCGCGGTCGCCCAGAAACGCTCAGACCGGGGTGGTGTTTCATCAATATTTTCGTCCGACAAGTTGTAAGATCTGACAACTTTCCTTTATTCTGATTGGTTGAGAAGCATTGTTACTGTCGGATAAAACAGGACTTGTCGGATAAAACGTCCTACAAGTCCTTTCATGAAACGCTCCCCGGACCCGATATCACCAACGCGCGTGAACGCTAGTTACTCGAGCAATATATGGAATCTGAAAATAGCTGTAAAACCGAAGAAAAGTCTAAAGAGTTATAAAGGATTGAGTAGTTGCTTATTGGATAAATGAGAAGATGTTAGCTTGAGTCGGCGAATGGAGTGCAGAACAGGAGTACTCATCTATCAACTAATCAAGCCTCTTCTTCAACCTTTTCTGGTTTACTGTCTTTATCAGGACTACGCTCGTTTGAACAAAAAATTACTCGACTATCAACTGTCTACTCCCTCCTATCAATTTCACTTCTTCCTCTATCCACTTTTTTCGAAAACTCCACATGGTGTACCGTCAACCACATCCGCTGTTGGAATGTAATTGTTTTCTTCTAAATATTACATAATGTACATTATGAACTGCCGTAGTTTGTTGTTCATGATTATTTACAAATGAATATTTCCTGGAATTTGATATTCATCATTTCCTAGTTATGGTCACATTTTCCCCAGAAAATATGTAAAGAAAAAAGAAGATTTTGAAGGGGCAATCCAAAAAATGCTTCCCATACAAAACATGCCAAAGGAAACACATAAATCGAGTAATGTTTTAAATTTTCAGAAAAGTTTTAAATTGTGGGACAATAATTAAGCAGGTCATATTTCTTTTTCCTCCAGTTACAAAATATGAAACGTTTTGCCCATGCATGGATAATCAGGGACTCTCTCCAATGCTGAGGTCAGAAATGATTTAAATAGAATGGGGATTTAAGCGCTTATCGTCGTCTGCCACGTCAGAACAGTTTTGAATTTAAAAAGACATTCATTAGAATGTATTTTGGTTCTGTTGTTACGCTTCTTTTGCTTAATACACTCCTTGAAACTTATGATAATTGTGCTCTCTCGCGTCGTCCGTGTATGTAAATGTACATAAATAAATATTTCTGAAAGGATATTGCATGAAAAATGTAATTTCTGGTATTTTGAGTCAATATCAGCGTATTACGTAATTTAATTGATCAGACACGAAAACCACATTCCGAATTATGCGATCGTTTTGCGCGTAGGTTCTCATAAACTCTGAGTATAGTCTTTCGTAGTGAATTCTATGTTTAATTCTCAAGAAATTTATTTTTGAATTCTCTTAGAAACGTAACTTTTAAACTCAATTTTTACACAAAGTCCTTACCGTGGGGGGGGGGTCCCACGCCCTCTCCCGCTCGATCGCTTCGGTATCTCACGCTGTCAAAAATATTGTGCCTCCTTCGGGATTTTGCCCCCCCAAAACTGAAAGTGTTCCGGCGCGCCTGATACTATGAATACACACGAGGTTCACATCAAAGTTAGATCGAACCCATCATAGTGTGCATGGGCATGCTTTGTAACATGCAGGATACCTATCGTGTGCTTTAGTTTTGTTTGACCCACGTACACATATTAGACCAATCGGATATAACATGTTCTGACAGGTTTGTGAAATATGATATATTTTTTCCCACAATTTTTATTCTCCCTCTAGAGCTTCTCGCGGCCCACCTGAGAGAGCTTCGTGGTCAACCGGTTGAGAACTGGTCAACAGCATCCTCCTAATCCACTCAAATATTTACTGATCTACCAGCTAGGATCAGACCAGCTCATTGAACTTCATCTATCCCAATGATTGCAATCACTGATATCTCAAAGATTTCAAAGCCTATCCCTTTCTCGACAAGTCCCATACACTGAACATTCCTTCTTCTTCCCCATCACTCCACTAATCATTCATATCAGAAGCTATATATCAAACCCTATTATTATTAGAGCTAATCAAAAGAGAATGCCCCGTTGGGATCATATGTTTCAGTAAAGAAAGTAAAATTGAAATGAACTAGTGAAGATAAACAAGTTTGTCCTTTCTATATGGGCAAAAGCAGACTATAGGTGTCATGCGCGTAAAACGTTCCCCATAGACTTGTGTGTTAATATGGCACTTAAGAAAAATTCATCAAAATAAATGTGAAATTAGAAGGTCGAATGTTTACTACCTTTGGATAGGATATATATCTGACATTCCATATCCGACAAGAGAAGGGTATTGTACCAGCTCATTTAAATAAAAAAATCGCCATTTATGAAGATAACTGTGATGGATCAAATTCATCAACTGAAACACTAAAATAGCCCCAATTCTTCCGCCAGTCAAAAAATAATTCCAAATCATTGATATATCTTCCCAATTTAAGCAAAGGAAGTTCAGTAGTTACCATTTCTAGAATCAGTGTTAGATTTTGAATCATATTCATACACTTTTGTCAATCAGCAATATCAAATTGGAAAAAATTCGAATGGGTTGCGTCGAACGAATATCTTTAGCCCTCCTGATGTAATTAGGCTCATGGCACCGAATGTAATCTGAACATCTACGCACAGAGGGAGCCCTTTCATTACACATGTCTTATCACATAAACCCCTCACCTCTATTACTATTGTCCTGTTTCATTTGTACTGCATGGCGGGTAGGGTAGTTAAACAATAATTGGATCAATGTTTATGACCTTCAAAAATCAAGGAAATAAACGTGTATTTTAAAGTAAATATCCCTGTATATACATACCATTAATGTGTTAATACTAAGAATCTGTATAGTACTAAATCTGCCTCTTAACATGCTTAATGTAACAGAGCATCAGCAAAGATTAATATCAACATGACTCTACAATTTCTTATCCAACACACACTTTTGTAACTGCATCATGTTAATGCTTCTATAGCTCTTACAAGAAAAAGACAAAATTTATGAAAGACAAGTCATAAGCATTCACAATTACACTCATTATCATACTCCTTTTTATTTGGGAAGATATACACAATGTAATCAGTATTACAATGAAATTCATAATTCTTAAGGGGGAGAGACATGCTCCCCCTTGAAAACAGTAACTTGTATGCTTTTTTATTTCTTACATAGAAAATGCAAACATACACCAAACTTGCTGTAAAAAAAACAACAGTAATTTGTGGCATTTCTCTATAGATGAGCCCAAAGCTGCGATTTGCACAAGAATACATCTTGAATATATTTTCAGTTGTGTTTGCAGTTTAGCAGCACACTCTACATAAGATTGCTGACAGACATATTGGCATGGCAATGGTGCACATATATTATGACATATCAATGAAGCTCATATTCATTCAGATATATAAACAATACAAATTTCATCCAAGACAAAACATATCTTGCAGCATTTCATTCACAAAAGAAAATAAACCTCAATATTTAGTGATTATATGAATATGCATGAATAATAATTATAAAATTACTCCGTATGTGAGGCAGAGGATTCTATTTTATCTTTGTTCATGTATCAAGCATTCTAACATACATTAGAGATTTATGAAATCCAAATAATTTAGATCTTTTTATAACCATTCAAATTACATCTGTCTAAGGTGAAGAAACAAGTGGAATGCCTCTGGCAGTCTCGCCTGCATTACGCAATTCGATATAGCAGCAGTGCTGATTTTGAAAACAGCTATTGAATAATTATTCATAAAATAAAACATTCATATGATAATAAAATACTATGGCAATTGACCCATAATTATCTTTGACCATGATCATGTTATCAAAGACATGTGCAAAACATTCATTATTGATTACCCGAAGTCTGTGTTTTGTGGTCTAGATCCATAAACTTCCAAAGTTATGATACCAATTCAACAAATCTGAAACGCGCACGGGTATTCAGAGATACATGGTTGCCCTTATGTCCAAGTTTCATGAACTAGATCTATAAACTTTTAAAGTTATGATGATGATTCCACAAATATCCCCAACATTACCAAAGTTTGTTGACTTTAAATGACCTTTGACCTTGGTCATGTGAACTTAAACTTGCACAGGATGTTCAAGGATACTTGAATGGTCTTATGTGGAAGTTTCATGAACTAGATATAAAAAAAATTAAGTTATAACAATTCTACAAATAACCCCAAAATGGCCAAAGTATGTTGACCCTAAGTGACCTTTGACCTTGGTCATGTGACATGAAACTCAGGAAGGTTCGTCAATGATACACCATTACCTTTACGTCTAAATTTCATCAATAAGGTCCATACACTTTCTAAGTTATGACGATATTTCAAATACGTAACCTTGGTTATGATTTTGATATTGATTCCCCCAACATGGTCTAAGCTCATTGACCCTAAATGACCTTTGACCTTGGTCATGTGAACTGAAACTTAGGCAATATGTTCAGTAATACTTGATTACCCCTTAATATGTCTAAGTTTCATGATCTAAGTCCATATATTTTCTAAGTTATGATGGCATTTCAAAAACTTAACCTTCGGTTAAGATTTCAATGTTGACACCGACGCCACCATTGGAAAAGCATCACCAGTAGTCTCGTTCTGCTATGATGACAAGAAATTTTATTCTTTTATTTTTTAAGCATTTGGAACTAGAGTTATACTCTGATACATCAGAATTTGAGGTAGACTTAGTGAGAAAAAAACATCTTTTTTGGGGGGGGATAGAAGTAAAACCACAACTGGACAAGTTTTCACAAATTCTTACATATCAACTTGAAACAGATAGTTTATGGTGGTCCACTAATTATTCAGACCTTTTAACACCGGTGTATTGGCTCAGTTGGTAGAGCGTCCGTCTCACAACCGAGAGGTCGGGGGTTCAAACCCAGGCTGCGTCAGACCAAAGACGTGAAAAGATGGGAGATGCTGCAACCCTGTTTAGCGTTCAATGATTATAAAGGGATAGAGCCAAGTCGATCTGGCCCTGCACAGCGGCTGCCAGTCCCACGATCAATTGGGCAAAGCAAATTTTCGAAGTATTTCATTTCATGTCTATTTCGAACAAATAAATTATGGATAAATTATGGATTTTTTATCTTATAAGGTTCTGCCCCTAAATATCATGCAAACAGTGAACATGTCGAAACAACAAACACCTAGATAGAACATGTATAGCCACTACTGGAATCTAACTAAGAACATACAAGTTTGTCCATCAATAAATGGGAATGTCTTTCAGCAAATCAAAAAGGGCTATATCCTCATTTAAATTCATCTGATAGAAAATCCATATATGACCACATACATCAATATTCTCACTACAATTGTCATATTGTAGTTTCACTTGGTGGTTATAACACATCAGATATTATCACATAACTATCAACACATTTGATACATATATCTCTTTTTTTGGTCAGTACGAACCATATGATGATCAAATCTGCGGCTACCTAAGATAAACAAAATGCATTTGTATAATATAGCTGCCATAATTAATGTGTCAGGCAATTACAACTATAAGTAAAACATTTTGAAACAAAATTTTCACAAAAATCAGTTTAAAGGTTTAAATCCACAAAAATATTCTATACTTTTGCAACGTCTAATGGAGAAACATTAGAATGGTGGCAATAGGAATACATATACATTTTTAATATTGCTGGAAAAAAATAAAAAATCTGGATCTTCAAAGTTATTGTGACCCTGTAATGTTGGTTAACAAATTACAATAATTCTTCTCATGATTTATTTTTCTTTTTTTAAGGTATGATACAGCTTCTAATACAAGACCTATTCATCTACTAGTTTACTCTGCAACAATTCACATTTACAAATTTTACCATTCTAAAAACAGATTTTGATATTTATCATCAAAGAAGACATAATTACAGCCTCATCTCAAAATAATTTTTAATTCATGGAAGATCTTTTCTTCAGTCCTGTATCTTATGTTCTTGACCCTCATCGTATGCAGAGTTTCTTAGTGATGATAACTCCTATTCAAACTTCCAACCAAGGGAGCAGATTGTGTACACTAATTATGTACTGACAAGTACTCTAATTACATGACACTGATCACAATTAAAAGCCTTTATATGTGTACACTAATCACTAATCACAACCTGTGAACAAGAACATTATTTACATCTCTATTAGCACAAATGTCATTACAAGCCTAATAAAAAGATCTTCCTTGTAATGTGACCTTACATAATACTGAAGTGGAACAATCTAAAATAATTCTGCACAACAAATAAAATGGCAGTCCACAAAACATTTATGCTGAAGTGATGACCCTGAAGTGTTGTCAAAATCAAGGGATTTTTTTCGTGCCTTGAGAATCAGTATTGCATAATTGAAGAGCCTGGTGGGTGTTTCGTAAAGCTGTTCATAAGATACGAATGACTTTACGCACGACTGGTGATCCTTTCTTGTGATATCCCTATGTAATTGAGTTATGACCTAAGAACATGTTCCAGTCGTGCGTAAAGTCGTTCGTAACCTTAGGAACAGCTTTATGAAACACTCACCTGGAACCAGAAGGATCACCTGAAATAAAGGTGATGATTATACATTCCATCCCCTTTGATACATTGCAACAAGGGTGCACAAAACATTTTTAAAATGAGCTTTGGTTGGAGGAGCTGATCAGATATTGTACTTGAATACCGTCATGTGTCTCCTTGCAACAGGTTAGGCTTGGTTACCAGGAGTTTGGACCTAGCTTACTGTGACCTGGTCAGCAGTCTCCATATCCTCCACTGATTTTGATTCCTTTAGTGACTCCTGCAACATGTACACAAAAAGAATGCGGAAAATGTAGTGGATTAAAAACTAGTAAAGGGGAAATAACTGAGTTTGAGCTCCTGGTATTTCAAGAAAATTGTTCCATGAAGTTCTTTGTAATTAATGTAAGACTTAACCCCATGTTACTGCCAGGATATTTTGAAGGCTGCAGAGAGGCGCCTGAAGAGCCCTCTCGATTGTAGATTGTGCAATTGTGACAAAAACTAACATGCAAGTCACCCATTATGTTATCTACAAAATTGTGTACATGTAAGTGATTCTTTCAAAATTAGTCAAATTTATGTTTGTATCAATCATGCTTTTTAGAATTCGGAAAGAAATCTTAATATAAAGCTCCTAAACTGCTGATTTTTAGATAGACACTCTCTTAAGGATCCTTATTGAATATGACTTTAAATCACATTATCAAAAGATATTATTTTGTATTCATTGTTCTCAAAATTTCTGATGTATTTCTCAATTTTTCAACTTTTTGTTTTTCATTGACTTATACCGGGTGAGTAAAAAAAACTTGACACCTCAGAAATCCCTAACTTAAGGAAAAGATATGCCAAATTGCCTTGAACACATAATTATCATATATGGCCTGAAAGAATACCTTCTCTCAAATAAATTGATACCATATTTGTGTGGTATTTGACAATGCTTGGATGACCAGGAGGTATTCTTTGCAGTGATGTAAATATTGATTTGGACCAAATTCCACCATGACTGCAACACACCTTTTCAAAAATTGACATGTTAATATGAGTATCAATTCTCAAGTAGGTTTCATTGAAAATAGATTGTTTGTTAACTCATGATTTTGAGATCATTGGCATCTGGATTCATTCATTGCAGTTTTGCCTTACTTTGGTGCAAGTCCAAATTGACTTCACTGCAATAAATACCTACTGATTACCCCAGCGTGAAGACTTACAACATAAATACATGTATAGTATCAAATTAATCGGGAGGAGATACTCTTTCCAGACATACGTTTATAGTGATTATGCGTTCATGACATATTTTTCTTTAAAATGGGGATTTGTGAGGTGTCAAGTTTTTTTTACTCATTCGGTATATTTCAATTATAAACATGAAATTAAGTTATTTTAATCATTAAACTAAAAATAATAAAATAGTTATGAATTTGCAAAGGATCTGTACATCATAAAATCACATTTTTGAGCAAATTTTGGTCAAACATGCATCTCACATAATGTTGTGTAATTTCCGAACCTCATACTTGAACTTGTTCTCAAAAGTAGACAAAAGAAAAATAAAGTCATAAAATGACAAGGCATGAACCTTTCACAATGCTGGAGGGTTAGGGGTAATATTATGGGATTGCTTCTTCTTCTTAACCCTTATCAATTTTTTTATAAATTTTCAATTTTACTTTCAGTTGCTTGTGGTGGGGGATTATTCTTGTTATTTGGCACCTAGTAAATTAAACTATTTTCGCCATCATAAATGTAAATGATTCTTTCACAGGGATGTGATAAAATCCCTAGAGAATGACAGACACTACTGCAATGACAGGGTATCAAATCAGATTGTAAGACCAAACTAACTAAGCTATTGCATCTCCTTAATTCAGTAGTCTAAAGGCTAAACTTTCTGGTACTTCATATATTACCTCTTAATATCTTCAAAACAAAAGGTCTTAGTTACCTTTACCCAGCAGTATAATTATTCATTAACATGTTAAACATGATACTACAGTGATTAATCTAGAGTGTCAACTAGATGCTATCAACTAAATTACCAGTGCTGATATTCTAGTTTACCTATGATAATACTAAAGTGTGTATCAATCAAATAGTGAGATATCATGGTCAAAGTATGAATTGTATTCAAGTAGAAATCATAAATGCAGCTAAAAATGCTTATCATCTCAAACATTAAGTGTTCCACATTAACATTGAAGATTAAACAAGCAAGTCCCAACAATTTATTTTCATTTGCGGTAAATGAATTTATCAACCTTATGCACATAAAAAATTATCAATAATACACAGACAAAATACAAGTGCTATGTTAGTTTTGAAAGCATTGGTTCGTGTAAACTTATCCACTTTATAACATTATCAGATAAACTTTAATCTATTGTTTGATCTTAAATGCACTGGTATATTAATAAACATATTCATGATTATCATATTTTATGGCAGTTTGTGTTCTATTGTACAATTAATGAATCATATGAGCAAAGAAGGATGAATTTGCCCAAGCCATGTGCTATATGAGGGCATTCTAAAGGTTAAGGTTGGTGATATTGGTGGCATTGGCGATCAATGGATATATGATCAAAAATAGTGGGATACAATTACCAACTGAAAGCCATAGACAAAAAGTATTCCAAGTTTGGTTTGTTAGGATTAATTTCATTGAAATGAAAAGGATATGATGAAGAAAGCCAATCTCTTCTTCATGTCAAATGATATATCATTCAAATGCGTTTGTCACGATTTTATTATAGGCATTATGGTCAATCACACCAAGTAGAGAAAGAGAGAATATATGAGGGTGACTTTCATAATGCTTTTTTAGTATGTCTTCAAGAAACATGAGAGTTTTGAACTTGACTCTTGTTTTATGGAAGAAAGTAATTTTGAATATTGATAAGAAAGAAAATCATCCGGGGAGGTGTAAATATCCCTCATTCCCCTTTTTTTAAGCTCTTCTCAAGAAAGTGCTTAAGATTCCACTGAAACTAATAACATCAGTGGTCTTCCGATGTGTGATACGACGGTGCAAACCCATTTCAGGGAAAATTGACTTCAAAGTTTACTATAATAATAATACTAAAATAAATTGCTGCCTAGAAATTTAGTTATGAATAGAGTAGGACTTGTACTTTAATTTTCTGCAAAAATCTCAAAATGTTTTTTTTTTGACCAAAATTGACTGATACAACGGTTCGGATGACCACCAACGATATAGATCAACTGATCAACCTTCAACCCTGTACTTGAGATTCATTGTTCTCTTAAATATTCCTTTCAATTCTTTCCCTTGGCCTATGTTATCTTGTATGTCTGTAAAAGTCTCTCCTGAACATTATTGCATTTTAGCTGATATCTCTACTATTCTATTCAATCCATTACAGTGAGTCTTTGACTTTCTTCAAGGAGAAGTCCAAGATAAATTTCTAAGCTCAAGAACAATGTTTTTATACCATCTTATCCTTGCTTGTGCCTATGGTATTACCTGGATGATCTGTTGATTATCTACAGCTTGCTGTGAGATTGGGCTACGGTTATACTGTCTCCTGTGCATCTCATCTACATATGTCAGGTACCATGTGCCTGGGAATAAATCCTCTATACTGCCCTGGGGATTGTATTTAGCTGAAAATGAACAGAATTGAAAAAAAAAAACAAATTGACACCAAAACGAGCCCACAAATAACAACTGGAATAGTGTCTGTTTGGATTGGTGGAGAATGAAAACTCAGGGTAAAGATACTCTGAGTGCATTCCACATTGAGTAAAATTTGAGATAGCTTGAAGACAATAATTTGTTATAATTAAAATCAACTTTGTGAAGGTACATGTATTTTGTGGCTATTGAAAGCAATGAGAGAAGAATGAACTATCTATTGGTCCCTTAGACACTTCTCTGTGATTGCTTTGATCAATGGCTACTGTACTGCCATGATGCATTGATGTTGACCTAAGATGAAAGCGCTTAATTCAATGTTACATGTACTAAGTGTTGCAGACTCTCAACCCACCTTTAACACATTCAAGAATTTCCTTTCTACTGGGTACCCATTTACTTCACCAGGTTGGAGATTGGCAAACATAAATAAACATCTTGGCAAAGGATGAGAGTATTGCAAAGGGATTTGAACCCCAGTCCTTATCCTCTGAGCTACAACACCATTAAATTGACTTTCACACATCCTTACCTAAATGATGTGTATCTTCCCTGAGCTTCATGGTGTCTGCAAAGACTCCTGGTTCCACGCATCGTCTACTCTCTAACCTAGTCTCAAGGGTGTTCAGACTGTTCCTCATCTTGGCTAGGGCAGAGCCAGGGCTTGCATTGTTGCCTACACGTATGGAGTAGAGCGATGAGGCCATGCCGGATCCATAGGAGAACAAGGCAATACGCTTGTTTGGTAGTTGGTCGAGAGGTACGCTGAAAGGAAAAAGGAACACTCACATTACCATCATATACATCAGGTGACTAGTTGATCTTGACCATGATAAAATACACATAGTCTCAACTACTGCATGACTCCTGGAATGCAAGATTGATCTCTGTAATCACACAGGAAGAAAACTGCTATGTTCAATCAAATGTAACATGCTTTTTTTTGTCTCATACAACTTGTTGGTAATTTTGCTTATACATGGTGTGCTGAAACATGAGGAATAGTCATGGACATGATGTCCCTATTCTGCAATATATCCATTTATCATCACACATATGGGGGTCGCCTCTCTGTATTGTGCCATGTATACAATTTCACAAGCTTGTTCTACAAAATATAACTGAGACAAAAATAAATATATATGTATATGAGTGAGAAGTATTACTTACCTTGCCAAGTAGGAGACGAGACCACCATAGAGTGACGGGGTGTACATGTTACCTACTTGATTAGCTAGACGAAGAGATGGTTGGGTCTTTTGATGAAACACCTCCTTGCTTGCTGTCATGAATGCCTTCTCAACATTCTTATCAAAGAAGGTGTCTTCTAATTTCACATTCCTAGAAGTACAAAAAAATGAAAGGTGAGGAAGTAAAGCCAAGATTGCAGATCAAACTAACATGAGAGATTGGCCCCCACTCAAAATATTTACCAGGCTCAAGTATTGTTTATATTAAAGACATGACCATACATAGCCAAGAGTGACACAAATATGAAGCTGTGGATGATTGAATTATCAGTATTCTGAGAACTCAAAACTATTAAATATCTTTCTAGGAATGATCAGTTAGACTGAGTTCTCACAACTATAGATTTCATACTTTTCACAAATATGGATTTCAAACAGGGTATATTTATTTAATGATATTTATATAACATGTACAGGCGCGCCGGAACACTTTCAGTTTTGGGGGGGCAAAATCCCGAAGGGGGCACAATATTTTTGACAGCGTGAGATACCGAAGCGATCGAGCGGTAGAGGGCGTGGGACCCCCCCCCCACGGTAAGGACTTTGTGTAAAAATGGAGTTTAAAAGTTACGTTTCTAAGAGAATTCAAAAATAAATTTCTTGAGAATTAAACATAGAATTCACTACGAAAGACTATACTCAGAGTTTATGAGAACCTATGAAATCTACGCGCAAAACGATCGCTTAAAGGGGAAGTTCACCCTGACAAAAAGTTTATTGTAAAAATAGCAGAAAAAATAATAAAAAATATTGCCGAAGGTTTGAGAAAAGCTCATCATATAATTAAACAGTTATTAGAATTTCAATTATTTGATTTGTGACGTCATATGCGAGCAGCATTCCTACATAGCGAATGGTAAAAAATCAATGAAATGTCATTTTGTCAGAAAATTGAAAATGGTTTTCACGGTATCCTTTGTATATCAATAGACAAATTACTTCACACCCGATCATGAATAGAAAACAAAATTAAGTCATCAGGAACCATACAGAATTTGAAATTCATGCATTTTATATTACATAACACATTGGGCAGCTGCTCGTTTATGACGTCACAAATCCAAAACTTTGAACTCTAATAACTTTCGTACTCTTTAACGGATTTTCCTCAAACCTTCACCAATATTTTCAATATTTTTTCTGCTATTTTTACAACGGAGTTTTCTTCAGGGTGAACTTCCCCTTTAATTCGGAATGTGGTTTTCGTGTCTGATCAATTAAATTACGTAATACGCTTATATTGACTCAAAATACCAGAAATTACATTTTTCATGCAATATCCTTTCAGAAATATTTATTTATGTACATTTACATACACGGACGACGCGAGAAGAAGAAGAAGCAGAAGAAGCGTAACAACAGAAACAAAATACATTCCAATGAATGTCTTTTTAAATTCAAAATGGCGGGTGTTCTGACGTGGCAGACGACGATAAGCGCTTAAATACCCATTCTATTTAAATCATTTCTGACCTCAGTATTGGAGAGAGTCCCTGATTATACATACATAGGCAAAACGTTTCATATTTTGTAACTGGAGGAAAAAGAAATATGACCTGCTTAATTATTGTCTAACAATTTAAAACTTTTCTGAAAATTTAAAACATTACTCGATTTATGTGTTTCCTTTGGCATGTTTTGTATGGCTGGGAAGCACTTTTGGATGACCCCTTCAAAATCTTCTTTTTTCTTTACATATTTTCTGGGGAAAATGTGACCATAACTAGGAAATGATGAATATCGAATTCCTGGAAATATTCATTGGTAAATAATCATGAACTAACAAGCTACGGCAGTTCATAATGTACATTATGTAACATTATTTAGAAGAAAACAATTACATTCCAACAGCGGATGTGGTTGACGGTACACCATGTGGAGTTTTCGAAAAAAAAAAGAGAAAAAGTGGATAGAGGAAGAATTTAAATTGATAGGAGGAAGTAGACAGTGAAAGTCGAGTAATGTTTTGTTCAAATGAGCGTAATCCTGATAAAGACAGTAAACCAGAAAAGGTTGAAGAAGAGGCTTGATTAGTTGATAGATGAGTACTCCTGCTCTGCACTCCATTCGCCGAATCATAGCATCTTCTCATTTATCCAATAAGCAACTACTCAATCCTCTATAACTCTTTAAACTTTTCGGTTTTACAGCTATTTTCATATTCCATATGTTGCTCGAGTAACTAGCGTTCACGCGCGTTGGTGATATCGGGGGGGGGGGCGTTTCATGAAAGGACTTGTCGGACGTTTTATCCGAAAAGTCCCATTTCATCCGACAGTTACCATAGTAACAGTACCTCTCAGCCAATCAACATCAGAGAAAGATGTCAGATCTGACAACTTGTCGGATGAAACACTCCCCAGGTCCGGGAGCGTTTCATGAAAGGACTTGTAGGACGTTTTATCCGACAGTTACTATGGTAACAATGCTTCTCAACCAATCAGAATACAGGAAAGTTGTCAGATCTTACAACTTGTCGGACGAAAATATTTATGAAACACCACCCCGGTCTGAGCGTTTCTGGGCGACCGCGCGTTTGTTAGCCGACACAGCATACAAATTTGCCATTCGGTTTTAGTCTGAAATGTATTCATTAATACTAATAGGCCCCCATTCCACAGAACGGAGACCATTGAAAGATTGGTGAGGTCTTACAGCGGTCTTCAAGATCAATGAAATGTGTCGACTCTGTGGAATGGCTCAGAAAGACCCCTCAAAGAACTCTGAAAGACTAGTTGGATATTTCTTGTCGTACTGGTCTTAGACTAGTCCTCTCGAGATCTTTCAATGGTCTTTCAGAGATTTTTTATGCAATAAGTGATCTTTCAGAATTCTTTCCATGGACTTTGCCTGGTCTTTCAATGGTCTTTCAATGATCTTTCAATGATCTCTCATGAGTCTTACAGTGATCTCCGCAAAAATCTTGAGAGACTGCTGAAAGACCACTGAAAGACAATTTTCCTGTAAGACCGTTGTAAGACTGTTTTGAACCGTTTCAAGAAGTTTTGGAGCCCATGAAGACCACGAAGACCACTGAAAGATTGGTCAGGACTCGCGTAAGACCTCAAAGACCATTGTAGGTTCATTGAGAGACCTCTGAAAGATCAACCAAAATTCATGGTCTTTCAAAGGTCTTTCAGCGGTCTTGTTTATCACACTGTAATAAGATGGAAAAGGGGCTTATCAAAGGTATGTTTCACAGAGGGACATGTTCGTCAAAAGACGCAAGGCTTACTGTGATGTTTAATTGCCCCGTCAGGGGCGATTTTTTTTTATTTTTGACAAAAGAAATGACAATTCTTAGGCAGAAAAGTGCCTTCATCGTTTACTTTTGTCCTTAAATAATATCATTTTTCTACTTTTAGGGGGAAAATTGGGGGGCAAAATCTCGTTTTGCCCCCCCAAAATTTTCTTTGGGGGGGCAAGTGCCCCCCCTGCCCCCCCGCTTCCGGCGCCCTTGAACATGTATGTATTATTTTGATCTATTTATGGTTTGTGATTTATTTTTTTTAATGCATTATTTGTCAATAAGAGTATGAGGACAAGTTTTGAGTTTTTAATTGAACATGACAATAAAATAATTGAATTGAAATGAACTCTATTGAATTAAGTTGTTTACAAGTTACCTTGAATGTACTGTGTCAATAGCAACAGCTTTTTATGCTGAGCCCCCCCCCCCCCAAAAAAAAAAAAAAAAATCACACACATTAAATTCAAAGAAACAATCCTTCCAGTCATTACCTGAACTCTTCTACGTTTGCATATCTGCTGCCCTCTGTGGTATCAGGTGAAGGATCCCTAAGAAAGTCATTGAGTACAAGCCTGGCTAGAGACTTCTGGACTAGTTTGCAAAATGGTGAATGGAAGCAAATTCCATCAAAGGAATCTATCGTTATCCTTCCTGCTTCACCAACTGTTGTTAAAAGAAACCAAATTATGGTACATGACTACATGAAATATTGAAAACAAAACATGCATTGATGATGAGAGGGTCAAATATATTATGCTTAAATCACATACATCAATAATGTCCTGTTTATATTCTTACGCACAGAGGGATTTAAAAAACTTGATATTTATGTTATATTTATTACAATTCTTACCGTCAAGCCACTGGAAATTACAGAGTCACACAAGTAAACACTAAGCTACATCCCGGAACTTTTAGTTATTGTTGATAAGTGAGAATTATTAGCAAAAATATTCTAGAAAGGTGATATTGGTCCAAGAGTCAAATCATTGCAATTAACTTATCCTACTGTAGGGAAGCATTTGCCATGTAAGAGTGATAACATTAAAGGACAAGTCCACCCCAACAAAAACTTGATTTGAATAAAAAGAGAAAAATTCAACAAGCATAACACTGAAAATTTCATCAAAATCGGATGTAAAATAAGAAAGTTATGGCATTTTGAAGTTTCGCTTATTTTCAACAAAATAGTTATATGAACGAGCCAGTTACATCCAAATGAGAGAGTTGATGACATCACTCACTCACTATTTCTTTTGTATTTTATTATATGAAATATGACATATTTTTATTTTCTCGTCATTGTCATGTGAAATGAAGTTTCATTCCTCCCTGAACACGTGGAATTCCATTATTTTAACATTTTGTGCTTCAGGCAAGGATGTCCTAATCGTCAAATTCGTAAAAATTGAAATATTGTTTAATTCAAACACTTAAAAAACAAAAGAAATAGTGAGTGAGTGACATCATCGACTCTCTCATTTGGATGTAACTGGCTCGTTCATATAACTATTTTGTTGAAAATAAGCGAAACTTTGAAATGTCATAACTTTCTTATTTTACATCCGATTTTGATGAAATTTTCAGCATTGTGCTTGTCCGATTTTTCTTTATTGATTCAAATCAACATTTTTCTGACGTGGACTTGACCTTTAAGTCTAGATAACCAAGATAGCACAATGTACTTTCTCCACTCCCTAGGGAGCATTCATGCTATCCTGCAAAACTTACCATTCTGTAGGGCAGTATTTACCATGTAACAATGATAGCATTAAGTCTAGAGCACCAAAATAGCACAATGTATGTACATTCTCCACTCCTTTGGGAGGAATCAATTATTAAAGGGATCCTGAAAATCTTACCCTTCTGGAGGGCAGCCTCTGCCTTTGCAATATAACGCTGATAGCACTTGTCTAGAGCACCAAGATAGCACTGGATAGAGAGCTTGCCGTCAACACGAGGGTATTCAGAAGACATGTCAGGTTTGTAGAAATCATATACATGCTGCATGTGTGTGCTTCGAAGACCTGCATACAATTAATCATGTCATTGTCATATATGCATTTCTATTGATAAATTTTGAATCTAGCTATAGGTTGGTGTTTAATTTTCGGGGCAAGAAATATATATTATGAGGGTTCAAAGCAAACTTCTAAATATTTCCACATACGAAAAATTATTTCCACATAAAAATTTTTGAAATCCTCCCTAGTGATAAAATACTATTAATATCTTTTAATTTCTGTTTATTCTCTATAAAACAAAAATGAAATAAATGGCTCTATGTTCTTTCATCCATTGTTTGTTTTTAGAATTTGTTCGTTTTCCCACTTTGTCTCTTTATCTTTAATTATGGCCATGAATTGGTCATTCCATGACATGTCATTCAGATAACACAAGGATATAGTTTCTGTTCTTTACCTTATAGAAATTTCCTGCTTCAATAAGAGTGGTCTATTTCATACAGCTGATCATAATTGTAACAATGATGAAACCCAATCAATGCTCTAAACTAACCTCTTTCAATGACAAGTGGAGCATGAGGACCAACAAGCATGGCTACAGCTCCAGCACCCCCTGTAGGTCTAGCATTGCCAGTAGCATACACAGCAATATCACCAGCCACCACAAGGGCATACCGTCCTATACAATAAAATCAGACAAGGAAAAGGAGATGCATCGATTATGAACAACTAATTGTTTTCATAAGATGCCAATAACCAATCAATACCTAGTTGCATAGTATTATGTTCAATAGACTAATATTAAAGCGACCAATCAGAATTATTGTTTTTAACCCAAAATTTGTGATTGATATTTATGATTTATGTACAGACACCAAGTCTAAGTTCATTGACCCTAAAGACCTTTGACCCTGGTCATGTGACCTGAAACTCAAAAGGATGTTCTGTGATACTTGCTAACTCTTGGATAGAGGTCCATAAATTTTCTATATTAAGATAACATTTATAACACTTAATTTTTTTTAATATTTAGATGTTGATGTTGCTGCTGTCGTTGCAAAAGCAGCGCCTATAGTCTTGCTCTGCTATCCATGCAAGACAAAGATTAAAATTCTAATAACTTTTTAATTCTTTGATGGATTCCCCTCAAACCTCAACAAATATTTTAAATTATTTTTTCTGCTATTTTTACAATAAAGCTTTTGCCAGGTTGAAATTCCCCTTAACCCTAACTAGGCTGGGCTTTTTTGGCTGTTCTGTGGGTGGGGTTGATTCAACCCCCCTGAGATTTCGGCCGCCGATCGCGCGAACGCCGCAAAAATTTGCACGCTGGTAGTATGCGATGTAATCTACAAGGCTGTATGGTAAAATTTTCTAAAATTATGAGATTTTATTTTTTATGAATTAATTATGCTAATTTATGCATAAATCATACTTTTTGCTCTAATTAACTAAATAAAGCTCCCAGAATGCTAATTTTTGGTAAAAATATTCTTTGTAGCATTCTTAACAATCGCAATTGAAAAAAACTTTGTTTTGGAAATCAATTTCTTATGTATTTTATTGTTTTATGAATTTATGTATTTCGTTTGTTTTTCAACCTTTTGTTTTTCTTTGTTTTTTTCACCTGATTTATTGCACAACCGTTTTGAAGCATAATAATGCTAAAATCAATTGATTTCAGCTGTTCAAAGTAAAAATAATCATATCTGTATGAATAAAAGGAGAAAACTCAATTTGCATTGACTTTGTACACGTTGCATAATTTCGGAACCGCGTACCCGGATGTTGTAAATTTGGTCTCAAAAGATGCGCGAGACTTAACAGTATAAACTCTGTGAGTGGCACGGTCAAAAACTTTCGCACGGCGGAATGATCACAGAAAATGTTGAGGGGGGGTTGATTCACCCCCCCCCCCTTCATTGTATATAATTGTACAGGTTCTATTCAGGAATAGTGCATTTATTCAAGTTATCTACAGCAAGATAAGACAATTTTAAGATTGAAGAGAGCCACGCAAATATAAATGCTTTCTAAAAATAACTTTTAAAATCATGTTTATCATAATGAACTGACAGCTATCAGATAAATTTGTATTTGCTGATCACTTGAGTAAATATGATTGTTGGGATATTTTTATCAATCAATGATTTTCATTATTATCTAAAGTTTCAGATTTTGATGTCTATTCCCCTAAAATGGTCTAAGTTCATTCACCCTAAATGACCTTTGACCCTGGTCATATGACCTGAAACTCATAAGGATGTTCAGTGATACTAGTTTACTCTTGGAAATACATTTAGGTGTATTAAACTTTCTAACAATTATTCTTGGTTAATATTTAGATGTTGATGTTGCCATTATTGTTGCAAAAGCAGTGCAAGACAAAGATTAAAATTCTAATAACTTTTTTAATTTTGATGGATTTCCCTCAAACCTCTACAAATATATTTTCTGCTTATTTTCACAAAAAAGTTTTCGTCAGGTTGAACTTCCCTTTAGGAAGTGACCCTACATTGTATATAATTGTATGTACATAAGTTCTATTTCAGGAACAATGCATTTATTCAAGTTATCTACAGCACGATAAGAAAATCTAAAGATACTAATTCTTTCTAAAAATAACTTTTAAAATCATATTTATCATAATCAACTGACAGCTACATGTCCATGTAACAGATAAATCTGTCTTTGCTGATTACTTGAGCAAATATGATTGTTGGGATATTTATATCAATCAACATTTTTCATTACCATCATTGTTTCGTTTTATGATATTGAAATTGATTCAATGAAATGAGCATAGTGAATGATTCCATGTTTGTCATGATATAATCTTTGTTCATCTTTAAGACAATTAAACACTTGATTTTCCTCAGAGTTTGACAGGTCCCTATTCAAGATAAATTTAGTCAACTTTTCACCGATATGAATTATAGAAATAAATAGGTGGAAAATATTCATAAAGGAAACAGAAGGTATTGAACCTTGTACCTTATGGTTGACAATGTAGAGACATAACCACTATACTTACCATCCCAAGCACTAGACTCTACCCATGAAAGAGCATTAAAGAGAGCAGCAGTGCCTCCATAGCAAGCATTGGTTGTATCAATTCCTTCAATGTCAGTATTACCAGAATCTTCAAATAACTGCATCAGTACTGTCTTGACGCTCTTTGATTTGTCAATAATCGTCTCAGTGCCAACCTGCCAGTATGTAATTGATGTGTGGAATAAATGATTAAATACTTACATGGATAAATCTATTACTATATGATTTATTATTCTATTCATATTATGCAAAATTGTTTTTACATACACATTTACATATACCTTTGAAGATATCAGAATTGGTTTAATAGCATTTACATGTGTTTTTTTAAGTTTACTTCTTTATCTACGGGACTTATGCTTTCAAAATATCCATTCTCAAATTCTCAGAATAAATCCCAAATGTATGTAAATAGCATTACTTCTATGAAAGAAAAATACCCACCTCCAGTCTACCAATGGCATCAAAGGGAAGCTGATTATTTTCCATCAAGTTCTGGACAACTGTCAAACAGAGGGAGTTGATATCTTCCCTATCAGAGCAGAATCCCATCTTACCCTGTCCCAAGCCTATGGTGTACTTGCCGGCCGAGGCCCCATCAAACTTCTCCAGTTCTGTCTGGTCTACATACTGCGAGGGGAAGTAGATTTCTAAGGCAACAATACCAACGTTTTCTGGCCATTGGCCAGCAGGGCTAGTCATTCTCTGGAATCCAGGCATGATGATCAAGGTTTATTGCTGTGGACAAAAAGGAAACTTTCAGGTCATTATACATGTAAAACTAAAACTTTGCTCATGCTTCATGCTCGCATTGCCTGTTGAGTAAGATAATAGTCTGATCAAGAAGTTGCAAGGGCTTAAAATATCACATTTTAATAAAGCCAATAAATATGCACACATTCTGCTCGCAATTCAAGTTTTCATTATTTTGTTTCAGCAAGATACACATCCTGATTATGATCACAAAATGTGCTGAATATGTACTCACATCATTAGTGTGATTTATTTCAAGCATTGCGACTGGCCAATAAGCGCCACATGACATCCAAATTTTTGTGCATTGCACTGCAGTGCAAAAAGGTGTGCAACGAAATTGACATTGCACGCTCAAGCAGACCAGTGCGGTAAAAGTCTAGAGAAGTCCAACAAAACTGTCGGGTCTATAAGAATGTGTTTCTGTGTTGCTATTTTATATAACAAATAATGCATGATTTGCTCTGTCCTGCATAAAAGTAAATGCAGAAAAAGCTCGGTTTCTTCAGATGGTGCACACTGGGCACTCGCCGCCAGCGGCTCGTGCACAGTGCGGCACCTATCTAAAGAAACCTTGCATGCTCTGCATTTCCACTAACGCACTCGGCTGAATGCATTATTTATAATACTAAATCTTCAGGATTGAAGAAAGCAGACTACACAGAAGAAGAAGAATATGCATTTTTTCCCACATATGCCACTCAGAGTATCAGACCGAGTTTTGGACCTTGATGTTCGGGTAGGTGGAGCGTAGTGTAGCGGTAGTGAAGTGGAGTGGAGCCAGCACGAACATCACTTGAGGTAGATACACTATGTAAACCGTGGTGTGCTGTTAGGCCCAGGCTAAATGGTTGATTTCTTTATATGGCAGTGAGTCCAAACTTCGCAGATGGTCATTATCTAAAAAACTAGCCAATACCTTCATTTTGCAAGTAGATATCATCAAAAATGTGAGTTCAATGTGGTACTGACTAATTCTATAGCATTTTGTCGTCAATCTGATATAAATATCTCACCTTTTGAGCTTGGGTTTTTGTTTAAATCTCCTAAAAAACTTTGGTTCGCCAAGTTAGGTCACACTTTTTCAGAACGGTTTTCCTGCACAGCGCGCACTCGTCAATTGGAATAGAATTTTTAGATCACGATACCAGCGAAACCCCTTGACCTACTTCACATTTTGTCAACGATTTTACAGTTTATGGTCTTGCCGTCAATGTGGTAACTATTTCTTGAATTGCTTTTCCATAAATTGTGCCCATATTTTGTGAACAAATTTAAGCCTAATCTATAATCAATCATATTTTTGAAAAGTCCACAAAGTTTGGACACCCCATCATAAATTAACAACCTTAAATGTATGGCAGTGTATCCTATTGCTGGACACCTTTATTTCAGGGCTTTAAAAATGACTTGAGAAAACACAATCAAGAAAAATTTGCATTTGCTATTCCAAATATTATGAAAATTGTGAATGTGATAAAATTATTTTATATTTACCAACCGTTTTCTTTGCATCGCCCTTGCAACATACCCCTCCACGTAAAACAATTTTTTACATCACAATTCCGGACGCACGCCGGACGGGTAAGATATTCTTGATTGTAAAGAAGCAAGAAAGAATTGGTGTGATTTTTTCCTCATAAATAATATCATGAGTAAATTCTAAATGTTATTTATACCGAATCTGAGCAAATGTTGGTAATAAATTTGTGTTTGCTAACAAATTTTCTTTTTTTCTTTTTAACTACATGTTCCATGGCAATTTCCCATATTATGCTCGTTCATATCGTGACACTCATCAAGTTCTATCGATGCGCTGTCGATCGTCGACGGCTCTCATCGTGCTCATCAGGTAAACCTCGCGCACGGGTACCTTAAGAACTAGCCGTCGACGATCACCCACCTCAACATTCGATCGAACTCGAAGGAGCGGACAAGATTGAAAATTGGCAAATCAGGCCCATATTTCTGTCAGAAAATGTGATCAATTATTTAATGTATTAAAACTAGTCTTTATAGGCATATGACTTACTTATATTTTAAGCATTTTCTGCCATTTCAGAGATAAGGTATAAATTTGATTTTTTTTCACCTTGATTTTGCAATCTTGTTTTAATATGTATGGCTCTGTGAAATTGAACCAGGCCCTATGGAAGTCTTGCAGTACAAAATTGTTTTCGTACGCAGTAATATACGCGTCCGGAATGATACCGGTACTGCAGTGTCCGGTAGATCTATACCGAATACCGGTACGGTACCGTACAGTCATTCCATAATGAAATATCTTACAAAAGTATTCTTCAAAGTTCAGTACAAAGTGTTGCCTTTCAACTCAGGTTACTCAGAATGACAAAAATTAAGGCAAAATCGTACACAAGTGCGCGTACACAAATCTACGAGTGGTTCCCAAAAACATGATTTGGCCAAAATTAATAATCTGAAATTGCACAAAATAACTTATGCCTGACGCACTTTTGCTTTTGTTTTGGTTTCGCCCCGCCCCGGCCCACTGTGCGCCGGAGCCTAGGGAGAACGAGGCTCTGATCCAACACGGGTCCGTCAGCTTCGGCCGAATCACAGGTCGGGTTCAGGGGCTCTCTCTTTCGAGTCTTCGAGGTGTTTGACAAACCAACAACTGGGCTCAAACTGACGTACATCAAGTGATTAAGCAGCTCAAACACACGTGAATTTCACACACAAATATACAAAGTTAATGATAATTTCACTTACAAACTAAGATGATGAAATGCGAAATTTTCTCAAACAAGCTGCGTCTCCTTGGATGTAGTTACCAATTGTGTGCGATGAATGCATGAATTGGATTTAAGGTAATGAATATTCATAAGTAAATGTAACCAGTATATGAAAAAAAAATTCATGTTAGTTTTAAATAAAACAGAATTTGCTATTTTTCAATGGAACATTAATAATTTTTTCAGTAAAAAAAAATTATATGACTATGTGTTGAAAGTATGCAATAATTAAAATCAAAATTGGAATTCATTTATTTAATATTTTAGCTTGGCAACAGTTCCTTATGAATATTAATTTATAATCCAACCAATAGGAAGGGTTATCGGATCGCGCGAGTAATCCGTGTGTCGATCGCACCATGCATGCCGCATGCATGCCACCGTATCATCTGAATCACATCAAATACTGGTGCTTTAATTTATCAAGGTCATTTAAAATCAGATCGAACCAAACATGTGAAAATATACATGTATGTTTCTTTTGTCATCCTCAATACCCATACTATTCTCTCTAGCTCCTTTTCTCTCATCTCTCTTCGAACTAATAATATATATCATCAATAGTATTATGTATGTTGGGTCTGTGATGTCCCGTCATCATTTTCTGGACCCTGGATGCCACGCCCCTTGTCAAAAAAATTAAGATTCAACTTGATTCTTCAGTTGTTGTTCAATACGCAGACAAAGAGATTTGGTTACTTTAACAATAAGTATACACAAAGATGAAAAGTATTTTGAAAACTTTACATAAAACAAACGAATGAATTATTAAAAACTCTCTGCAATTACTTTGCAATGGTGGACGAGATGATATGATGCCCGTTATGATACCCCTTTAAATTCATGGATGATGATAAAAGGCCTGTATGCCTGCTATAGGTCCCTAACACCCCGGCGGGGATAACACCCCCCCCCCCTCCTAGTATATGCGGATATATTCATTTAATTTCAGACTCACTTAGTTGTACAAGGCAATGGTGAAAGTATAATAATTATCAGGAGATGAAAACAGTGTAAGAGAAAGAAGAAGGAGAAGAAGAAGAAGAAGGAGGAGGAGGCCGAGGACCGGGAGGAGGAGTAGAAGAAGACTAGGAAGGATGATGATGATTCGCGGACATATGGCCCTGCCAGGAACCGGGGTTTCTGGTAGGTATGATGACAGAAATGTAATGAAAAAGAAAGCCGTTTTGTAGCCCCCCCCCATGATTTCCCTACACTCACAGTGCTTGAAAAAGTGCTTAAATTCACCTTTTTTTAAAATTCAGAATACTAGTATATCAAAATCTAAACACGCGCATGCATGTTTATGCATGTTAACCGGTCTTCCTCAGAGATTTGAGGGACACAAAAGAATATAAACGAAAATAAACGAAAATGAAAATGCAACATAAACACAATCTAAACAAGCATGCAACGGAAACATAAACAAACGAAAACAATAATTGTGTATTAAACATAAATAAAACTTAATAATAATTGAAGGAAACCCAGGGTTTTTTTTAGCTTTAAGATGTTTAACGGAAAGTGAAAATAATATTTGAAAGTATATATATAACGAGAGAGGCGTGAATATATGTACCAATCGCTTCGATTTATTGTTTATAATATAATTATGTGTGAAGAGTAGAGTAGAATCAAGGATGAAGCAAAGTAATATACTATATATGTTGTAAAGCATTCGGCTTCTTCAGTTTTTATTTGTTGACATGGATCATAGCAATTTTTTTTATTAGGGTTGTGTTGTCTACCGATCGTGTGTTATTTACTTTTACATGTACTTAACACACGCTCGATAGACAACACAACCCTAGTTCAGAAGAATTTGTTACACGACCCATACGTCAGCAAAAATAAAACTGAAGAAGGCCAGGGCCGAAAGCTTTACAACGCAGGCGCGTAGCCAGGGGGGCGGTCGCTCACCCCCCCCCCCCCACAAAAAAAAAAAAAAAAAAAACGTCCCCAAAAAGAAAAAAAAAGAAGGGAAAAAAGAGAGGAGAAAAGGAAAAGGGTTGGGAGGAAAGGGAAGAAAGGAACGTAGCTTTGTGTTTTTTTTTCTTTTTATTCTTTATTTTTTTCTCGAAAGAAAAAATCCTTCACTCTTCTTGCTCTAAATTTATATATGAATTTTGCTTCCGCGCTGCGCGCGGTTAAATGACAATATTGAAGTTCTCTATTGTTTCCCCCCAACCTTCTCTCTAACCCTGTTTTTCCACCTCAGCTATGTGCTTCTTGCCAGTTAAAGTTAAAATTGTATACATTAGGGCATGAATTTGAGTAAGGTTAGGCCGAAGTAAATATATGAAGTTATCTTTTTTTTCAATATTTTATTGATCGCGCAACTTCTGGTCTGGTCGGCTCCGAGCGGGTAAAATTTTTAGATCAGTTTCTGCCGTCACCTCCATAAAGTCAACTTCTCCCGCTTTTCAGCTCATTACTAAACAACCATAATTTTGGGTCAAAAGGTTCCTAATTTTAAAAGAGGAAGGTATGAAATTCGTGTCGTATTAAATAAAAAAAGTACAATATTTTTTATCAGATTGTATAAACTTCCTGTCATTTCCCTGTATACATTCATCTCCTGTCCTGTTTTGCGCCCTCAGTTTGAAATTTTGAATGACACTTAGCTTTCTTTATATTCAAAATGAAGCGCTTCAGGATAAGTCAAAAAAATTAGGCATCCTTTTTTATATAGATAGATAGTTTCAATAAATCACAGAAGTTTAAACTTTTTGCGCACTATTTTCCTTGTAATGAAGTTCAATAATCTTAGAAAATCAATTGAATTAGAGCCGATTGGGTATTAGAGATATCTACATTTGATGAAACGTCCGCCCTTTGAAATTTCAGAGTTTCGCTGCTCTGCGCGGGGAGGAATATCTTCCTCTATTAATCTTCTCCTCTGTTTTGCGAGTTAAAAATATGCACTGTTGCTAAATTGTTTGTAATCAAATCTGATCTTTCCAAAGAAAGTATTCAATATATCTTTGAGAAAACCCTTTTCTCGGGACCCTTTTTATGGCAAGAAAATTTGATAAAACGCTTTAGCTTCCGCGCTTCGCGCGGAGTTATTATCATTTTAATTTCCTCCATTGTATACCTCTTTTGTGCGTTCACAATCACTTTTGAAAACAAGGTTCAAAATCGCAATATAGTAAACCGAATTGGAGGTACTAGAGACAATAGAAACGACTCCATTATGAAAAATACGAGACATTTGGCTTCCTCCTGCTCGTACGCACGGGCGTCCGTCGATATAACACATGATATTTTTATGAAAATATGCACCCTTTTTCTTAAAAGTTGATGGAGAGGGGGAAAAATTAATCGTATCAAGTCGGGGTATTCAGTAATGAGTACAGGAGAAACTATATTTCACTGATTTTCATGATTCATTCCATTTGATTAACTCATCTATTCGTGTTTTGGGGCTAATCTTTCCCTTACGCATTGCTTTTTGGCAGAAGTTCTATGGAAAATGCACCTTTTTTCACACAAACTTTGAGACACTCTGTATTCATTCCCCCATTGCTCGAGAATGAATGGGCAGTTAACGACGGGGTTAAAGATTTATTGATCAACGGAATGTATATTTCATGAAAATGAAAGCCATTTTCCCATTGGATATCTTCAATACGTGTTTTTTACTAGATGAAGTTAGTTGTCGAATAGGCTGTCCTGGCATTTGAGGTCTCTATCGGTGACGTCACTCAGGATCGTCATGCCTGAACCATCGGCCGGGCAGGGGTCGCAATGGTAGTATGATTTATGGATAATGCACTCGATATATACAATAATCTTGTCCTCCCGTTCATTAATGAATGTGAAACTCATATAATTTTCATCAGAGCATTCAACAGGAGTACTGTAGTACACATTTCTTTTTTATAAGTGAATTAAAGTCCCTCCAGTGAGTTTGATCACACCTATTGCGAAAATGTATCACCCCTACGTTGTAACACAGTCAGCTGTTTGCACTCAGGGTCACTCCGTGACCTGTGTGTGCGTTCAAGAGTTGTACTCGATTTTCTGTCTCATTTAGGCAGAAATCTTTCATAATGCTTTTCATTTTAATTTATGAAACACTAAAAGCTTCGCGCTTCGCGCGGGAGGGGGAAACTCACCCACCCCCTAGGGAGAGCGCTTCGCGCGCTCTGTAAGTGTTGGCATCATCGCGGTAGGCGGAGCATAATCTCATTTGTTTTGCGTTGAACGCGCGCGCAGCTTTCGGTCTAGTAATATATTCCCGGGGGGCCACTTCCATTCACGAGTGGATACCATGCGCGACCATGGGGTCTCGAAAAGCACCCTAAACACGTAATTTCCATATTCTGAAAATGCACCCCTTAACAAGTATTGGCGTGTGAAACCCTACCCTTAACAAGTATTGGAAACAAAACGATACTCTTGGCAATTATTCCCTGAAATGAACCCCTAAACAAGTACAGGAATGTTTTATTGTAACGGGTCCTTTGGTTGTCGGCTTTATACCTTCATGTTATTTGGTTTAGTACGACCCCACCTTCTACACCTCGCGCAAATAGGACTCTAAACACGTAGTGTTGGGGCAAAAAGGACATCCTTTAAAAACATTTTAATTTTGTTTTATCATCCCCGCAAATTCGACCCTAAACACGTAATTTTCCTAGCGAAATAGATACCCTTTTTTCATTATTTTTGTATTTTTGACACCCTTTTCACGTTACGTACGTAACGTGCCCTATCGTGAAAAGGACATCCTTTTTACGTGTTTTTTTGGTCGCGCATGGTATCCACTCGTCAATGTAAGTGGCCCCCCCGGGAATATATTATAAGGTCTTTGATTATGGTTGGCACGCTTCGCGTGCTTGCGCGTGCATTACCGCCCCCTCCAAAATGAAATCCTGGCTACGCGGTTGTTACAACGTAGTGTATACTTTGCTTCATCTCTCTACTCTTGATCACACACACTATTATTGCGTCCCAGAAAAAAACGAAATCGAGATTTAGCGATGATTTATCATAACTTATAATCATAAATACAATAGACAAATGACCTACCAATGAAAAGCTTAGAATCTCCTCTTTCATTTGATATTACTGAGATTATTCCTTATTCACGCATTAGTGAGCAAAAATAATTTGAAAAAAGGATACGAAAACCCATTTGGCGGGGGGTATCTGAATTTCAAAAAGAAAATCACATGCATAAAAAGTCCAATATCTGCTCTTTTATTTTGATACCTTAATCACAGAAAATGGTCAAGAAGTAAAAAAGTTATGTTCCCTCGAAAAAATGCTCGTATTGAACGCTAGCCCTTAAAAACGCTTCATTTTATGAAATTAGCAAGCCTTATTTGAAATAACCATGCAGAACTTGGTTATTTCTTGACAATTTTCTGTAATTGAGGTATCAAATTAAAGAGCAGATATTGAACTTTTTGAAAATGTGGTTTTCTTTTGGAAACCCAGATACAGCCCGCCAAGTGACTTTTTGGTACCCCCTTTTCAAATTGTTTTTGCTCACTCATGCGTGAATGAGATAAGCAATTTCAGATGAAAGAGGAGATTCTAAGCTTTACAACGGTAGGTCATTTGTCTATTGTATTTGTGATTAAGTTATGATAAATCATCGCTAAATCGCGGCTTCGTTTTTTCAGGGACGCAATTAATATAGCCCATGGGCGGAAATCCCAGGGGGGACAGGGGGACGTGTCCCCCCTACTCAAAATAGTAGGGGGGGCACGATATCAAATGTCCCCCTACTATTTTTGGTCTTTGGTGATGCTAAGAAATATATAACTCAAAATGGGAATAAAACGTGCTTTTGGGGACGAGATGACCTTATTTTTTTTTGCTTGTCAAATATATTTTCGTCGAAATTACCTTAAATTTTAGGTAATAGCTTTTTTTTTGCTTGTCAAATTTTGCAGACCCTTGTCCCCCTACCTTTTGGGAGAGATTTCCGCCCCTGATATAGCCCATGTCAGCACCCCCTATATATGAAAAAAAAAATCATTCCCAGGGCCCTGTCCGCGGACTTTGGTAGATAGGCGTTCTTTATAAAGTGAATGGACTGGGAATTACGATCTATTCTGCGTTTTTAATCATTTTGACAAATTGCCAAAAATATATCATATTGAATATTGCTACACTTTTGATGATCAACTGATAAAACAGTTTCAAGATAGTTTTGTCGATATGAAAGCTGTTTAGTTTTCGCAAGGAAAACATTATTTGTTTTCTTTTTGACAGTCGGCATAGTTCAGCTCCGAAAACTAAGTACAAAATTGCGTTCCTTTAGTTTTATGTCACTTCATTCTATCATTCTTCTGTTCTTCCGTTTTCTGTCATCCTTCTTTAATTTCCTGAATCGATCTGTACACTACCTAATGGGCCTTATTCTAGATTTTGACGACCGTAGTATATATCCTAATATCAAATTTAGTCATAACATTATAAATAAATAACAGCAACAACAAGAATAACAATAAAAACAATTGGCAAGATGACGACTACGATGATATTAATTCAGTGGCGTATCTACGGGGGGGGAACATGGGGGCACGTGCCCCCCCCCCCATCGGCTGGCAAAAAAAGGGGGAGGAGAAAAAGGGGAAGAAAGGAAGAGAAACGACGTGAGGAAAGAATAAATTATTGTTCATTATAACATTTTATTATATCATGTTATGTTATATTACATAAGCATATTTTCATAACTTTATCATTACGAAAATGTCCCGTTTGATTCTCGACCTCACTTCGGACTGCAAACTGCGGTTTTATACCCCGATTCGCGTTTGGAAACTTTTCCAACCCCGATAAACCCATCTTGGCCAGGTAATCCCCTTGTCTCGATTTCACCACCACGGGCCAGCTAAATGAGCGTTGAGCCAAGGACGAAATGATAAACAACGCTGTGCTATTACGTAAGACTTGTCTGCCTGTAGAAGGATCTTCGGAATGAAATTATTGTATTCGATATTAATCACGTTTTCAAAGGCATATTACATTCAGACATCCAATACTAGTCCATTTTCAATTTCGAACGAAGAAAATCGACCTTGAAATAAGGAAAGTAAGCGAATAAAAATTACGGTATGCTTAGCATGCAAGGACCGCGATGCATGCATAGTTCCTGTCCGTCCAGCAAGAAAATGGGTTCACTCGCGCAATGATACAGTCTTAACGTTCGAAAAATAGAAGTAATGGCATACCAACATACAAAGTATAATCATGCTGCTGATATGCACAAAAATATGAAATCATTATTTTTTTTTACCCCAAAGTCTTATTCATAATTTAAATACAAACTATGCCTGTAACTATTTTTTAATCGCAAACGTATTATTGCAGTAATTGCACCATACGTGGTTCTCCGGTAAACTGCCCATGTGCGCTGCATCCATTCCACCGTTTGTTTTGGGTCGTTTATACTTTCAGTTTCCACCATTAAATGTCTAACTTAGATATGTTGTGCTAATTTTTTTGTAAGTCAAAATGTTCATCGTTGGAGAGCGAGTTCAGGCGATTGATGAGTTGGGAAGATGGAGTGTTGGAAAGATCGATCACGTGTCTTAGTTTACAAAACCGCGTGCCCGTTGAACCCCGATCCCTTCAGTGCCCATTTTTAATATGTTCCCCTTCCTCAAGTACATCTTGTTGAATAATCACTTTAAAAAAAGTTGTTTTTTTGCCCCCCCCCCTTAGCCCCCTTTTCATAGTGAAAGTTCCTTTGCAGTGTCCTTTTTTATCTTTGATCAAGCGACCCATTTGAACATGCCCATATTTGATTGTGATAAATGTCTGTTTTATTTTCTAGTTCAAAATTTATCATTCTGCTAATATGAGGTGATTAAAATTAGCGCCCTGTCCTTTTTGTCGGGAGAAAGAGAGAGAGAGAAATAGAGATGGGGTGGAATTTCCACCCCATCTCTATTTCTCTCTATATATCTTTAACAAGGGCGCCGGAAACGAGGGGGGCAGGGGGCACTTGCCCCCCCCCCAAATAAATTTTTGGGGGGGCAAAACAAGATTTTGCCCCCCCCCCAATGTGCCCCCCTGAAAGTAGAAAAATGATAAATTTTTAAATAATTAAAGGACAAAAGTATACGATGAAGGCACTTTTATGCCCAAAAATTGTCATTTCTATTGTCAAAAATGAACAATTTTGCCCCTGACGGAGCAATGACATTATCATAGTAAGCCTGGCGTCTTTTGACGAACAGTTCCTCTGTGAAACATACCTTTGAAAAGCCCCTTTTCCATCTTATTACAGTGTGATAACGTTTAACCTTTTAATGAATACATTTCAGACTAAAACCGAATGGCAAGCTAATTTTCTTTAATATCTAAACCTACAAATTATGAAAAAGATGGATATCTTCTTAGATAAATGATTTGATTTTATATATTTCGATCCAAAAAAGTGAAAAAAAATCAAGCACGTTTTGAAATAAAAAGATGGCTGTGTATTTATGCAAAGCGCAAGCGATTTTATTATTTTTATAACATGTCCTGAAAGTTTTCTTTTTTCCCAATTATTCACCTCCCTTCCATCATTCAACTTTCTTCCCGGTCCTATCTTTCTTCTTATTTTTCGCCTCACCTTCCGCCGCTTCGCCCCTTGATCTACCTATGATGACCCCTCCCACGGCAGGAATTTTGTGTAAAAATGGAGTATAAGTCTCGTTAATAGAGTGTTTAAAAACAAATTTGGGGGATAAAGCATAGTTAAAGTTCATTGTGAAGGATTAATCATAACTCATGAAAACTATTCTTTATACTGAGTACGCAAACAATGAAAATATTCTCAGTATATTCCAAGTAAATTTGGAATAAAGGGAAAGTGAATTGGATTAACAAAGGTATGATTTTACTGGGTATGGAACATTCTCGTCTAACCGTCTATGCACTAAATTCAGAGGCGATTTTCTTTTTTCATCATTTTTATTAGTTATGAAATTGACAATGGCCATCGATGTCATCAATGTCATCACTCTTTGGCTGGTATAAAGGGCTAGATGAGAGTTGGAGAATAGTTGGGCCGGTATGCCTTTTCTTTTCCTAACCAAGTTCTTAACAAAAACTATCTGTTTATATATATTTCGAAATTCGAGGATATAATTTCGATTTGAAATTATGTATTTTTTCCATAATAAAAGAGCACAAATAGTAGGGGGACATTTGATATTATGTACCCCTTTCCAAAATAGTAGGGGGACGCGTCCCCCCTGTCCCCCTGGGATTTCCGCCCATGGTGATGGGGGAGCTTTTGCATTTTCTAGAATAAAATTGAAAGATTTCGTGCACACTTTGGGTGAATTTTGCCCTCTCGATCGGTGGCCCCCGATGCATACGGTCATGCATGTTTGTCATCTTAAAGTCTTTAAAAGGCCTATATTACATTGGTTTAAAACAATAGAGTTTGCAATAAGGCTCGTAATTTGCTGGAACTGCGACCCTGATCATGAAGAAACACCAGTCTGGGTCAGAAGGGAGGAAACAGGATCAAAAAGAACCCCAAGACTGTTTAATTCTCAAGAAATTTATTTTTGAATGCTCTTAGAAACGCAACTTTTACACTCAATTTTTACACCCTCTCCCGCTCGATCGCTTCCGTATCTCACGCTTTCAAAAATATTGTGCCCCCTTCGGGATTTTGCCCCCCCCCCAAAAAAAAAAAAAAAAAAAACTGAAAGTGTTCCGGCACGCCTTGGTGGAAACAAATCTGAAAGAAAACATGAAACCAAGAAAGGTATTTCAGAGGGAGGTTTACCGTATACACAGGCTATAGGCCTACAAAATAAGAACAATAATGGGAGATAAAGAAGATCACCTGCTAATAACGCATGTGAATTAGAAAACGTTCTGAATAGATATGAATAGAACATTGAAATGCTATCCAAACATTGTGATTCATAATGCTGGTCTTTGTATTTTAATGTTCTATGTATAGGCCTACACCTCAGCTTTGAGAAAAGGACATTCATAGGCCTTACTACAGATATGATTGGCAAATGCACGTTCTTTAGAGGTGTAGATCAAAAGGGGGTGGATGAAGAAAATAAGTCTAGAAAGAAAAGAATTAGACAGCCAGACAGAGAGAAAGAAAGGAAGGAAGAAAATAAGTCTAGAAAGAAAAGAATTAGACAGCCAGACAGAGAGAAAGAAGGAAAGAAAGGAAGGAAGAAAGAAAGAAAGGAAGGAAGAGAGAGAGAAAGAAAGAAAGAAAAAAAGAAAGGAAGGGAGAGAGAGAAAGAAAGAAAGAAAGAAGGAAAGAAAGAAAAAACTTTCTATCAACGCGTGTATACATCCATGGCCATGCGCTCGCCGGAACTACACACATTGCAATCCATCGTGTGTGGCCCCCTGCTGTGACCGTAGATGCTGGGGTGAATTATCTTCGCGGACCGAGGTCAAGAAACAGGTGTTTCTATACTTAAATTTAATCTCTTGAGGGCAATAGGATTTGTATTACTGGGAGAAGATATTTGTTGATAAGGAAAAATGGGGTATACAGCCCTCAAACGAGAGATTTTCGTCATGGATGCATTATTTGTTCAGGGCCTATGTCTTCATTGATCCTGATGCTCGCATAGACTGTTTAACAAGATATATAATCCTATTGTAAATCTCCCGTTGTCAAATCAATATACACCTAATGTATTTCCTCGCAATTCGAATATTATTGTTTTATGTAGTGACATTTGCTTTGCTTCTTTTTCATGACTACTTAAGTGATTGCCCTATTTTAAGGTCTTAATATAAAACATTTCCTGTCCGTGCTAACGTTCGCATTAGTTGATTGGTGAGATGTCTGCTCTTCGTAAATTCCTAAAATGTCATTTTTCTCATCTGAATATTTAAAAATTTCAGCTCGCGCTTCGCACTTGCAGTATTTGATTAGTGAGATGCGTATGATAAATCAAGATTACACAAAGTTCTTCATGTGTTTAGATGTAATTCTAACAAAATCAGCAAAGGATGGCACTGTCATTGGATGACTCTGCTGAGATATTTATACTCTTAATGGAATCCTAAAATATAGTCCTTAAAATGTCCCTGTTTGGGGTTAATATATACAAAAATTTCAGCTCGCGCTTTGCGCTCGCATTGTTTGTTTAGCAAGACAGGTACGTATATTGATTATAAAGAAAATTGTTTTTATGTCCCTTTTTAGGTCTGAATATCAAAAATTTTCAGCTCGCGTTCCGCGCTCGCATTATTTAATCAGTGAGATACGTATCCGTTAGTGGCACTGCATGTCCTTAAAATGTCTCTATTAGGTCAGTATACTTGGCAACTGAGCGCGCTAAGCGCGCTCCCTAAGTGACTCAAAATTTTTGCTGGTGCCCCCCCCCCCCATGCCGTGAACCACGGTACGCCACTGTATTAATTACAATAGTGATGATAGAAATCGAGGATAAGTAATAATGACTTTGATACTTTTAGGCCCATTATAAATGTGACTGTATAATGTCCAAGTTTAGGACTAATATGTTGGTGGATGCAAGATAATGATACATTGTAAATGATGGTGTTGACTGATCGAGGCGTGCTTAAAATTTAATTGCTTTAAATAATGGGACATTAGAGGAGTATTATTTTTTATACAAATCTTTATTGAATGAAAGTTTTCAAAAGGCAGTATATAGCTTTGGTTACTCTCTAATTAGCTTAGATCACTTTATTTCAGCCATAAAGTAATTTCAAACTGATTCACTCATGAGCAGTGGCGTAATGAGCCAAAATAAATTGAGGAGGCCAGATGGAGCCAGAGTTCTTAACAGATGCAAGCGAGCAAAGCAAAAAAAAATTGACCTTCTAAATACAAACATCTATTTTTCAGAGTTTGAAATATCAAAAAAATAGATTTCACTCTTTCCCTTTCTTTTTCTTCTTTATTTTTTGGTCGTGAAACGTTTGGGGGGCAATGGCAGGCCTCAAGCCCCCCATTTGCACGCCAGTGAACATGAGGAATCATAAAGAAATTTTACATACAATCATATTCATTCTACATATCAAAAACAATAAAAATGAATATAATGAAAACTGTCTTTATATGCATGGCAAACTAAATATTTTCCATTTGACAGGAATATATGACTGCTATAGTCTACAGTGACCACCATTTCTCTTTCCTTTGGATGGCCTACATAAAGAAATACAATATTATTGAATAAACTGGAGACTACTAGGCTAGGTACAAACATGAAAAACATCATTAAAATAGTAACAGGACACTTGCATAAACAAACAGTACGATATAAATCTGTCTAAGTCAAATCACTTGGAACCATACAAATCTGTTGGACTAAGGTGATGTTTGACTTTAAGCACCTGTTGATGGTAAGTTAGAAATGATAAAAGCAGGAAAAATAAAGAATACATGTAATGGTGAAGTTTTGACGAATATCTGTAAATTAATAATAGTTAAGAAGTTTTAATGTTTTTATTTTGTGATGTCCTAAACAAGCAGATCCTCTGTTTTTTGTAGGATTTAAATTCCCCCAAATTGTAATTTTGAATAAAAGTGATTCAATCTGTGAGGTGATACATCATCAGACACACCATTCCCTACCCTCTTTAAAACTATTCTCATTCATCACGATCCATTTAAAATAAAATTTATGGAATTATATTACATGATATATGGGGAAGCTGCTCACATATGACATCAAGTTGTAAATTGTAATATTAGTTTTGATACATTTTGTAGTGCACTTTCTCACTTCATATTTCCTTTCTTGTAACCACTAAGAGGCAATTTGCAAATTTGCAGTATATAAAATGATTATCATTATCATAAATTGAAAGATATAAAAAATACATATCTCTCTTATTATTTGGTGGATTTCATCAAACCTTCAACAATAGGTTAATCATTCTGGATTAATTAAGACCAACATATCACTGGGGTGAACATCCCCTTGAATACCTCAGAACTTTAAAATATTCTCTAAAATTTGAAAGACAGCTCAGAAAAAGCTTGTAACGGGACTTATGACATAAGATGCAAACCTCATTTGCTTAGAAAAGTTTTCAACAGGAGTTAGAATGTTTTCAGACATGAATTACCACCATTGCTCAATTTCTCAAAATATATAGATTTTAGCTGCCTTCAAAACTTCTAAATTTTGAGATACAAAGTTTTAACAGCCGAGTGACATCATACTTAATTTGATTCAACTTAGACAATCATTCAACCTTGAGAACATCAACTTATGATACAGATTTGAGTTGGTTTGACTTATCCAAAATCACTAAATTCTATGCCACTATTCAGACCATACTTTTTATTTTTTTTTGTTCCAACAGTCCAGATAAATCATTATTTTTACAAAAGATTCTATAATAGCATTAATTATATACAAAGTACAAATTAAGATAAATAATGTAAACATAAGTTATATTTTAATAGATATGCAGACTACTGTCATAACTAAATGTGACCACGCACACACCAAAACCAACAGTAAGTCAGCTAAAATGAATTTTAGATGTTTATTGAGTTTGAAAGGGCACATCCTGAGCTTAAAATGATATATAACTTTTCAAAATTGATAAATAACCTAACAAGTACTTGATTGCATGTAGTGGAACCAACTCCCCCTTAGAATTAGAATGGCCCAATCTGTACCTGCTTTCAAAATATTAATGAAGACACATCTGTGTAGGGAACCGTTTAAGTAGACCAATGTTTTTGTTTTGTTTTAGTAAGTAGTATAAGCAATAAGAGTAATCACAGCTCAATAGAGTATATCTATATAGTGGCTGAGCTATACAAATAATATTGGAAGCAGAAACTTAGTTAAAGCTTCACAGAATAATGAGAAAACAATGTTTAAAGTTCACTCAAGCATGAGATGTGGATACTGTGCAATCTCAATGAAACTTCCAAGCTGTCTAAAAAAAATAACTTGTCTCAAAGAAACTCTTCTATCTTGCTTTCTATTCAACTTTGCAACTTGAATTTTTTAACAGCATGAAGAAGAATTTACCCTTTCAGATAACCTGATTTTTAAATTTTTGCTTTTTGAAGACCAAACTCCTATTTTGGCCATTTACATAAAACCTTTCCTGGTGACTTATTGTTGGTTTTGGGGTCGTTGGTTGCTAATGGTCTTACGAGAAAAACAGTAATGCAGAAAAGTATGAAAATCAGAGTCATTAGTGCACTGAAATAATATAAAAATATAAATTCTGATATCATATTGATATTTGTACAGGCTAATACTGGGCCCTGTATTAAAAGACTTGTAATAGCATGGTGGTACTTTAATATTCAATGAGATAAACACCACCTTTGATCTCTTGATTATATTGAATTGTGGTTTAGCCTTCTGATCCACTGGTAAGGAAAAATGAATCCATTAGCAAAGAATAGTTGACCAAGTACATGTAATAACATGTACAAGGACTAACATCATAATGCATTATAAGTAGAAATGTAATAAATACTTTCCTAAAGAGTTCATTGACACACCATTTTAGTCACCTGATATAAGCAATTTCAGCTTCCTGCTATGTCAGGCATGCTTACATAATATCATGCTTACATAATATCAAATTTGCCTATCCTATTTTAGGAAACCTGCCCTGAGTTAACTCCAAACTGGTCTATTACGATCAATCTTTACAATCAACTTTCTGTTCGCTATAACAATTTATTGAATTGCTGATCGAATTGTCTTGAAATCGATTTCATCTCACTTAAAATTGATTTTAGTTGTTTAACCCTGGTGTTTACATGCTAAGAATATCATATACTGTATAAAAAAATAAAGATATACAATGTACTTGTAGCAAATTGTGTAGCTTAATACCCACTACTTCAAGAGTGAAATGTATGATACTGATATACTACATGTATAAGCATACTGTCCAATGGCCAAAAATGTCTTCCAATGCAACATAAAGAACTCCTTTTGACCAACCCTGCTCCCACAGACGGATAAGGCAAGATTTTAAAACTTATAATAACTGTATGAAAAAGGAAATATACATATATATCATTTCAGAATAATTAATAATGGAAAGAACATGACATTTAATACTAATATTGCTTCTCTGCATTCCATGTCTAAACTATTGAAAATATAATACTTTTCAATATCAAATTTATGAAGTGTATTACAACTTGTTCTATGTAAATGTAATGATAAGCTTTACTTGTCTATAATATAAATAATTATCAAATCATAATCCTCTTAATTTTTTTTATACTGCCTTCAAGTTTGTAGCCTAATTGACAACACTGATATAAATGTCAGCCTGGGTATTAGTGGTTGATTAGTCTATATGGTGATGCACATATTTGCTTCAATTCCTCATTTCACTTAAAATTGAAGTTTTGGTAATTTTTTTATTTATTGATATTACATTTTTGTTTTTACAACCCAGTAAATAGTTAGAAACATCTACATTAAGCGCCTTACAAATTTAATTATTGTTAGATTTATCATTATTAATATCATTATAATAATTATCATCATCATCATCATTATTATTATTAACATTATTACATGTATTATTATTATTATTATTATATTATTATTATCATTATTACATTATCATTACTATTATCATATATAAGTGGTTGAATAATATACAAGAAAATACATGGTAAAACTAATGCACGGATCTACATTAAAATAAGTTCAGTAAAGAGATAAACAAATTGCAATTACTTCAATCAAAATTGGGTGACATAATCAACAAATTATTTTAATTGATGCATCAATTTTGCAAAGAGAACAATGGGCTAGACAGCCTTGATCAAAGCAGTCAGAGTTTCATCAACATTTCAAGTTCTGATAACAATTCCTTGATTACTGAGATTACTGTGGTAAATATTTCATGATAAGCTCCCAAAGAGACCCCTGCACAGCATCATATGTTCCTGTTAATGGTTCCTCGACATGGGCGCAGGAGAGGATCAGGCTCATAAGAATCTTCGTAGTCTGTGTATTGTGAGTTCCTATCATCAACTTCCTCTTGAAGTCTTTGGCAGGCGTTGGCAAGACGCTGTTTCTTGCTCTGATTCAGAACACGCCCCTAGAGGATAAAGATAAAAAAGATATAAAACTTCATGCGGAACTTCTCACTGCCTGATTATTTGTACGTTAACCAGGGATTGCACGATAAACATTTTTTATCTTGGGGAATAGGCACCATAGATTATCAACTTATCAAATTTTCATATTTTGTTTGAGCAAAATATGCATCCTGTTTATGATTACAATAAAGTACTTACAATTCAGCTTGTGCTATGTGTTTGCATTCGTGAGATATATATCCTCTCCATGAATTCCCACAAGCAGTTCTTCACTTTTTCAGGTTGGTAGGACTATATCAAATATTTCATCAATTTGCATTCGCAATAATTGTTTAAGTTGGGTATGCATTATTTTCATGATTACAACATGATTACAAAACTTTGAATGTACCGTTTCACAAAAAAAATATTCAGCTCACACTTCGCAGTCGCATCATGTGTAGTGATATCCATATCCTCTTCATTTTAAACATTGGGTCAGTATAATTTTTTTTAAATTCAGTTCGCGTTTCACTCTTGCATTAATTGTTTAATGAGATACACAGTTTATTCTGCATTTGAAAACATGCCTGAAATGTCCAGTTTTCTGATGAGAATATTAAACAAGTGGAATGCTTCTGGCCATCTCACCTGCATCACGCGATTCAACATAGCAGCAGTGCTGGGTTTGAAAACTACTATAACTCACACAAGATGTTCAGTGATACTTGGTTACTCTTATTTCCACGTTTTATGAATTAGACCAATACACTTACAGAGATAGGATGGTAATTCAACAAATACCCCCAATGCGGCCAAAGTTCATTGATCTCACATAACCTTTGACCTTGATCATGTGACCTGAAACATGCACAGGATATTCAGTTATACTTGATTACTCTTAGGTCCAAGTTTCAAGTCAGATCAATAAACTTGCAAAGTTATGATAGTAATTCAACAGATACCCCCATTATGGCCAAAGTTCATTGACCTTTGACCCTGATCATGTGACCTAAAATGCGCACAGGATGTTCAGTGCTACTTGATTACTCTTATCTCCAAGTTTTATGAACTAGACCAACATACTTTCAAAGTTATGATGGTAAGAACAACAAATACCCCCATTCGGCCAAATTTCATTGACCCTAAATGACCTTTGACCTTGATCATGTGACCTGAAACCTGCACAGGATGTTCAGTGATACTTGATTACTATTATGTCGAAGTTTCATGAATCAGATCCAAAAACTTTTTAAGTTTTGACTGTAATTCAACAGATACCCCCAAATCGGCCAAAGTTCATTGACCCTAAATGACCTTTGACCTTGGTCATGTGACGTGAAACTCATGCAGGATGTTTGGTGATACTTGATTAACCTTATGTCCAAGTTTAATGAACTAGGTCCATATATTTTCTAAGTTGTGATGACATTTCAAAAACTTAACCTCAGGTTAAGATTTGTATTCACGCCGCCGCTGTCGCCGTCGCCGTCGGAAAAGCGGCACTTATAGTCTCACTCTGCTATGCAGGTGAGACAAAAAACAAGAATGTTGCTTAGGCGAGCACATAATATGCCCGTCTGTAACAGGGAAAATGGAGCTATTGGTCAAGGAAGAAAAGTGGAAGATGGTGGTTTCACCTTTGACCTTCTGACCTCAAAATCAATAAAATTGCTAGGATCTATGCTAGTATCATTCACACCAATCTACATGAGCCTACATGTAGGTTAAGTTCAACTGAAGTTATCACGTTTACAAGGACTGCAGAAGGGTACAATAAAAATATGTCACTGTGACCTTGACCTTTGACCTAAAAAACAATAGAATTGCTTGGATCTATGCTAGTATCATACACACCAAATTATATGAGCCTAGGTTAAGTTAAAATGAAGTTTTCACGTTTACGAGTGCAGAAGGGTAAGGTGAAAATACATCACTGTGACCTTGACCTTTGGACCTCAAAATTGAAAGCCTTCCTTAAATCAATGCTAGTATCATACACACCAAATTATATGAGCCTAGATTAAGTTCAACTGAAGTTATCCCGTTTACAATGACTGCAAAAGGGTACAATAAAAATAGGTCACTGTGACCTTGACCTTTTGACCTAGAAAATAATAGGCCTCCTGGGATCCATGCTGGTATTGTACATACCAATTTATATAAGCCTAGGTTAAGTTAAACTGAAGTTATCTCATTTACAAGGACTGCAGAAGGGTACAATGAAAATAGGTCAATGTGACTTTGACCTTTGACCTTTTGACCTCAAAATCAATAGGCTTCCTTGGATCCATGTTACAATTATACATACCAAATTATATGAGCCTAGGATAAGTTAAACTGAAGTTATCGCGATTACAAGGAAAAGTTAATGGACGGACAGACGGATGGACACCAAGCATGATACCAAAATACGTCAAGACGGGCGTATAATAAAAATGCTCATGCTTCAAGCTCTCATAATTTTAGAAAGATACCAATTCTTTTCCTAATTACACAAAGTGAATAGAATGTCCTGTGGATTAACTTGTCTACAAGAAGGAAAGCCTGGCCGTGGCACAGTTAGAGTCTTAGATCAATTATGAAGTCAGGACTCCGGACACTTAAGTGCTAAAAAATGTGCTCATTAAAGACATCATTTTGTACCCGTTTTTACAAAACATCTTCAGTCATCATGAACCACCATTACAAATTAATAGAATCATACAGGTATTACTTGACATATGGGTCAGCTGCTGGCATGTGACATTCAATTCTTTGAAATTCATCAGTCTCTATAAATTGTTAGATGGTCTACTTTTATCAAACGATCTATATCATCAGGGTGAGTTTTAAAGGGACAAACTTACCCATCTTGAGTCTACTATATTTAGAAGTATAGTAGTGACCACACATGCACCAATATTAGCAAAAAGGTAGATCATTGTTAGGGTCCATTTATGCAAAGTCTCTTTAGTTGTTTGTCTGAAATAAATAAACAAAATTATAAAATATAATATTATTGCTTTGTCTACTTTCCATTTAGTCTCATCCCACATGGTCTAATCCTCTCATTTCATCTAATAAACATTTGGTCTGTAACAGGCCTATTTACCAGTTTGTGTACTAGTCATTAAGATATACCTATTTCATCTAATAAACATTTGGTCTGTAACAGGCCTATTTACCAGTTTGTGTACTAGTCATTAGGATATACCTATTTCATCTAATAAACATTTGGTCTGTAACAGGCCTATTTACCAGTTTGTGTACTAGTCATTAGGATATACCTATTTCATCTAATAAACATTTGGTCTGTTACAGGCCTATTTACCAGTTTGTGTACTAGTAATTAAGATATACCTATTTCATCTAATAAACATTTGGTCTGTTACAGGCCTATTTACCAGTTTGTGTACTAGTAATTAAGATATACCCATTTCATCTAATAAACATTTGGTCTGTAACAGGCCTATTTACCAGTTTGTGTACTAGTAATTAAGATATACCTATTTCATCTAATAAACATTTGGTCTGTAACAGGCCTATTTACCAGTTTGTGTACTAGTCATTAGGATATACCTATTTCATCTAATAAACATTTGGTCTGTTACAGGCCTATTTACCAGTTTGTGTACTAGTCATTAGGATATACCTATTTCATCTAATAAACATTTGGTCTGTTACAGGCCTATTTACCAGTTTGTGTACTAGTAATTAAGATATACCTATTTCATCTAATAAACATTTGGTCTGTTACAGGCCTATTTACCAGTTTGTGTACTAGTCATTAGGATATACCTATTTCATCTAATAAACATTTGGTCTGTTACAGGCCTATTTAACAGTTTGTGTACTAGTCATTAGGATATACCTATTTCATCTAATAAACATTTGGTCTGTAACAGGCCTATTTACCAGTTTGTGTACTAGTCATTAAGATATACCTATTTCATCTAATAAACATTTGGTCTGTAACAGGCCTATTTACCAGTTTGTGTACTAGTCATTAAGATATACCTATTTCATCTAATAAACATTTGGTCTGTAACAGGCCTATTTACCAGTTTGTGTACTAGTCATTAAGATATACCTATTTCATCTAATAAACATTTGGTCTGTAGCAGGCCTATTTACCAGTTTGTGTACTAGTCATTAAGATATACCTATTTCATCTAATAAACATTTGGTCTGTAACAGGCCTATTTACCAGTTTGTGTACTAGTCATTATGATATACCTATTTCATCTAATAAACATTTGGTCTGTTACAGGCCTATTTACCAGTTTGTGTACTAGTCATTAGGATATACCCATTTCATCTAATAAACATTTGGTCTGTAACAGGCCTATTTACCAGTTTGTGTACTAGTCATTAAGATATACCTATTTCATCTAATAAACATTTGGTCTGTAACAGGCCTATTTACCAGTTTGTGTACTAGTCATTATGATATACCTATTTCATCTAATAAACATTTGGTCTGTAACAGGCCTATTTACCAGTTTGTGTACTAGTCATTAAGATATACCTATTTCATCTAATAAACATTTGGTCTGTTACAGGCCTATTTACCAGTTTGTGTACTAGTCATTATGATATACCTATTTCATCTAATAAACATTTGGTCTGTTACAGGCCTATTTACCAGTTTGTGTACTAGTCATTAAGATATACCTATTTCATCTAATAAATATTTGGTCTGTAACAGGCCTATTTACCAGTTTGTGTACTAGTCATTAAGATATACCCATTTCATCTAATAAACATTTGGTCTGTTACAGGCCTATTTAACAGTTTGTGTACTAGTCATTAGGATATACCTATTTCATCTAATAAACATTTGGTCTGTTACAGGCCTATTTACCAGTTTGTGTACTAGTCATTAGGATATACCTATTTCATCTAATAAACATTTGGTCTGTTACAGGCCTATTTACCAGTTTGTGTACTAGTCATTATGATATACCTATTTCATCTAATAAACATTTGGTCTGTTACAGGCCTATTTACCAGTTTGTGTACTAGTCATTAGGATATACCTATTTCATCTAATAAACATTTGGTCTGTTACAGGCCTATTTACCAGTTTGTGTACTAGTAATTAAGATATACCTATTTCATCTAATAAACATTTGGTCTGTAACAGGCCTATTTACCAGTTTGTGTACTAGTCATTATGATATACCTATTTCATCTAATAAACATTTGGTCTGTAACAGGCCTATTTACCAGTTTGTGTACTAGTCATTATGATATACCTATTTCATCTAATAAACATTTGGTCTGTAACAGGCCTATTTACCAGTTTGTGTACTAGTCATTAAGATATACCTATTTCATCTAATAAACATTTGGTCTGTTACAGGCCTATTTACCAGTTTGTGTACTAGTCATTATGATATACCTATTTCATCTAATAAACATTTGGTCTGTAACAGGCCTATTTACCAGTTTGTGTACTAGTCATTAAGATATACCTATTTCATCTAATAAACATTTGGTCTGTTACAGGCCTATTTACCAGTTTGTGTACAAGTCATTATGATATACCTATTTCATCTAATAAACATTTGGTCTGTAACAGGCCTATTTACCAGTTTGTGTACTAGTCATTAAGATATACCTATTTCATCTAATAAACATTTGGTCTGTAACAGGCCTATTTACCAGTTTGTGTACTAGTCATTATGATATACCTATTTCATCTAATAAACATTTGGTCTGTAACAGGCCTATTTACCAGTTTGTGTACTAGTCATTAAGATATACCTATTTCATCTAATAAACATTTGGTCTGTTACAGGCCTATTTACCAGTTTGTGTACTAGTCATTGAGATATACCTATTTCATCTAATAAACATTTGGTCTGTAACAGGCCTATTTACCAGTTTGTGTACTAGTCATTAAGATATACCTATTTCATCTAATAAACATTTGGTCTGTAACAGGCCTATTTACCAGTTTGTGTACTAGTAATTAAGATATACCTATTTCATCTAATAAACATTTAGTCTGTTACAGGCCTATTTACCAGTTTGTGTACTAGTCATTAAGATATACCTATTTCATCTAATAAACATTTGGTCTGTTACAGGCCTATTTACCAGTTTGTGTACTAGTCATTATGATATACCTATTTCATCTAATAAACATTTGGTCTGTTACAGGCCTATTTACCAGTTTGTGTACTAGTCATTAAGATATACCTATTTCATCTAATAAACATTTGGTCTGTAACAGGCCTATTTACCAGTTTGTGTACTAGTCATTAAGATATACCTATTTCATCTAATAAACATTTGGTCTGTTACAGGCCTATTTACCAGTTTGTGTACTAGTCATTATGATATACCTATTTCATCTAATAAACATTTGGTCTGTTACAGGCCTATTTACCAGTTTGTGTACTAGTAATTAAGATATACCTATTTCATCTAATAAACATTTGGTCTGTAACAGGCCTATTTACCAGTTTGTGTACTTGTCATTAAGATATACCTATTTCATCTAATAAACATTTGGTCTGTAACAGGCCTATTTACCAGTTTGTGTACTAGTCATTAGGATATACCTATTTCATCTAATAAACATTTGGTCTGTAACAGGCCTATTTACCAGTTTGTGTACTAGTCATTAAGATATACCTATTTCATCTAATAAACATTTGGTCTGTTACAGGCCTATTTACCAGTTTGTGTACTAGTAATTAAGATATACCTATTTCATCTAATAAACATTTGGTCTGTTACAGGCCTATTTACCAGTTTGTGTACTAGTAATTAAGATATACCTATTTCATCTAATAAACATTTAGTCTGTTACAGGCCTATTTACCAGTTTGTGTACTAGTCATTAAGATATACCCATTTCATCTAATAAACATTTGGTCTGTAGCAGGCCTATTTACCAGTTTGTGTACTAGTAATTAAGATATACCTACTTCATCTAATAAACATTTGGTCTGTAACAGGCCTATTTACCAGTTTGTGTACTAGTCATTAGGATATACCTATTTCATCTAATAAACATTTGGTCTGTAACAGGCCTATTTACCAGTTTGTGTACTAGTAATTAAGATATACCTATTTCATCTAATAAACATTTGGTCTGTTACAGGCCTATTTACCAGTTTGTGTACTAGTCATTAAGATATACCTATTTCATCTAATAAACATTTGGTCTGTAACAGGCCTATTTACCAGTTTGTGTACTAGTCATTAAGATATACCTATTTCATCTAATAAACATTTGGTCTGTAACAGGCCTATTTACCAGTTTGTGTACTAGTCATTAAGATATACCTATTTCATCTAATCAGCGGCGTACCTAGGATTTTCCAAGAGGGGGGCAAATATTTTTGAGGATAATTCATCCGCGAAAAGATTTGACAAGCAAAAAAAAATTAAAGCAGGTGTCTTCAACCACAAATAAAGGATTTCGTGCCGGAAAAAAATTTACAAGCCCCCCCAAAAAAGGTTGTCAACCACAAATAAGGATTTCGTACAGGAAAAAAATTGACAAGCAGAAAAAAAAGTTCTTTAAGTTCATTTTTACATTAAAAATTATTAATTTTGCTTCTCAAAAGGGGGGGGGGGGCACGTCCCCTGCATGATTCGTGACTCGTCAGGGGAGGGCAGGGGTACGTCCCCTGCATGAGTCGTAACTCGTCAGGGGGGGGGGCTGCCTGTCCCCCCCTAGGTACCCTAGTGCATCTAATATCCACTTGGTCTAACACGAATAAATCTATTTGGTTTGATGAACTGTTTTTGAACAAATCGTTCATTTGACAAAGTAAAAGACAATGAATAGATAGATAGATAGATAGAAAATGGGTGTTAGGCGAAAGGATGTTATGTAGGTATTAAACCAAGATTAATTGTTCACAAAAAACACCATTCATATAATGATAAAATACTATGTTCTATCATGCTAAATGACATTTGACCTTGATAGTGTAACCTATTTGTACAAGATGATCAGTGATATTTGATTATCCCTTAGTCCACATTTCATAAACTATCCATAAATTGTCAAAGTAATGATGGGAATTCAACAAAAGTTCATTGATCTCAAATGACCTTTGACCTTGGTCATGTGACTTGAAACTCGCAAGAGATATTTAGTAATACTTTATTACCCTTATGTTTAAGTTTCATGAACTAGACCCACAAACTTTCAAAGTTATGACATTTTAAAAACTTATCCTTAGGTAGAGATTTTGATGTTGATTCCTGCAACATGGTCTAAGTTTATTGACTTTAAATAACATTTGACCTTGGTCATGTGACCTGAAACTCCAGCAGGATCTTCAGTAATACTTGATTACACTTATGTCCAAGTTTCATGTCTCATGTATAAAAGCACATGAAAATACATTCTTGTTTTATTTCAAACATAAGCATCTTCGCAAATTGATTCAATCTTTGTTCTGGAGAGGTAAATTCAATCAAAGGAATACCTAGGTATGGAATCCCCTAACAAGGAATCATTTAACGAAAGCCCAGATGTTTTATCCAACATTCACTGATTTTCTCAGTCAAACAAAATGAAGGAAAGTTGTTAGATGACAAAATTATGTTAAAAAACTCTTCTCGAAGTCAGATTCGCAAAACCTTTTCAACTCTTTGTATATACATACAAAAACAAGAAATCCTTTTATTACAACCCAATATTACTGTGAATTATTGAATGCTACAAAAGCAAACTTTACAAAATTGCAGCTTTTTAAAAGCAAAACACATTTCTTCATTTCAAACTAATGTATATACATAAATCAAGGAAATCAGATTTTTAAATCTGTCTTGAATAACATCAATGACATCTCTTTTTTTACTACTCTTTTGTGCTGAAAGTAAATCTTTTTAAGATTTTTTTTTTCAAACTTACGAATTTGTATCACCAAGGATTGCACCAATAACAACATTAGATATACCGATACCAATCATTTGGATTGAGGTTGCGATACCCATCGCCGTGCCAACCGTTGACTGAGAAACCACCAATGGTATGGAAGGCCAAAGACTAGCCTGAAATAAAGTTCAGAAGTTACATAATCATAATCAAAATGTTGATTTATAAAAAGACACTAATTCAACGATTGTGACTAAATAAGACAAACTCATTCTTTTGCAAGACTTTGTACTGGTTATCTTTGGGTAAGAGACATTGCATTTCCTTTCACACTTACTCTCAAAATTTAGATTAAAACTTTCTTTGTGTAAAAATAAAAATATGGAATAGGCTTGATATAACAATAATTTCATTATAGATAGTAGATTTTGTGCCTTAATTGTAACGATTCACACCTCTAGATTATAAATCATATCTCACTAGCATAGTGTAGTGTAGAGGAGAGTCACCACCTTTGCACGTTAAGAACCCACTGCACTATTTCATATAAGAGTAGGGGGAAACCCCGGTGTCGAGGTCCACTGCATTCCCCCAATCACTTATATCGGGAGGAGAGACCTGCGGGTCATAGTGATTCAGTTCGCTTTTCACCTCCCAGGCACAGGTGACGCCAAAACAAATAATAAATAATAATAGTACGGCAGTGTCAAATATAAGACATCATCATATCACCCTCATCTCTCTCTCTCTGAAAAATATTCAAGATTTAAATATTGTCTATAAAAGAATATAGAAGAAATATATAATTGGCAGGTGTCAGACTTATAAACATAACCATTCATTTATGCAAACAGAACAAAAACACAGCAGCAAAAAGTACATGAACATAATGTATACAAAATTAAAACCTGACATTAAATATTTCTAATTTAGTCAAGACATTTTAAAAATATTTTAAACATGTTTTAAAGATATGGAGTCATTACTTGAAAACTGAAAATGAAATGGAATGAATCTTACCGCAGCAAATGAGTATGTGATCCCTAACCATAATGTAGAAACAAGAGGAAAGACTGAAGTAAAGGCTAGGAGACCAAAGACAGGTAGTGTTCCTATAGCACAGGTGAGAGCTAAGATACCTCGCATACCAAACTGATCCTAAAGATAAAACAATCATTATTTTTTATTGGTGAAAGGTGGTCAGTTTTACCTGATTGCAATTAAGTGATCTAAGAAAGCATGAATGCTTGTAAGCAAGCAACCAAAAGACCAACATCTTAAGGTCCTCTTCGAGGGACCTGGTAATGAGGATTAATGCCTTACCAAAGGGCACTATCACACCGCTTATCAAGAGCCTTGAATCATATATCCGGGGGGATTCAAACTGGATAACATTGTAGGCGATGTATCCACTATTACATGGCTCAGCATGAGAATGACAATACAATGAATAAATGTAAATTATTCCTAACTTTGGTCCAACTTCCACCCTAATGCAATTGCAAAGTATCAACAAAAACCGGTGTGTTGGCTCAGTTGGCAGAGCGTCCGTCTTACAACCGGGATGTTGGGGTTCAAATCCCTGCCGCGTCAGACCAAGGACGTTAAAAAATGGGAGTTGCTGCTTTATTTATTTTTATTTTTAGAAAAGATTATGGAAAACATATATACATCTTCTAATTCAGACAAATTCCTGTCCCAAGAGATTCAGCTTAGTGAAAATTACTTGAGAGCATGCTTGAGAGAGAGTAGCAATAATTCAATATGATCATCATACAAAACTAAATATTTATCATTAAATAACTACACCTTGAATGGACGTGGTGATGATTTTTTTTAACCCCATTGCTCATATCGCACAAGTGCTTCTAAGACACAATAGGACCAAAGGCTTCAGGTCCTATCCAAGGGACCTGCATGGTAAAAGGATGATAAAGCCTTTTAATAGCAAAGGGCACTGCCATACTGACTTGGTACCAAAATGTCTGATAGTTTAGGATCACTTACTATAAGTACACCAAGAAATGGTGAGAGAAGAAGGGATGCATCATAGACAGCACCAGCAAGATAGGCGGGTACAGTTGAATCAGTAGAGTAACCATATTTCTGCTGGATAAAATCACTACAAAGAAGATAGAAAGGATTATCAGAGCTGCTGAATCTTCTGCAACCAAAAAAAAGGAATCATAATGGAAAAAGGGAAGCTCCAACGAAAATAAAGAATTTCTCAAAAGTATCCTTAAAACCAGGGGGGCGTTTCATCAAAGGACTTGTTGGACGTTTTATCCGACAGTTACCATAGGAACAGTGCTTCTCTGCCAATCAAAATCATGGAAAGATGTCAGATCTGACAACTTATCGGATGAATATATTGATGAAACGCTCCTCAGATCTGCCAACCTCTTGGAATGAGACTGTACTCAGTGATCCTCAAAACTGTATTTTGAAATATTGACCCACAAATGACCTTTGACCTTTGGTCAAGTTACCTGAAATCGAATTCATCCACTTACTTAAACTGGTGAAGGTCTTATGAAATAGAGACATTTAGAGACAATTTTTCTCAATGGGATATGATTTTCTTTAAAAAAAAAGTATTTTTAATACCAATGAAAACATGCCATAATATGGTTGCAAGAACGGTTATAATTATGATAAAAATGTAATGGTTGACAGGTCTGGATCATAATTTGGGCCTGTAGCCTAGTATCAATTATAAATGAAATAGAGATATTTAAAATCAGGCAATCCCATGCTAGTTTGTTACAAAAGACCTTCATGAAACAAGAACACCTGCCATTTTTCATTAAATAGGCTATCAAGTGCAAGTTAAAACCAACAGGGTTTTGGGCATCTGATCATAATTAATGTTTCTGTAAAATTGTATCTACTAAATATTTATACATAGCATCTACATCATAACAGATTCAGGATGTAGACATTCATACAATGAACTGGATAGTAACAGACACTTTTTGGAGGATTACCAAAATTTAAAAGAGGCTTTAAATTTTCCTTTCCCAGGCCTGACAGTATGAGATGCAGTCTAAAGAATGAACCTGATCTCTCTTACATTTATTTCTGTGTTTTTCAGAGTCTTACTTTATAATCTACTCCACATGAAGGTTCAAGACAGAGTCTCTTTGAGCCTTATCTCACTGGGGAATCAAATTGACCCCCCCCCCCTCTACATATTTTGTCACTACGCCACCACACGAAAGTTTTTGGCCACGTTGCTAGCTGACATTTTACTTTCAAGTATTGCACATTTTTTAGACCAAATTTGCGACCCCAACACAATTCCAAAATTACGCAACATTTTGTTACCGCATGTCAGACCCAAATTGCTTAAAAACGTGATTCCGTGTACAAAGTCAACGCAATTTTTTTTTTTTCAACCAAAAATCTTAAATGTATGATTATTTTTACTTTTGTTAGTTTAAATGGATTTATTTTATGCTACTTCACTATTTAGGTGATTGCACAATCAGCGGCCAAGATTTGAGGTGGTCAAATTGACTCCCCCCAGTATATATTGGTCTTAAAGAGCCCAGTTAATATATAGTTACTGTATATGTAATCAATAAAATAACAATTACCTTGCATCAGCTACAAAAGGGAAAACACCATTGTAGAAGAACATAATAGAAAGAACCAAGAGCCAGTAAGGTAGAGTAAATTCTAAAATATCCCTTAGTCTCACTTTCTTTGAGTTCTCTTTCACTTCATCTTCCTGTCATAACACAAATGAAAAAAAAATGCCTTCAGATGAATTGAAACACACTTAATTAATTTTGTCATCATTGTTTACTTTTATCAAGTGGCGTACATCTAGAAAATGTGATGGGGGGGCAAAACTTCGGAGGAAAAAAAAAGAAGGGTCATCAACATTTTTGGAAGCCAGTATCCCTTCAAAAATAATAGGAAAACTAAATCAAAAGTCAAAGGTCACCACCATTTCAGGATATTTTGCTGAAAGTGAAAGTTTCTGGTGGAGCACTCTGCCTTCTGTCAGGTACAGAGCTTTTATCACAGCAATAATTCTATTTCAAATGCTTTGTCAAAATACATTATGTTAAGCAATCAGAAAACGTCTGACACATATCATAGCCACTTTCCTATCATTGACATCCCATACATTAAGAATTAAGATTTGATTAGGAGTGATGATCAATTGGCAAAATCATTTTTTCTGGGTTGCTGGGGTGGGGTCAATCAGCTTTCCTAATTCCTACCTTTGTGTCAGGTTTTCTAAGCAAGAAAAATTTACAGAAACAAGATATATCTCATTTAAACATTGCTAATCATTTAAAGAACTCTTGAAATTAATGGAATATGGAAGCTACATTCAATCAAGTAAATGTAGTTGTTATTGGGTTATTGTTGACCAATTTCAACAAGCAATATATCAGTTTAAATTTTAAGATGTAGTTGTTCAAGCTTAAAAATCACTTAATTCACTGAAATGTTGGTTTTGGGAGGTGACATGTTATATTCTGCAGGATTCATTGGACGACCAGCTGATAGTGGTTAACCTAAACTGATATTATTATTCAGGTAAATCAACATGGTCTAATTACCAGTCCAAGTTGTTTAACTCCTGAGGTATCCATGATGCTTGTTACTATGGCAGCAATGAAACCAGTCAGGCAAAGTACAGCCCCACCCCAAAGGGTCCACATCAATCCCATGGTATCTTCAAACTCCTTGGTAAAGAAGAAATTCAGCACACTTCCCTAGATGGAAGTATTTCAAAACAAAAATTCATTTCATTACATCTTTTTTTTAACATATTTATTTTTGAAATACATATAGGATTACCAACTCTTTAAAAATATAATAATCTTTTTCCACATAAAGCGCATAGAGACATGATGTTATTGCTGTGATATGCGCTATATAGGCGATGTATATTATTATTGATATTATTATTAGTATTATCATCATCAATCATTATTATCATCATTATTATAATTATTATTATTCCTAATATGATCATATTAACCCTATCTAGGCTGGGGTATTTTGGGAGTTCATATGGCCGGGGGGGGCCTCCCAGGCCCCCCCCCAAGATCTCGGCCGTCGACCGCGCAGAAAATTGGCACGCGAGTTGCCTGTGACATAATCTACAAGATCATATAGTAATTTATTTCATGCGCATTGCTATTACGTGATTATGCTAATTTATGCGTAATTAGTATGCGAAATCATACTTTTTCCTCTAACTCCCTAAATAAAGCTCCAAATGTACTAATTCTTGGTATAGAAACTCTTTGTGCTGTTCTTAGCAAGTGTACATGAAAAAAATTGCGATATCAAATCATTTTCTTATGTATTATATTGTTTTTTGCAATTTCTTATGTATTTCTTTGTTTTTTTACCTTTTGTTTTTCATTGTTTTTTTCAATGAAATTTGTTGGGGACTCTTCTGTGATCATAAAAAGTATAAAATAATTACATTTAGACCAGCAAAACTAAAAATAATCATGCATTTATGAATTTTGGTTGAAAACACAATTTGCATCGACTTTGTACACGAAATCACGTTTTTGAGCAATTTTTAGTCTGACATGCACTTACATGTTGCATAATTTTGGAACCACGTACCCGGGTGACGCAAAATTGATCTCAAAAGTTGCGCAAGACTTGAAAGTAAAAAGTCAGCGAGCGGCGCGGTCAAAAAATTTCGCGCGGCGAAAATATCGCACAATTTGTTGAGGGGGGGGCCTCCGAGGCCCCCCCCGGCCTAGATAGGGTTTAATAAAGACCACACATCTAAGAGCATACATTTGGCTTGTCAAATCTCTATTCTTTCATAAAGTTGTTCATGAATTTATGAACTCCTTCATGATCCATCCCCCCCCTCTGTAAAATATATATATATATACATATTAAACATAACAAGTGGAATGCCTCTGGCCGTCTCACCTGCATCACGCGGTTCAATATAGCAGCAGTGCTGACTATAAATACTACTCTAACTCGCACAAGATGTTCAGTGATACATGGTTACTCTTATGTCCAAGTTTAATGAACTAGACCACTTTTTATGAACTAGACCAATAAACTTACAGAGATATGATGGTGGTTATTCAACGAAAAACCCCAACATGGCCAAAGTTCATTGACCTTACATGACCTTTGACCTTGATCATGTGACCTGAAACTCGCACAGGATGTTCAGTGATACTTGATTACTCTTATGTACAAGTTTCATGAATCAGATCCATAAACATTCAAAGTTATGATGGTAATTCAACAGATACACCCAATTCGGCCAAAGTTCATTGACCTTTGACCTTGGTCATGTGACCTGAAATGAGCACAGGATGTTCAGTGATACTTGATTACTCTAATGTCCAAGTTCAATGAACTAGACCAATAAACTTTCAAAGTTATGATGGTAATTCAACAGATACCCCCGATTCGGCCAAAGTTCATTGACCCTAAATGACCTTTGACCTTAATCATGAGACCTGAAACTTGCACAAAATGTTCAGTGATGCTTGATTACTATTATGTCCAAGTTTCATTAATCAGATCCATAAACTTTCAAAGTTATGATGGGAATTCAACAGATATCCCCAATTCGGCCAAAGTTCATTGACCCTAAATGACCTTTGACCTTGGTCATGTGACGTGAAACTCATGCAGGATGTTCAGTGATACTTGATTAACCTTATGTCCAAGTTTCATGAACTAGGTCCATATACTTTCTAAGTTATGACATCATTTCAAAAACTTAACCTCAGGTTAAGATTTGATGTTGACGCCGCCGCCGCCGCCGCTGTCGCCGCCGCCGTCGGAAAAGCGGCGCCTATAGTCTCACTTTGCTTCGCAGGTGAGACAAAAACTGCATCTATAGTTAACATTTGCATAATCACAGTAGCAAAAATAAAGCCACATAAAGCAACAGAAAAAGAAATATTGTCTCACCAGTCTTGAGAATGTCAGTGTTATTCCAAATGCAAAAGCCAACTCCTTGTTCTTGAACCAGAAAGCAGTAATTCTATTCTGAACAACTGTGGAGAAGATAAGAAGATCTTATTTACTGATATCAAATGTCTAATAATATTTGAACAGGGGCCTGTGGATGTTTGAGAGAAGTCCCAGTGCAACTAATACAGTACAAGAGGGATTGCTTCATTTTGAATTTTGCAATATACTGAGGAAATCACTGTCTGACTGTCAGTCAGTCATACGCAAATATTTCAGTAGCTTATAACAAATGGTTTGCCAGGACACTCACTTGTAAGGGATCCATTGCCTGAACCGAATAGGAGACGACCAAAGAGCATTACAGGAAACATGGCTGATGATCCTTTAAAGCTAGCACCAAGGGCAAAGATACAAGACCCAGTCAAACATAGACCAGAGAATAGGAATAGACCAACTGATGATAGAGAGGGGAGGAGGAAAGAAATAAAAGTGATAAGAAATGGGGGAGAGGGGTAGGAAAAAAGGACAACAGATGATAGAAAGTGAGGAAAAAAAGCAGAAAAAGGAGAGGTAGGGGAAAAGTGGGAGGTAAGGAAGAATAAAATAATGATAACTAACGTGAGAGGGAAGGAGAGAGGATAGGGAGGGGAGGATTGGAAATCAAGAGATAATAAAGTGATAACATGAGAAAAAAGAGAGGAGGAAGAAAGAATGAAAGATGTAGATGGGAGAAAAATCATGATAACATCATGAAAGTGAGAAAAAGAGGGGGGGGGGGTTAAAAAGTGAAAGTGTGTGGTTAGAAAGAATGAGAAGAGGATGGTGAGGATATGAAGGAGAGAAGATAAAGTATGATGGATCCAGATGAGGGAAGAATAGTGACAGGATGAAGGGAGGGTAGGAGGGTGAGAAAAAAAGAAAAAGTAAATATATATCATATGACAAATTATTAAAAATAAACTCTGGTACTGGTAACATCAGAAAATAAAATAAAATGTTCACAGAATGAATCAAAACTTTCACAGAATTATAAAACCTATAGATGAATATCTGTCGAACAATTTTCCAGGTAAATTTAAAATCACAGAGTATAAACTAGAGATGCTCGGCAGGTCACGCCGCCGAGCACATATATCCCCCGAACCAACCACGTCATCCGTCATTGCAATATATAGAGTTCACACAGAAATTTGACAAATACATGTAAATACAATTATCATGGCGACAATGACTCTAGCATGCAGGTCCCCCAAGCCCATCTACCATCCAAGTGTGGTTGAAAAGTGACTTACGGTTGTGGAGTTATGTGTCATAAGGTTTGTGAAAGACGGACAGACGTTTGGATCCCTCAGTCTTGTTACCATGGCAATAATGTCTTCGCCCACACCAAAATCAATAGGCGGCTTTGCTTTACCATAATGGATCTTCATGCCACATTAAAAGATGATCAGAGAAGAAATGCAGCTGGTAGAGCGTTCACAAGGACATCTCTGCTATATTTCCACAAAAAACTCTTGTTACCATGACAAAGATGTCTCTGCGCCCACATGAAAATCAATAAGCCTCTTTGCTATACCATACTCAACCTTCATGCCAAATTTGAAGATGATCGGAGAAGAAATGCAGCTGATAGAGCGCTCACAAGGAAATCTCTGCGGCGGACGCCGCGACCAGGTCAAATCCATAGTATCCTCTGAACTCTGTTCAGGGGATACAATTAGCAAATGAAGATCAGAAAAAAAATTATTGATAAATACTTGACCATTCATAGTTTGATGCCACATGTTGTTTTCTGTACACTTTAGCTTTACTAGGTAAAGTATGAGGTAATGAAGTGAATAGAATTTCAAGCAGGCTTGGATTGAAATTTTCTTGTTATAATCAAGCATTCTGGAGTATTACACGTTTGCTTCAAATCATTTCCTATACTCAAGCCACCACTAGAGATTGCAGGGATCGAATCAAGAATTCAAAGGGGCAAGGCCCTTTTATAATAAGGTACATATAGGAAGATGGTGTAAGGGGCATCCAAGGTTATTGAAAATGGGCATCAATAGTAAAATGGACTTTTCTATGAGATACACTACACCAAGGCCTTAGCCCAATAGGACACTTCAGTTTGGCATCTAGTCTACAAATATTTGATAGGCATTGGAGGCCATGGCATTGGATGGCCTTGGGCTAATACTAGCCCTAAGCTTGAGTAAGGTATCTTGTCAAAAGTCACAACGGCATCATTCACTTGGGAATCTCACAAGTAGTCTTTCATTACCAATGTTTACATTTCACCATGAACCAAGCCATGCAGAAAGCAGGAAAGTTACTATGAACAGTACCTTTAGGGCAGGGTTCTTACTAAGACCTGGCACAGACTTTGACAAGGTACCTACATGTAATCCATTAGTGTTTAAAAGATAGATAAATCTAAAATATATAGAAACTATACTAATACACTTTACAAGCAGTTCCTGAAAACTGGAGTAGAACTACGGTCAAGTAATCATAAATTGACAAAGCATAGTTGAGATGTTAGACAATAAATATTTTTTTACCCCCCCCCCAAAAAAAAAAAAATGGATCAGGAATGAAAAATACTTGAATCTGTAATGAGAGCTCTTTTGAAAAAAAATGTCTCACCAGGATTTCCAACTTTATCAATGAGGAATCCAGCTCCAATAACAACCACAGCATTACTGTAATAACATAGAAATGAAAACATGAAAGGTATCATTGAATATAACTTGCTGATAAAAAAGAAAGAAAGGAAGAAAGAACGAACGAACGAAAGAAAGAAAGAAATAAAGAAAGAAAGCATTTTGACATGAGATTTAATGCCCTCAATAATTCAATTAAATTCTCTATAGTAAAGCCCTCTGTGTAAAGTATTTTTGTACTTTACTCAGTCCTGAAAACTAATTGGCTAAGCCCCTGTTATATTTCAGGGATGGTATTCTGAGATCAATTTTATCTGAGATAAAATATCTTTTAAAAAATACCTTTGAAATGTCTCAGAATCTAAGAATACCTCTGTAAGACACACATATTTTTTTAAGCAATTATCCGATGAGAAACGTTTTATAGCACTCTCATCTCATTCAACCAATGAAAATCCATTCCGCCAGGAGGTGTGGCAAAATAGCGAGACTGCATCAATTTATTGAATTCAGATGCACTTACACTTTACACTAGCGCGACTTTACAGACATTTCTTTTTTTTTCAAATTACAATACTCTCATCATTTTTATTAATGTCAATATTACATAATTACAAGCATCATTTCAAAGACAATATTAGTCAAGAAAAGTCTTATGAAATAATTGTTCATTCTACAAGACCAATGTCAAGGTATTGCTTACAATGATTACACCAGTTTTCTTTCTCAATATTTCAAAATCTGGAGCTTATTCACCTAGAAACATGTATCGCTAAAATGAACAGAGACAAAATAGCCCCCAAACTGTTTTATGATTATTTATTTCATTCAAAGTAACATGGGTGTAAGCAGATCATCCGTGTTGCAATTGTAAGATACGCGATGTATATGTCTACGCAGGCACTTCTCTGTTGCTTATCATCTTTAGATGCAAGATAAAATTTATTACAGATAGAAATTCATATTATATCTCTGATAAAATGTGATCTCAGAATACCAATTTCATTTCAAAACGATAAAATATTTTAAAGAAAAAAATCACCCCAGAATAATGCTCAGAACTTTTACAAAGCAAAGTCCACAGATACTTTGCTTCTTCAAATCCCTGTCTGTAAAACAAAGACTGCACTACATGTTGGAGACCAAGCATTTTCTAGTGCAGCCCTAAAATTGTGGAATAATTGGCTATATCAAATGAGGATTTTCTCATAAGTAGAAACATTTAAAATCAGACTAAAACCTCTATATCTAGAAAGTTTTTTTCCTTTTATTTTTTATTTGATTTCCCAAGCATTTCAGGGTCTCTTACAGCACATAGGTAGATATAATTTTGTGCTATATATATATATATATATATATACAAAAAGAAGATGTACATTATGTAGATGGTGTCCTTCATACTCAAAATAACGAAAGAGTGCATTATCTCATTTTCACCAAACAATTCACAAATTGATGTAGGAAAACTGCTGCCAGGTTACAACTTGCTCTGTTATCAAAGGTCAAGTTCACCTCAGAAAAATGTTGATTTGAATCAATAGAGAAAAGCATAAAAGATTCATCAATATCGGATACGTATTGTGACATTTTAGATTTTTGTTTCTTATTTTTCACAAAATAGTTAAATGCACAATTTATTCACATGCAAATAAGAGAATTGCTGATGTACTTCAGTCACTATTTCTCTGTTTTTTATTGCTTGAATATTTCAATTTTGACAGATTTGACAAAAAGGATCAACTTGACTAAACTATAAAATATTTAACAATGGTAATTCCACATGTTCAGGAGAAATTAGAATATTCCATATTTCATATAATAAAATACAAAAGAAATAGTGAGTGAGTGATGTCATCAATTCCCTCATGAGTATACTGACCAGGATATGTATATAACTATTTTGTGAAATTAAGTGAAACTTAAAAATGTCATAACTATCATATTTTACATCCGATTTCAACGAAATTTTCAGTGCTACACTTGGATTTTTCTCTTTTTTATCTTAATCAACTTTTTGTTGGGGTGGACGTGTCCTTTAAAAGGATGCTTTCTTCTGATAATTGGGAATTATTTCTTTAATTGAACTTACGTCCAAGCATAAATTGCATAGAGAAGGTTATATTGTACATAGGACATTCCTAATCCTTCTTCACAGTCAGATGCATTCCAGTGTACCGATGCATTCTCGCATGTAAGGTTCTGTGAAATAAAAAAAAATACAATCTCACAACCACCATCAAACAAATAGGCCTACTCTTCTTATGTAATGTAGGTCCCACTGGTAGACAAGGGTAATTAAGAAAGATGAAAAAATGGAACACAACCTCAATTGGTAAAGAAATAAAAGAAATGTCATTTTCTCAGAAAATTGAAAATGAAAAAGGTTTTCACTGTACCTCTTGTACATCACTAGACAAAACACTTCACATCCAATCATGAAAAGAAAACAAAAATAAGTCATCAGGGTCCATTTAGAAAAAAAGTTAAATTCATGCATTTTATTTTACATAACATATGGTACAGCTGCTTGTTTATGACATCACAAATCTTAAAATTCTAATAACTTTCTAATCTATAACCAATTTTCCTCAAACCTTCAGCAATTTTTTAAATTATTTTTATCTGCTATTTGTTACAACAAACTTTTCTTCAGGGTAATCACCCCCTTTCAGACAATGTTCAGCAGCTGTTATGAGGTTAAATTCAAGAAAAAAAATACATATATTTATACATATGTAGGCCTACATATAGTACAAACTTCAGATTCAGACTTGAGTGTATTGATAGAAACAATTACCTTGCATTGTTTGTACTGAAATTCATTTTTTTGGGGGGGGCTCTCCCCCATCTCATTTGTCTTCTCTATATCTTTTTTTCAATTCTTTAAACATCGCTGATCTCCGATCTTAGCAGAGAAAAACGCAAGAGAGAGAGCCAGGGTGCCAACATATAGGTATGCCATTCAAGTCATCATGAAAAGCAATATTAACCAAATCAATAGTAAGATTGAAGATTAGTTTTGACCTCTCAGAGCCTCTCTTCATGCTTACCCCTTGAAAGACCCCCTGTAACACACTGGGCATGTCAAAACAGAAGTATGTTCCAAATGTCAACATGCAGTTGAAGAACAGGACCACAAACCTGTAATAAGCTGGAGGCCAGAGGAAAGACAAAAAAAGAAACAATATTGTATTGATTATTAATTGATGGGGGAAAATCAATAATAAAATTAAAAAAACCTAGGCTTATCAAATATTGGATCTGAAGAAACAATAATCAGATCAAATTTTGGTCTATTCAGATTTGACATGAAAATAGTGTAAATGCCAGTTCTGGTAATAATTTCAAATGCACACATAAAGAATCAAATTTTAGAAAAATAATCGTTTCTAGTTAGTAGTATAAATAAAAGATGAGCGCCAAAAGGATTCTGGTCTCTGGAAAAAAATATGTAGGCCAATCTGAGCAAAATAAAGCATGTGTTGTGTTGAAGTTGGTGACCTTCACTACGTCTAATTTTTGAATCAATATACCCGGTATATCAAAATATGAATCATAACAAAATGGCCGATCAAGACTGGAGTAGGCCCTAGATTAGAAGAGAACTTTTCGTTTTTTGAGGTTCCAGTCTGTGCCTCGATGTCAGGATTCTAACAGGATTCGATAGACCTTCATCCATATAATCGTGGTAAGTGCATAATTTCTGTTTTCACAATCTATCTTGTTAGATATTTTGACCATAATTTTGACCCTTGTCCCGTTAGTATGGCCTGGGTAAATACACAAACACAGTGAGCTCCTGGGTATTAATAGTCAAAGACAATTTAACTTACATTTTGATGCGTGTAGAAGCACCATTTTTTGCGTCTCACTCTGACTTTTGTCACGACAAAGTCAAGGAAGTTGGATTCAATTCAGATGTGTCAAAAAAAAATCTGTCACAGCCACGGGCACGGCTAATCTGGGACTGGGTCGAATTCTCAATCTCACTCTCAGCATCCACCACCGGGAGCATCCATTTATGCTATTTCTTGTCTTTTTAGTTTGAACTGAAGACCAAAGCAGGCTACTGTCTTACTGGCAGAAATTAGCAAGTTCGAGTTGTCCTACATGTAGGCCTAATAATAGTAATAGAGAGTCTTGCCTCTTGGCTCAATCGAATAACAACAACGCTATACCGGACACAAGCGACAAGTCACAACATAAATTATAAACGTAGTTAGGCCCTACACTACAGCTTTGTGTCGCATGCAAAGTCAACTCTCAGCATACATGTGATCAGAAGAAAGTCATGTGAGCAGTCACCTGAGGTCATGCCAGTGGGGCCAGTGCATAGAGATATATCTCTATGGGCCAGTGCCCCTTTAGGCCCGTATTCTGAAGTCGGATCTACCTCCAACAAAAGCTTGATTTGAATAAAAAGAGAAAAATTCAACCAGCATAACACTGAAAATTTCATCAAAATCCGATGTAAAATAAGAAGTTATGGCATTTTAAAGTTTCGCTTCGTTTCACAAAACAGGTTATAACTATATGCACATCTCGTTCAGTATGCAAATGAGGAACTGATGACATCATTTACTCAATATTTCTTTTGTATTTTTTATTAGATGAAATATGAAATATTATTTTCTCGTCATTGTCATGTGAAATGAAGTTTAATTCCTCCCTGAACACGTGGAATTCAAGGAGGTCCTAATCGTCAAATTCGTAAAAATTGAAATCTTGTATAATGTTCAAACAATAAAAAACAAAAGAAATAGTGAGTGAGTGGCATCATCGACTCTCTCATCTGGATGTAACTGACTCGTTCATATAACTATTTTGTTAAAAATAAGCGAAGCTTTGAAATGTCATAACTTTCTTATTTTACATCCGATTTTGATGAAATTTTCAGCAATGTGCTTGTCTGATTTTTTTCAATTGATTCAAATCAACATTTTTTCTGAGGTGGACTTTACCTTTAAATAGATGGTCCGGGCTGAAAATATTTGTATGTAAATAAATAGAATAAAATTCATAGAGCAAAATTCTGAAAATTTCATGAAAATCGGATTACAAATAACGAAGTTATTAAACTTTTAGTATCAATATTTTGTGAAAGCAATTATGTGCACATCGTCATGAATATTCATTAGGTGGGCTGATGATGTCACATCCACACTTTCCTTTTTCTGATGTTCTTACATGAAATCATAAATGTTTCATTTATTTATAAATGTGTAAATGATGTGTCTCCATTATGATGAAATAGGATATGTGGCACTTAATGCACTTACTCAGTTGTCAATCCAATTGTTTTAGTTCTTGTATGGTAGAACATTTTTGAATAAACATAATTTTGTATAATAGAATACAAAAGAACAATCCAGATTCAGATTTATTTCCAACAGAAATGACATAAATATTGATACAAATCATTTTTCATACATTATAACAAATATTTACAAAACATTAATGATAATTAACATATGAAAATAATACAAAACATTTTTGTAGACAAATTATAATATATAGTTTAGATAGAAGAAAGGTATCTGTGGAAATGGGAAATTCACTCAAAAGCATAGCTTGTAAAATGTGACCCCCCCCCCCTTTGGGGATTTGACATCATCAGCCCACCTAAAGAATATTCATAAAGACATGCCTAGACATGCTAGAACAGTTTCACCGGAATAATGCAAATCTTTGAAATTCAATAACTTCGTTATTATCCGATTTTGATCAAATTTTCAGCATTTGGCTTTGAACTTTACTCTGTTTAGTGAGATATGAATATTTCCAGCCTGGACCATCCCATTAACCATAGATATATATATCACAATATCGTATGGGTTTAACTATAAGACCACGGTCTAGCACTGTGCTAGAATTATGGGGAGCCAAAAGTTAAAAAATTATGTTTAAATTTTATATTTCTTAGGTATACTATTTCAGCGACTGTTCTGCATGATCTGTAGATTCTCCCACCTGGATCTCCTAGCAAACTGGAGACTCGAACTTGATGAGCGCGAAGCGCACATGGTGAACGCGAAGTCCTTTGCAGTCGGGGTCCAGCGAGTTCTCGCTACTAAAGGGCCCAGGAAGCTCGAGGGTTCTGCTCTTTCTTGCTATCTCAGGCTAATTTTTCAATATATGATGGCAGACCAGTGGTGTTATGAGCCAAAAATTTGAGGGGGCTCGATATGGCGTATCGCATAAAATTAACCAAGTTGCGAGCAACCAAAATACTTTTACTTTTGAAATCCAACATTGTGATAGATTTTTGACATGATATTAATGTAAAGAAAATGATATCATAATTCACCCTAGCTTCTCTCTTTCCTTTTCTCTTTTGTTCTTGGTCGTGATATTTTGGGGGTGTACGCCTTCGGATGGTACATAATTAACAATTCAATGAATCAAAACACACATAGAACCTAATATAAGGAGGGATCATGATGCTAGCTAGCTAGCTTGCTCGCGCCCGCTAAATTTACGAGTATTAGCATGATTAGTTCTCATTAGTGCAGGCTTTGCACAGATTTTACACACAGGCTTGCACAAGCTATGCACAGAAATTAAACAGGCTTTGTTATATACTTTGCATGCAATTGGTGGTTCACTCTCTTGATGAAACCAATTGGTATGTTCATTCTTCAAAATTAATGAAACCACTACATGGTTCATTGAGTAGTAGTATGATATTTTCCCCTTAAATTAGTCCATTACAGTACTTGATGATGATGATGATAATGATAATGATTAGGATAAGGACAATTTTTATTGTATATTTGGTTTTCTATTCCAGTACTGACTATTTAACATATTGTAAAATATACACATAATATTAAAAATCAAGAACAAAATGTACAGCTGAAATAATAAGTAAAGCGAGGTATATCTATTTGATATAATGATATCTATACTATTTAGTAAAGTTGTCTTGAATTTTATTACAAATATATTTTATATGTCCATAAACATGAATGAATAGGAACTAAATTATGTTTTAGTAATTCAAAAGCTTTTTATCTTCTTGAATTGTAAAAACATTTCCGATATTAATTGCTTTTAACAGACAAAGCAGTGATTTACAGATTATAAAAAGTGGGGTATATAGTTTGGTGTTGACATTTAGGTGTTGGTTCGATATTGAAATCACCATTGCACCAAACATAAACTAAGGCCGGTCTTGGGATTTGTCTAACAAGATGTTGAGCGACAGTAATGAGTTCAAACCTAAAATGAAGAAGGTCCTGGGATTTATCTCACAAGGTGTTTAGCTACAGTAATAAATTTAAACCTAAACTGGAGAAGGTCCTGGGATTTATCTCACAAGGTGTTTAGCTACAGTAATAAATTTAAACCTAAACTGAAGAAGGTCCTGGAATTTATCTCACAGGGTGTTTAGCTACAGTAATAAATTTAAACCTAAACTGAAGGTCCTGGAATTTATCTCACAGGGTGTTGAGCTTTAGTAATACATTTAAACCTAAACTGAAGAAGATCCTGGGATTTATCTCACAGGGTGTTTAGCTACAGTAATAAATTTAAACCTAAACTGAAGAAGGTCCTGGGATTTATCTCACAAGGTGTTTAGCTACAGTAATAAATTTAAACCTAAACTGAAGAAGGTCCTGGAATTTATCTCACAAGGTGTTTAGCTACAGTAATAAATTTAAACCTAAACTGAAGAAGGTCCTGGGATTTATCTAACAAGGTGTTTAGCTACAGTAATAAATTTAAACCTAAACTGAAGGTCCTGGAATTTATCTCACAAGGTGTTGAGCTACAGTAATGAGTTTAAACCTAAACTGAAGAAGGTCCTGGGATTTATCTAACAAGGTGTTTAGCTACAGTAATGAGTTTAAACCTAAACTGAAGAAGGTCCTGGGATTTATCTTACAAGGTGTTTAGCTACAGTAATGAGTTTAAACCTAAACTGAAGAAGGTCCTGGGATTTATCTTACAAGGTGTTTAGCTATACAGTAATGAATTTAAACCTAAACTGAAGAAGATCCTGGGATTTATCTAACAAGGTGTTTAGCTACAGTAATGAGTTTAAACCTAAACTGAAGAAGGTCCTGGGATTTATCTAACAAGGTGTTTAGCTACAGTAATGAGTTTAAACCTAAACTGAAGAAGGTCCTGGGATTTATCTTACAATGTTCTAGCCAGGGATGGCATCGGGAATTGTACTTCTAACATCAAACTTGAAATCACCCACTGAATGCACATTACCCTTTGGAATTTGGCCATTATTTTCCAGAATTCTGTTATGATTTAATTTGAACTAAATTTCACATCACTTTAGGTAGAGTCATATCTTTCTTTTCACATTATCCGTATTTGGATGCTATGAGGCTTCACAGTACTTCTTAGGTACACTGTAATACTCATTATTGAATTTTCATTATAATTATACATTGTAGATGATCAGAAAAATTATTGGGCACAATATTTCCCAGAAGAAAGCAATTGCCGAATATAATAAATGTATTTAAATAATGTATCTTGGGTCTGTTATATAAAAGTTACTTTACCATGGTAACATTACTCTGCAGTCGAACAGATTCAAGGATTGCATTAAACATGAAATAAGAAGTAAATTTTATGCTAAAAGAGACCCAGTTCTGTACTAGATTACTTTGCCAAATGACAACATAATGTACATATTATGTACATATATATGTACATGATATTGTTATCTCATTTAATAAATTCATCTCTAGAAAGCAATGATGGAAAATGGATATATTTTGTTAGAGGGTTTTGACCATTTTGTTGTCTTTGTTAGTGGAGGTTTTAGTTAGTATTAAGTAATTTAAAAAAGAGAGAAAGAGATCAGTGGCGTAACTACGGGGGGGGGGGCACGTGCCCCCCCCCCATGGGCTGGCAAAGAAAAAAAAACGGGGAAAAGGGGAATAAGATCAGGGAAGAGAAACGTAGTGGGAAAAGAAGAAATTATTGTTCATTATAATGTTATATTATGTTATGGGATATGTTATGTTACATAAGAAGCATTTTTTCATAACTTCGTAAAACATTATTTGCTTCATTGTGTCTTCGTTGTTCATGTTGTTCCTGGTGCTCGTATAGACTAACTACATATATATATATATATATATATATATATATATATATATATAATCATGTTGTACTAAAACCTCCCGTTTTCAAATCAATATACAACAAATATATTTCCTCGCAATTCGAGTTATTATTGTTTTATGTATCGACATATTCTTCTTTTTCATGACTACTTAAAGTGATTACCCTATTTTAAGGTGTTAATATAAAACATTTCCTGTCCGTGCTAACGTTCGCATAAGTAGATTGGTGAGATTTCTGCTCTTCATGAACTTAAATCAGTCCTTAAAACGTCAATTTTTCTGATCTGAATATAAAAAATGTTCAGCTCGCGCCTCGTGCTCGCATCACTTGGTTAGTGAAATACGTAGGGTCTTAGTGAATTTCTACAAAGAAGCCTTAAAATCCCCCTCTTCAGGTCTGAATTTCCTACATAATTTTCAGCTCCCGCTTCGCGCTCGCAGTATTTGATTAGTGAGATGCGTATGATAATCATGATTACAATTATTTCAAAAAGTACTTAATGTGTTTAGATGTAATTCTAACAAAATCAGCAAGCGCTTGACACTCGCATTAGTTGACTATGGTTAGATAATTATTATGTATACTCTTATTGAATTCCTAAAAAACATAGTCCTTAAAATGTCCATGTTTGGGGTCAATATATACCAAAATTTTAGCTCACGCTTCACGCTCGCATGATTTTGTTATTGAAATATGCACGGTCTTAGGGAATTCCAACAAACAAGCCTTAAAATGCTTCTCTCCATGTCTGAATTTCCTAAATTTTCAGCTAGCGCTTCGCGCTTGCAGTATTTGATTAGTAAGATGCGTTTGATAATCATGATTACAATGACTACAAAAGGTGCTTCATGACTGTTTAGATGTAATTCTAATAAAATCAGCAAAGGATGGCACTAGCATTAGATGACTATGGTGAGACATTTATACTCCTAATGGATTCTGAAACATAGTCCTTAAAATTTCCCTGTTTAGGGTCAATATATACAAACATTTTGGCTCGCACTTCATGCTCACATTGTTTGTTTAGCGAGACAATTACGTATCATGATTAAAACAAAATTGCTTATAATGTCCCTTTTTAGCTCTGAATATCAAACATTTTCAGCTCGCGCTTCGCGCTCGCATTATTTAATCAGTGAGATACATATCCGTTTAATGGCACTGCATGTCCATAAAATATCTTGGCTCCCAGTAAAGAAGAATATTGTCTTTAAATTACTTCTTTTTGTCTTCAAATCCTTTAATAACCAGATGCCAAAATATATCAAAGATAGCCTTTCTTCCCATAGACCAACTCGCCCTAATCTCCGTTCATCTAAAGACCCATATTTGCTTGCCATACCCAAAACTCGTACAAAATCAGGTGATCGCACATTTAGTGTTACTGCTTCTAAAGAATGGAACAACATACCCACTTTCATTAAATCATCAAACTCTTCAGATCAATTCAAGAAACTTCTAAAAACATACCTCTGTTCCGATTAATTTCTTTTGAATGTATTTTTATTGTAATTATTACGCACTCTTGTCTTAAACTCGTTTGTGAACGTTGTGATATAGTTAACTATGGAGAGCGTACTAAATGCTAGTTATTAAATATCTCTATTAGGCCAGTATACCTGACAACTGCGCGCGCTTCGCGCGCTCCCTAAGTGACTCAAATTTTTTCTGGTGCCCCCCCAATGCCGTGATCCACGGTATACGCCTCAGTGGCGTAACTACGCGGGGCATGGGAGGCATGGGGGGCACGTGCCCCCCCCCCCAATCGGCTGGCCAAAAAAGGGGGAAATGGAGAAAAAGAGGGAGAGAAAGGAAGAGAAACGTAGTGGGGAAAGAAGAAATTATTAATTTTATATTATACTATGATTATGTCATATTACTGTATATTATTACAAAAATAAACTTTTTTGTAATAACTTATGAAACATTTGCTCAAGGCCCATGTCTTCATTGTTCATGGTGCTCGCATTGTCTGTTTAACTAGATATAATAGCTCAAATACTTTTTTTCCGGAATACTATAGTTTTCAAGTATATTTGAGAGACGTGATGTTGTCAAATCAAGTCAATATACACCAAATAGGTTTCCTCGCACTTGGAGCTATTATTGATGTAGTGACATATACTTCTTTTTTATGACTACTGAAAGTGATCGCCCCATTTTAAGGTCTTAATATAAAACATTTCCTGTCCCTGCTTACGTTCGCATTAAAGGATTGGTGAGATATGTCTGCTCATTCATGAATTCCTAAAATCAGTCCTTAAATGTCCCTTTTTCTGATCTGAATATAAAATATTTTCAGCTCGCGCTTCGCGCTTGCATCATTTGGTTAGTGAAATACGTACTATGGTCTTGGTGAATTCCTACAAACAAGCTTTAGAATGTCCCTCTTCGGGTCTGAATTTCTTATATTTTCAGCTCGCGCTTCGCGCTCGCAATATTTCATTAGTGAGATGTGTATAATAATCATGATTACAATGACTACAAAAAGTGCTTCATGTACTTTGATGTAATTCTCACCAAATCAGCAAGCGCTTGGCACTCGCATTAGATGACTATGGTGAGAAATGTATACTCTTAATGGATTCCCTTTAAAAATAGTCATCAAAATATCTATTTTTCTGATCTGAATTTCAAAAATTTGCAGCTCGCGCTTCGCGCTCGCATCATACGGTTAGTGAAATACGCACGGTCTTAGTGAATTCCAACAAACAAGCTTTAGAATGCCCCTCCTCGATCAGGTCCAAATTTCCTGTGATATTTTGATTGTGCTGGGTATAAAACATGCATTGTTTTAGCCTTGCCATTTTACCTCTGACATTTTAAGTTTAAGTGGTGTAGCTACTGATGCCATCGATGAAATTAATCGCATACATTCGTAATTCCGAAGCTTCGTTATTTCGAAGGTTCGGATATTCCGAACGTTCGTATTTCCGAAGGTTCATATTTCCAAAGGTTTATAATTCCGAAGTTTCGTTAGTCCGAAAACGTAATGATTAACGAACGTTATTTCGTTTTCGGACTAACGAACCTTCGGAACATCGAACCTTATTTCCTTTTCGGATTATCGAACCTTAAAAAACATCGAGGCAGTGGCGTACCGTGGGTCATGGCGTTGGGGGGCACCAGAAAAAAAAATTGAGTCACTAAGTGAGCGCGCCCAGTTGCCAGGTATACTGAACTAATAGAGATATAAACATTTTCTGTCCGTGCTTACGTTCGCAGTAATGGATTGTTGAAATATGTCTGCTCTCTGTGAATTCCTAGAATCAGTCCTTAAAATGTCTCTTTTTCTAATCTGAATATAAAAAGAATTTCAGCTCGCGCTTCGCGCTCGCATCATTTGATCAGTGAACTACGTATGGTCTCCGTGGATTCCTACAAACAAGCTTTAAAATGCCCCTAGCTCTTCAGGTCTGAATTTCCTAAATTTTAAGCTCGCGCTTCGCGCTCGCAAGATTTGATTTGTGAGATGGGTATGTTAATCATGACTACAAGTGCTTTATGTGCATGTTAAGATGTAATTCTAACGAAATCAGCAAGCGCTTATTGGCACTCGCATTAAGATGACTATGGTGAGATGTGTATTATCTTAATGGATTCCCAAAATATAGTCCTCAAAATCTTCCTGTTTGGGCGTCAATATTTACAAAAAATTCAGCTCGCGCTTCGCGCTCGCATTATTTAGCGAGACAGGTACGTATCATGATTACAAACGATTGATTATAATGTCTCTTCTTAGGTCTGATCATTATTCGACCAGTGAGAGACATATCCGATGGGCGGGACTTAGTCCTCCTCTCAACCAATTAGAATTAACAAACATGACGCAGTACTATTCCACGTTTCTTCTTTGTAATCATAAAATGCAATCACTGTCTCTTAACAAATCAGACAGCAAATCCAATTTCAGAAAAAGAGCAAGAGAAGTACCGCATCGCAAAGAAAAGAAGAGATAAATTTATAGGTAAGAAATTACATTTATCCAAGTCTTATCATTTCTTCATCACATCTATTTCTTTGGCTAATTGCATTAATTTTCAGCAAAAAGTGCGCAGAGATAATCTAATCTTTTTCAAATTTATCATTTCTGCTATGATTTTCAAGTAGTGAAACACACAAGAAGAGTGTTGGTAAAGAAAAGGGGGTATATCTTCATCCCTACACTAAGGTTGGTGGTGCCATACGAGTCATGGAAGATAAGATCGCGCGAAAAAAGGGAAAGTATACTCAAAACACTAGTATACAAATTCAAGAAATACACCCATTTCTCTTTTATTCCCCCTTTTATCTTTTGAAATATAGACCCACCATTATCATTGACACGAAAATTTATGCGAGTCGCACATGTTTCAACCATCTTGAGTTGGGTACTCCTCCAATGAGTTTTATGCATCTAATGTGATATGTAACAGGAGCATCAAATCCATAGCTGTGACATCGGACATTCAAGATGGTCAATCTATTACTCTGGATGATTTCTGTTACCACAATTGCTACTGCTTCTGGTCACGGTCCGATCAGTGGTATGAAGTCCGGCAACATTTTATTGCCTTCTCACCCAGTGGCGTAACTACGGGGCTGACCCCCCCCCCCCAAAAAAAAAAAAAAGAGGAAAAGGAGAAAAGAGGGAGAAAGGAAGAGAAACACAGTGGGAAAGAAGAAATTATTATGCATTATAATGGTATATTATATCAATATATGTTATGTTATATTGCATATAGGAAACATTTTTTTCTTAACTAAATGAAACATAATTTTCCCAGAACCTATGTCTTCATTGTTCCTGGTGCTCGCATTGTGTGTTTAACGAGATATATAAATCTGTTGTACAAAAACCTCCCGTTTTCAAGTCAATATACACCAAATATATTATTGTATTATGTAGTGACATTATGCTTCTTTTTCATGACTAGAACTACTTAAAGTGATTGCCCCATGTCAAGGTCTTAATATAAAACATTTCCTGTCCATGATTACGTTCGCATCAGCGGATTGGTGAGATATATCTGCTCTTCATGAATTCCTAAGATCAGTCCTTAAAATGTCCCTATTTCTGATCTGAATATCAAAAATTTTCGCGCTCGCATTATTTGATTAATGAGCTGTGTATGTTAACACTCATGATTACAATGACTACAAGTGCTTCCTTAAAATGTTTCTATTAGGTCAGTATACCTGACAACTGACCGCGCTTCGCGAGCTAAGCGACTCAAAATGTTTGCTGGTGCCCCCCCCCCATGCCGCGCCCAAAGGTACACCACTGTTCTGAAGATCTTGAAACGGCTTGATAATATTTGATGATATTCATATTTCTAAATTAATTAATTTGGGCTGCAACGACTTTGAAATATGCATGATTCCAACCAGGAGCGGATCCAAGATTTTTTCAGGATGGGGGGGGGGGGGAATTTTGTACACTAAAAAATTAACAAGCCCCCCCCCCATAAAAAAGGTGATTTAGGTCAGGAATAAAATGAAAAGCTACAAAAAAGCTATGTACTACAAAATGGATGTAATTTTCTTCCAGGTAAAATTTGACCAAAATAAATAAATCAAGTATTCACTACAAAATGAAGGTCAATTCGTTCCAGGAAAATATGATAAGCAAACAAAATAAAATAAAAAAGGTCCTCACTTGAGTATGAACGACATATTCCCCTTACAAACTGATTCCAATTTTCCAAGTTTCAAATATAGCTAGCCCGACAAAAAAGCGTATCATTTAATGATTAACATGAAAGTTATATTGTCATATAAAAGTTTTATTTGCAAGGTTTTTGTCTCACCTGCATAGCAGAGTGAGACTATAGGCGCCGCTTTTTCCGACGGCGACGGCGGCGGCGTCAACATCAAATCTTAACCTGAAGTTAAGTTTTTGAAATGACATCCTAACTTAAAAAGTATATGGGCCTAGTTCATGAAACTTGGCCATAAGGTTAATCAAGTATTAGTAAAGATCTTATTGGAGTTTCATGTCACATGACCAAGGTCAAAGGTCATTTAGGGTCAATGAACTTAGACCCTGTTAGGGGAATCAACATCAAAATCTTAACCTCAGGTTAAGTTTTTGAAATGTCATCATAACTTAGAAAATATATAGACCTAGTTCATTAAACTTGGACATAAGGTTAATCAAGTATCACCAAACATCCTGCATGAGTTTCACGTCACATGACCAAGGTCAAAAGTCATTTAGGGCCAATGAACTTTGGACGATTGGGGGTATTTGTTGAATTACAATCAAAACTTTAAAAGTTTTTGGATCTTATTCATGAAACTTGGACATAATAGTAATCAAGAATCACTGAACATCCTGTACAAGTTTCAGGTCACATGATCAAGGTCAAAGGTCATTTAGGGTCAATGAACTTTGGCCGAATTCGCTACTTTTTGTTGAATTACCATCATAACTTTAAAAGTATGTTGGTCTAGTTCATAAAACTTTATAAGAGTAATCAATATTTATCACTGAACATCCTGTGCGCATTTTAGGTCACATGACCAGGGTCAAAGGTCAATGAACGTTGGCCATAATGGGGTATATCTGTTGAATTACCATCATAACTTTGCAAGTTTATTGATCTGACTTTTGAAACTTAGACATAAGAGTAATCAAGTATATCCTGTGCAAGTTTCAGGTCACATGATCAAGGTCAAGGGTCATGTGAGATCAATGAACTTTGGCCGCATTGGGGGTATTAGTTGAATTACCATCCTATCTCTGTAAGTGTATTGGTCAAATTCAAACGTGGAAATAAGAGTAACCAAGTATCACTGAACATCTTCTGTGAGTTACAGTAGTTTTCAAAGTCAGCACTGCTGCTATATTGAATCGCGTGATGCAGGTGAGACGGGCCAGAGGCATTCCACTTGTTATAAAAATGAAGTGAATATAAAACAATTCTATTCCAATCATATATATTTGATACCGCTCATTTCACATTATTTCCATTTTTTTTTGTATTTCATTCAAGTCTTTTACGGATAAAAAGACAATGCATATAAGACAGCAACATCGAATACATAACAAATTCCAAGTTAGATAGAAATGAAAAGAATGCCTGCTAAAAGTCAAGTATTAGTCTCCACACTTGCGCCAACACATCAAATTTCAAATTCAAGAAAACAGATTTTTAAAAACAATATACCAGAAAAAAATCTTAAAGAAAGGGGTTAAGCAGATATACCAGTCATTTTAGCCCAAATTTAACCAAACTTGGAACAAATTGCAACATAATTTTTTTCACCATGATGCATTTCTGTAAGGTCCCTAGGACAACATACTTAAAGTCCCAAACTATCCGAATAGGGGAAAGACATCTAATTTGCATAATCCAAGATGGCTGCCAAAATCAATTGATTTGCCTTATGCCTTATATTTTTTGCATAGATAATGTGAAAATCTTAAAATGAATACACAATTCACGATGATTAAAATATTATATATCGATTGCAATCGTTTTCGGGACTGTCCGGTTAATATTTTTCGAAAAATGTGAGAATTTATGCCAAAATTTTCATGTTTTCTGTAAAATATTTGCATGTACGTTGATATCTTTCTTTTTGATCAATAGCATAAACAATTAATGCAAAATATCAGCATTCGACAGGAAAGGGGATATATCAAGGAGAAAATTGATATGCTTCATGACAGCTCCAGAATTGAGGAGCTGGCCAGAGAGTGGTCGAGTGCCATCTCTCGACTTCTTTCAGTTAATGTTTATGTGTACTGTGTATGCGATATGCCTGCTGCCGCTGAGCAGCAGCAGCTAGCGCAGGCGGCCTGCTTGATCTTTGACTTGGAGGATTCATGTCGATGGTAGCACGTTCTGGTCCCGAGATTACGCCCACCGGAGGTCAAATATATCAGAAAGAGTAAGTAAATCATTGTCTATATACCTTTGATGATTAGAGACATCATTTTGCCACGTTTTCTTGTTTGCATTTTTTTAATGTGAGTGAGAACATGTGGAATTCATTCTTGTTGGTGTTTCAGAGATTTTTTCTTGCGGTATGATCGCGAATGATGAATGAATGAAATTGGTTGGAGGACGTCCCCTTTGCCTTGGTCGCGGCGGAGCAGCTAGAGAGCAAGGGGAGGGTCCAATCTGAAACGACCGAGTGCTGCGATTATCATGCCGGGTGAGCTGTAAATGAGGCAAAGCTCGCTCGACAGCACTCATTCAGTGAACAAGGTTATGATACTTCTTCTTCTGGAAACAGTACAGTCCACCGTCTGGTGCATATCATAACCTTGTTCATTGAATGAGTGGTCTGGTGTATTGTCGTACTGGTGAAGTGCTGCGTGCAAGTGTATGGTCATTATCTGATAGAAAATTACTTGTCTTAGGCCTACAGCGTGCAAGTAAAATAATTAAAAACAACCACCGTTATTAACAGAGCTGGGTCTTTTGTACCTCTTGTTTAAAGATGTATAGAGAGGTACAATTAACTGTGCTTTGGGGGAGGGAGTTCCAAAGTCTTATCGAATCTGGGAAGATCGAAGAAGCTCCTCTGGTAGACAAGTGTTTTGGCAAAGGGAACAAGGATCTTCTGAGAATGACCTTTTTTTCTCTGTTACTCCCCCTGTGTGGTGTATTATGAAGTATGTATTAAACTTCCTGTTATCCTTTCAGTCATTCACCCTCACTTGTTTACAAACTCCCCCAATGTCATCTAAGTCTAAGAATTCCTAACCCCCCAATACAATTTAACTGCTAAGCCTTGACCATAAAAAGACCAACCCTCCAGCCCCAGTCACTTGCACCATGCTTGCACAGAGCATCACCACACCCCTTATACCAGAGAAAGTTTGATAGACAGTTACCTGTAGACCAATCAGATCAAGTTTAGATCACAGTCACTCCCACCTGAAATAGTTACACCCCAAAACTAATGAAATAAGACTTCTTGATTATTAGAGAATATAGAATACCAACCATGAAATACTAGACCGACACTCATCCATATGGACTGACTGACTTCAAGACTTAGTTGTCCATCGATCCAGTATAATTTTTAGCTTCACTCTGAATCTTAATCTTATACTTCGAAACTATTTCATTCATCGTCTCCCGATATATCTGAATCTTTGTGTACTTCGAACTGTAGCTGAATATTGATGATTAAATACTTTGTGATTTTGAACTGCATAAGTTTTTCCAAAGTTTCCTCATTAAGCTTCCCCTCCAATAATCACCGATCCGATCTCAAGATAACATGAGGTTGGCAATGCTTGGCTTATTTTCTCTTTTTCTTCAGGACATATGCTTGATATTTTGACACTGTCAGGTTCCATTACAGCTATTCATGATATAACTTGGCTCTTAAGTAAATTTGATTCTTTAAATTAATTTTTCTTAATTAAAAATAGAGATTAAAAAACTACAATTGTCTTACCATATTACTTTCCACCAATAGAGGGCGTACACAAAAATATGCCCAAAATTCAAGTTTTTGAGCGCTAGGGTGAATAAAAAAATTACCCCCAAGTTACTAATGAAAAATGAATTGCAACTGTATGGAAATTAGTATTTTTGGATACAAAAGTGATATTCTAATGATTTTTTAAATTGTGTGCTGTGTACAGCATTGGCATCTATCTGTAGATTCCCCTTGTGCAGGCAGGATGGTAATGAATCCTTGGGTTGCTCGACAGGTGCAGGTACGTGTGTGAATGGTCAGTTACATGTAAGCCTTTCGGTCGTATAGTTCAGAAATTTTTTGGTTAGACACATTTTGTGCCCCATTATTAAGTTTTCTTTACCGTGGATTAGCAAAAACCGAGTCTATGGTCTCTGAGCTCAGCTGAGTCTTTTCTTTCCTCAAGAGTCAGAATTTGACAGGAAGATTTTTCAGTCTAGGTCAGAAACATACCCAGGGCATGAGACATTTGTAGAGTAAAAATAAAGTGAGGATGATAAGGTTACTATAGCGACCACTAGAATCCCATGTCATAGATGTTTGTATGTAAAATCATAAAGTACCCGTCAATCACGCTACATTTTCAATTTCTGTTGGCTTTTATGTTCAGGGCGACCAGACGTCCCGTATTTCCCGGGATTGTCCCGTATTTTGCTCCTTTGTTCCGGCGTCCCGACAAACCCTTCCCTATTTCAGAATATTGAACAAAATAATGAATACATAGAAAGGTGAGAATTTTCATCAAAATTTAATTACCAACAGATGATGAAGCAGAGACAATGTTATAAAATCGATTACTGTAAACTGAAATTGTAAGTTCTGCAGTGATTTTCTTGCTACCATTATCTATTGCAATCAAATATATTTGTTTCGATCTACACACAAACACACAGGCATGTACATGAAGGAACTAAGCAGATTGTCAATGGTGCAAACAATCTCACAATGTAAGCAGTTTTTCCACCAATATAAGCACAAAATCGGCAGGAAATTTTTATAATTATATTATGAATTCTCAGATTACTGATTTGGATCATTTGGTGATGTAGTCGGAGGAGCAAGTTATTGAATTTTCAGCTTTCGTTGTGAGTCTTGTTGTGATTGGTGCAAACTTGTAATGGGATGAGAGCTAGATGCCTGTGAGTGATGCCACAATGTTTCATCTACAGTAAATGATGCCATGATGTTTCATCTGAATTTCAAGTTTTACAATCCGTCACTTTTGAAATTTTATAATTTCTTAAACACTTTTTTAGAAAAAAAATCATTTCTAAAACATTTCTATAGTTTTCTAGCAATGTTTGAAATTTGAATTATAAAAAAAATATATATTTTGGAGTAATTTCTGATGCTGTTCTGTGCATTTTGAGGAAAAATATGTTTTCTGTGATTTTTTTGTTTGAAAAGTCACTTTCAAAAGGCCGTTTTTGTGCATTATGTTTGGTTTCTGCAATTGCAGAAAATCATTGTCATGTCCCTACATAATAGCAGGTATAAGCGACAACAAGAGAAAGGTTATCAATATCACTAAGTGGCAAAAAACAAGCAATTAGTGATAAGGAGGTTATTGATAATACATGTAGCACTATAAGTATGGCATCAAATTATTTGGGAGGAGAGGACATACTCATCCAGGTCAAAAAATTATCATTAGGTGTACATGACTGCTGTATTTCCTTAAATTGGGGATTTGTGAGGAGTCATTGTCAAGGTTTTTTATATACTCACAAGGTAGAACATGAATTCACTGTCAGGTATGGACAATTTTTACTGTACTACATTTGTACATCTACATTGTACATCTATGATTGAAGTTATTGAACCATGATCCATCAGTGAATCTCTCTTTGAGCTTCTGTCCTTGCTTTACCTCAATATTGATTGTCCTTGTCTTTCTGTTGACATTTATTCTTCTCTTCTTTATCTATTCCATTTGTGGGAAGAGTTAAAATAAAAGAAAATGGATCTATGATAGCTTTCTAGTGGAAGACATGCGATAGACAGATATTGAACATTATGAAGGAGAAATAATTGTCAAAAATGTTGCATGTAATGTTAAAATTATGTAATTGTAACAAGTATATATTTTGCTGAATAACTTGGTAGAAGAGTCCCTACACAATATTTACTAACTTTTGTGAAAAATACACTTGGCAAAAAAGTTCTTAGACACTTACAAAAGTTAAAATATTCCATTTGATTAAAGGCAAATTATTGTATGTCAATATGACCAGACAATATTCCTCTTCCAGTATGACATGAAATTTTCATGTGAACAGTCATGCATGGGTGGTTAAATGCTTTTAATAAAAATAGCAATGTCAGTAAAAGAAACTTTGTTGACATACAATAATTTGCCTTTAATATCTATATGGAATATTTTAACTTTTATAAGTGTACAAGAACTTTTTTTGCAGAGTGTATACTACATGTAGTATTCATCTGCCAAACTTCAAAGTCACACATTGCTGCAGCAGTACACAATGTAAAATTGTCTGGTTTCAAAGTTCACTGGAGATATTAAAGTTCTTTGAAATATTTGAAGGCAGAACCAAACCCCTTTTCAAGTCCTCAACTACTTGATTCTGGTTAGGTTTATAAGTTACCCATTATGCAACACTCAGAACAGTGTAGTCTTCTATTTAGACTCACCTGAATGATAACATGTAATTCACTATTCAATACATTCATAATAATAATTAGTAACAAAAGCAAGTTCTTTCCTCTCAAAAACATTTTAGGTTGTTTGTGATTTTATCCAAGTAAGATTAAAAGTTTATTAATCTCAAAAGGTGTCCTTCAATTCTAGCTATTTCAGTGTTGGTCGATTTGCTCCCCTTTGAATTTCTACAGGTCTTTCCTGCTTCCATATCAATGTCTGCTTGCTTAAGCATGATATTCCTGAATTCATTCCAATGTTCTTTGTAGCAAATTTTGCTTACAATTTGTAGCATGCATTTCGAACATTAAAATAACCTCTCTAAAAATTGCATACTAGTATTAGGATAGGTATGTAACAGTTCCTGCCACTAATGATAGAAATCAATCACACTAGAAAAAGGGAATTTGGAATTGAATTAATATCTGAAAATGACAATACCCTTGCTCACTCATTCATAATAATAATAATAATAATAGACATTTGTATAGCGCCATCTATAGATCTAGAAACAATCTATTCTGAGGTGAATTGTTTTTTATCATTATTACCCCGGCTTTTATAGCTAGAGCTGCCTTTTAACACTCATACATTTAAGGAATTAATCATGCCGGGTACTCATTCACCTCACCTAGGTCAAGTGCAGCACAGTGTGGATAATTTTCTTGCTGCAGGAAAACAATGCCATGGCTAGGATTCGAACCCATGTCCCTGTGATTGGAAGACGAGAGTCAGAACCACTAGACCACGATGCGCCCACATTATACATGTACATGTACATGATTGTATTAAACATCAATTTTCTTCACTTTTACACAAAAATGTGTATTCAGTGGCTCTTATCATCAGGCTTGGCTTGAAAGGTTTGCCTTTTAGCCATTATGCTGTCTTGTGTTGTTTTCTTTGTCTTTTTCAAAATATGATGGATATTGATTTTTTATTTTCTTTTTTAGGGGGTGGGGGTGACTTAGGGCCTACATGTTCTAGTTTTTATTTTTATTATTACAGGCAGTAGTGCAAATAATATACCTTGAATCTGTGATGAATTTATTCATATCATATTAGATACATGTATTTTTAGGTTTTCATATAAAATGTCAGTAATATGTTTAAAAAATTGAAAACAACTTTCTTGAATAATCATCCTGAAATTCATGTCTCTCAATCCAGGGTAAGAAGTGTGATTTGTGTTCTATTTGACAATGCTAAAAGTGATAAAGCATTTACTAGAAAAGCTAGAATTGGTCATAGCCTAGCCCTATGGAGTCATAAAATGTGCATTAACCTTTGTCCACTATGCCATGAATGTAAGGGAGAGAAGGCTCAGTGTACACTATGCAATGCAATGAAATTTTTTAAAATGAATTGTAATTTGCAACAGTTACGAAAGTTTCAAGAATAAAAATTATTTTCTTTGAAGTTCTTCTGCATGATGTTAGGAATTATAAAAATCAGAATTCTGCTTACTAGCAAGCCCTGTAGTTAGATTAAAGTCCAAATGGGCTTCAAGTCTCAATAACAGTGGTCCTGGTGTTGATCCCAGAGCACACGATTCACTGTGATCCAAATTTCAAAGAAATATATTCCAACCAATAGAATGTTGATGAAAATAATAAAGGTATTCAAGTATTGTACTTCTGACAGTGATGATACTATTTAAAATAAACTTAATAATAATGAAAACAATATGATAATAACCAAATGAAATAAAACAATAATATTAACAATAATAACAATAATATAGTAAAACATCAATAAAAGCAGTTATACAAATAAACAATATTAATGACGAGGAATATAAAGACCAAATTCATGTATAATAATAAAATTAATAATTATAGAGTAACTCGCTTGTTCATATGTTTACCTGTTTACATGATTTATTTACTTATTTTGACTATGGAATATAAGAATTTATTACGAACCAAGACCTTCGCTATACATGTATATGATATATTATTCTGTTCTCTTTTCTATCTTGTATTATGTTCTATATTGTATGTCCTGCCTTGGCAGTAATAAGCCAGGACCTGGGGGCCGTTTCATAAAGCTGTTCGTAAGTTAAGAGTGACTTTAAGAACGACTGGTGATCCTTTCTTACGCGCTAAACCATCGCCTATGGTGTATACCATTTACCAAAAGAAAGGATCACCAGTCGTTCTTAAAGTCGTTCTTATCTTACGAACAGCTTTATGAAACACCCACCTGGGCTTTACTTCCTTTGTTAATTGTGTTTGTAAACTACAATGTAATCATTTTATTTTATATGTCATCTGATCCTTTATGAATATTGAAATAAAGTGATACAAAATCAAAAATAGGATAAGTCATAAGAGTTTGGAATAGTGGTATGATGGTTCTACCACTATTCAGAACTCTATACGCTTCTGGATTGGCAACCAATGTTGTAGCTTTTGGAGAATTAGTGAAATGTGTTGATATTTTGACGTGCTAGTTAAAAACCTGGCAGTTGTATTTCTGAGCATACTGAAGTTTACTAAAATTGCGTAAGGTTATATTAAAAAGAAGAGCGTTTCCAATATCTAATCGAGATAGTACAAATGAGTGTATAAGCATGGTGGCCTGCCAGGTTCCCATTCACCTCACCTGGGTTGAGTGCAGCACAATGTGGATACATTTCTTGCCAAAGGAAGTCATGCCATAGTTGGATTTGAACCCACGACCCTCTTTTCACAGAACTGTACAAGACTGATCCACTAGGCCACAAAGCTCCATACATGTACATTCTTCAGTTCATGTATGTTTCACCATGGACCCTAACCCAGAGGGCTCCCGACCGCTACGCGGCCGGGAGCCCTCTGGGTTACATGGACCCTAGAGTCACATATTGAGTCCTTATCAAAGCTTTTAAAAGTCGTGGTAAGGGGGGGGATGCAGGCTCAGGGTCTTCTGACTTTGAGGCTTACATGTACAAGTAGTACATCAGCAGACATCAACAAGGCATTTTATAATTTGATTTCTGAATTGCATCATTTGGTTTTGCTCATGATTTTCCCTTTTGGTAAAAAAGCTTTGAGAGAGGAGGATCCTGGATGTTTCCTAGGAAATTAATTTGCTGATGTCACCAGAGTTCAGTGTGATGGTGTTTGATTTCTCTCCAGCTATTTCAGCAGTGAATCAATGTTGAGAATCAAATTCTAGGAGTCATAGGTGACAGTGAGAGGAAGGCAGCAGCAACATTGCATTTTGGAAGTCTCTCTATAATCTTTGTTTAGCTCTCACTGTAATTGTCATCCTTCTTGGTCATAGTTATATTTATCATTTACATCACCAAGTACACATCTGTGCTATATGATCTGCATTCATCTTGATTGGGATACATGCATTGATTGTGTTTTCATTGTGTGAAGGGAGTGTATAATGAAAAGTAAGTTCTACTTACCGTTTCATGTTTGTTAAGAATAATTTACATGTAGTCCGTTTGTGTTTTCAAAATTATGCATGTGGCATTGTATATTTCCACTGAAGTCACATAAAGGAGTTTCATTTAAACGTAATTGTTCGAAGAGAAAACTTTGCAGATACCTACACATACATGTACATTTTTTTTTTTTACATTGAGACTGGAGGACAAATTTTTCATAAAACTATTGTGCCTTTGGACAAAGAGTACTCATTAGAATTCAGGCAGAAACAGACTTGTCTATTTCAAAGGGGGAGAGTTGTACCTCTATGACATCTTGGTTGCATTGTCATTGAGAGGATCTTCATAACATTAGTGATTTTGCTTTTCATATTCTCATAATTTTCCTAAAGAAATTTGGCCACTGCCCAAATGTTCTCAACTTTTCATTTGTCTTAATATTCTTACAAACCTATTCCAATAATTTTATTCTGTAATAAAGTGCTAAATACTGTGTAGATCAAGGACTTACATGTACTCCATGATTAATCTCACAAGTAGGTACATAGGTGTTTTGGTATACCATTGGTCTATTATATACACATAAAGTGGGAGGTGTCCCCAGATATTGTTTTATGGTGGTAATAAAGTTCAGAAAATAATCAAAAGAATATTGTTTACTTTGGAAAATAACTGTTTTTAGAGGCTGATAGAGCCCAAATAAACAGTCATTTTGTATTGTACTTGTGCAATGAAAATATTAAGAATCATACTTCATTTTGTGCAGGTAAAATTTACAAGAAAATTACTATCATTTAAGATCGATTCTGAAATGCGTTTCTATAATTTTCTACATGTACATCAAATTTACTTGCACCACGGCATGGAGCCACAGTACTAGTAGCTCAATGCATTTGTTGCACTTTTTTTAATGTTGGAAATTGCACCAATTGCTGAAACACCAGACGTTTAGTGCGCAATGATGATAAACAGTAGATTGTGTAGGTTAAATCTTTGTTTTGCTCTTGATAAGAATAAGCTGTATGTATCTAGTGAAAAATCAATAGGTTGATTGAGCACTGTTTACATGGTAAAGTTCACTTTCAAGATGATGGCATAACAATTTTATACAATGATTTGGAAATTTAGCATTGATTATTTGTTTTGCAAATAATTTAATGGTACCTAAAGAAAAAGGATCACCTTGATCTTTTCACCTTGCTATTTAAAAAATATAAAATACTTTGACAAGTTTGTATAGAAGTTCTGTTAAGATTAAAAATAGGCAACAATTTGTGCTAAGAAATCAACTTCAAAATGAAATGAGTGAATATATTGTTTCAAAACTTTAATATTCTTGTACATATTGATGCGAATTGACGAGAATTACTTGTACAGGATATTATTGATAGCAATAATTTTAAGGCAGTATTGCATAAATTTATTTTACAGGCGTTAAAGAATATTACAATGTTTCAACTAATACCCCGCGTTCCAACTAACCCTGATCTCCCCTACATGTAAAATGCAAAATTTCACCTTATAAAAAACTTATTTTATAATTTTGATGTACTCTATTACTATACCTTTAGCCTTATACGTTTTAAATACAAAGTCTTTCACTTTCAAAAAATTGATTAAATAATATTGCAAAAAGTTGTCACATTACACTTGTCCTTTTTGCAGTTAGGGCATCGGGGGGGGGGGGGGGGGGGCTCAAATAATTGTCATTGTATGATTTTGTTGTTGTATAATTATAATTTTTTATATACATGTACTGTATATCTTTGTTTACTTAACTTTCTTTGAAATCTTTTACAATGTTTTTTTACCATACATTTGTAGCTTTTTTTATTTTTGGCTAAATGCCGACAAAGCTATCGGTAATAAACTATGAGACACAACAATGTGCAAATGAGAGAACTATTAAATGATATCCCTCTCACAATTTTTATATTTTTTCTTTCTCGCTAGTTTTTGCATGTGAAATTACTTTTTTTCATTTTCATATACCCTTTTTACACACACTAAAATTTCCTTAAAGGGGAAGTTCACCCTGAAGAAAACTTTGTTATAAAAATAGCAGAAAAAATAGTAAAAATTATTGGTGAAGGTTTGAGGAAAATCCGTTAAAGAGTAAGAAAGTTATTAGAGTTTAAAATTCTGGATTTGTGACGTCATAAACGAGCAGCTGCCCCATGTGTTATGTAATATAAAATGTATGAAATTCAAATTTTGTATGGTTCCTGATGACTTAATTTTATTTTCTTTTCATGATCGGGTGTGAAAAGATTTGTCTATTGATATACAAAAGTTACAGTGAAAACCATTTTCAATTTTCTGAGAAAACGACATTTCATTGATTTTTTACCATTCGCTATGTAGGAATGCTGCTCGCATATGACGTCACAAATCAAATAATTGAAATTCTAATAACTTTTTAATTATTTGATGAATTTTTCTCAAACCTTCGGCAATATTTTTTATTATTTTTTCTGCTATTTTTACAATGAACTTTTTGTCAGGGTGAACTTCCCCTTTAACCCCGTACTATAGGTGGGGCTAAATTGCCATTTAGCCCCACCTATAGTACGGGGTTAAGCTTAGCCCACTTTCTTTTTACACAGCATTTTTGCAAAGTGGGCTAACCCCACCTTAGTACAGGATTATTTGGCCCTGCAAAAAAGCAGGGTTATCCCAGCAATTGCGGTGCTAAGAGCGATAGTACGGGGTTAAGATCGCTAGTGTAAAACGAAAGTGGGCTAACCTTCACCCGTACTATAGGTGGGGCTAAATGGCAATTTAGCCCCACCTATAGTACGGGGTTAAGGAAATTCTAGCGTGTGTAAAAAGTGGACGAGTGAAGTACCTGTACTACAAATGAGCGACAAATGTATTTAAAGCATGAACTACCACTAGTCGGGGTTAGCGAGTTTCGTGTGTGAAAAGCAAGCATTCCTCATCCTGGGTTAGCAATAACAATTTGGCATGTGTGAAAAGGAAAAAAAATAGTACGGGGTTAAGGATAGTACGGGGTTAGCGATAGTCCGGGGCTAAGAAAATCCTGTGTAAAAACGGTAATAGATTACAATAAACACCAAAGAGCTCTTCTTTGAATCACAATTAGGTTAAAACTTATTTTATGTTGTTCGATGGGAAGTTAAAGAGGCATTTTTGTTCAATTAAAGTTGAATTTTCATGTTTTTATCAAGTATAAAAAGAAAAGTGAATGGATGATCTTTACATTGATTTTATAAGCTCTCCTTTGTTTTGATTCATACCAAGACTTCAGAACTTTCCTATTTTTTTTAGAAGAGTAACATTTCTTCTTTCTTTTCAGAGACTAAGAAGACGGATCAAAGTTAGTTAGAATTATTCCAAAGCAACAGCACAAAATCATGATGAAGAAGACAAAATTAGGTAAGTTTTAAATTTCTCAATCAGATTTGTGAAAAAAGTGTTGTCTTTGGAAAGAGTAAGATATGTTTAAAGCTTGTGTATAGTTTTGGTAAATCCACCAAAATGCACCTATCACTATTCCAATTCATTGCTAGCTAATATGAATGGATATGCCCTATAACAGTTATGATGGGGAGGATATGAAATGAAAATGTGTTTTACAGGATAAATTTTGCGATTTTACATGGAAATGTAACTCGGGTCACTCGATCAAATTAAAATATCTGTGTGTTTTTGTCTTTCAATTAAATCCTCTTCCAAATCATGGAATGGGCTGAAACTTTCAAGATATGTTCTTTGTCTGTAACTTTTGGATATCTAATCACTAAATTTATAAGATAAGTGCTTGAATGCCCATTTTTTTAATTTAAAACAAGCATCGCAGAGAGAGGGCGCTATATATCCAAGATTTGAATATTTGAAATTTTCTCAGAGAAGTGCAGTTGGAAAAATATCTAACGGTCTCTACGCTGCAGTAAGACTGTCATATTAGATGATATTCGATTATCAATCACATTATTGACCCTTTACCAAAGCTATACACAGGCTTTAAAGATTCTTGAAGAAATGGATCTTGACAAAATCTTGCATTTGAATTAAAATCGGTTTATCATGTGGCAGAGTTGAAAATCAATCTACTAAGGCTGCGTTTATGCGACCTCGACCCAGAATCATGATTTGAATCACAATTTGAATCATGATTCAAAACAGCAGCATGAATCACGATCCGACAGAATCAGCGTTTATACGACCATCTTTCTAACGCTGTTTCTCCCAGAATTCGGGCCGATCCAGTGCGCATCACAGTGCGCAGTTTGACCCAGGAAGTATAGGTCAACATTTTCGCACGTGTTTCTAACTTCACGTCGGCTGCTAGATTTTTGCTGCCGCCGGAGCTAACGGGCGATCGTTTGTGCAAGTGCAACGCTTACTCGGCTTCCGAAAAATAAATCTTTTACTTCCAGAATTCCGTGTATTGTACCTCATATTATTTTTGATTGGGAACCAGAAGGGTCATCATCCTCCCTCCCACCTCCCAATCGATTTTTCTTGTCTATGATGGTCCTGTACTGGGCACGAATTCTGTTAATTTTGTCCCGACAGGCGGTGCCACATCTTCGTTGAAATCCCTCCCTCGCAAGCGCCACTGAAAGGATCGTCTTATTTCTGTGAATCCCGGTAAGGGATGCTTGTGCTTCAGGCTGAGCCCAAAGCACAAGCAGAGCCCTGAGTTCATCGTCAGTCCAATTTGTGCCTTTGGAACTTGAAGAAATGATTGATGAAAACAATGAAATATACAAATGATGCTGCAGTACAACCACGGAGGTACAATACACAGAATGATAATTCCTAAATGCTGGCAATACTGCTACACGAAAATTAACCTGCACGAAACACAGTGCACGCCTTTGAGTCAAACCCGGAAGAAGCACGACACAATGACGTCATAGAATCATGATTCAAATCACGATATCGTTCATACGACCTTTTTCGTTCGTGATTCTACAGAAACGTCTTTCCAAACGCCCCTTTTTTCGTGTTTCATGTTTGTGATTCTAATCATGATTATATTCAATTTTGACTAAACGCAATCGTGATTCTGCAGAATCGTGATTTGAATCATGATTCTAATCATGATTCTAGGGTAAAAAAGTGTCGAATAAACGCACCCCATGTACATCTGAGCTGAGGTATGATTTCTATGAATAAACGATCAGATTGTAGAATGTCAACAATGAAGAAGTCTGAAGAAAATTCCTGTACTTTACTTTTCTTTTCGTTAATGCTCTTTAAAATTAAACTTCAGGCTCTTGGCTTTACTGCAATTTCCTGGTATAAAGTTTAATGTCACCATTAGTGACAATATTTTTTTTCAAATATTTTATTTTATTTTGTTAAAAGCAGGAGGGATGGGGGCATTGGGCAGGGGGGTGGGGTTACTCCATTACAGGGTACTGATTACTGAATTACTTTCAGATCCATGTAACAAAACTCTGAAAATGAGGTACAATGTTCGAGAATAATATTTTAATATGCCCGTCCTACATGTAGATGTGACGTATTATGGTATCACGCTCGGTGTCCATCCGTCTGTCCTTTCACTTTTCCTTGTAAATGCGATAACTTCGGTTTAGCTTAACCTAGGCTCATATAATTTAGTATGTATGATAAGAAATGACCCAGAGGCAGAGGGTTTGTTCTAAAGATACATGTACAGTATGATCTCTGATTATTTTCATCAAAGTCTGTAGTAGAGAAGTTGATGGGAATCAGACTCAGAGAGTGAATAAAAAATATAAGAGGGGATAAGGGGAAGGGGTTTGATAATTATGTGGAAAACAAAAACTTGGTCAGGATCGGGATACTCTGTCAGATAGTGGAAATTTCTTTTGATCCAGGTTATTTTTCAAAGTCCCTGACCTACTAGGAATTTGTTCTTTTTCTGGGGAGGTCAAGCAAAAGGTTAGACAACAGCCTCAGTTTTTATTGGCAATCTGGGAAATGGGAAAATTAGGATGGCTTTGACGATGAGGTTGGGTTTACACCAAATCCTTAGATACTCTTAAATTCAAATATACTTATGTTTGGTTAATAATTGTTTACAAGACATTTGTGTTGTAATATTGCTGAGCTAATGTATATGTATTTCTGAAAAAGTTGTAATTTGAGAACGATGAATATTCTTGGCTGACTGCTTTTTGTCTCACCTATATAGCAGAGCGAGACTATAGGCCTACATGTAGGCGCCGCTTTTCTGACGGTGGCAGTGTCAACATTAAATCTTAACCTACATAACTTAGAAAGTATATCGACCTAGATTATAAAACTTGGACATAAGGGTATTCAAGTATTACTGAACATCTTGCCTTGGTTTCAGGTTACATAACCAAGGTCAAACATCATTTAGGGTCAATGAACCTAGACCATGTTGGGGAATCAATATCGAAATCTTTACCTAAGGTTAAGTTTTTGTCTCACCTGCGAAGCAGAGTGAGACTATAGGCGCCGCTTTTCCGACGGCGGCGGCGACGGCGGCGGCGGCGTCAACATCAAATCTTAACCTGAGGTTAAGTTTTTGAAATGACATCATAACTTAGAAAGTATATGGACCTAGTTCATGAAACTTGGCCATAAGGTTAATCAAGTATTACTGAACATCCTATTAAAGTTTCATGTCACTTGACCAAGGTCAAAGGTCATTTAGGGTCAATGAACTTAGACCATGTTGGAGGAATCAACATCGAAATCTTAACCTGAGGTTAAGTTTTTGAAATGTCATCATAACTTGGAAAATATATGGACCTAGTTCATGAAACTTGGACATAAGGTTAATCAAGTATCACTGAATATCCTGCATGAGTTTCACGTCACATGACCAAGGTCAAAGGTCATTTAGGGTCAATGAACTTTGGCCGAATTGGGGATATCTGTTGAATTCCCATCATAACTTTGAAAGTTTATGGATATGATTCATGAAACTTGGACATAATAGTAATCAAGCATCACTGAATATTTTGTGCAAGTTTCAGGTCTCATGATTAAGGTCAAAGGTCATTTAGGGTCAATGAACTTTGGCCGAATCGGGGGTATCTGTTGAATTACCATCATAACTTTGAAAGTTTATTAGTCTAGTTCATTAAACTTGGACATATGAGTAATCAAATATCACTGAACATCCTGTGCGCGTTTCAGGTCACATGACCAAGGTCAAAGGTCAATGAACTTTGGCCGAATTGGGGATATCTGTTGAATTCCCATCATAACTTTGAAAGTTTATGGATATGATTCATGAAACTTGTACATAAGAGTAATCAAGTATCACTGAACATCCTGTGCGAGTTTCAGGTCACATGATCAAGGTCAAAGGTCATGTATGGTCAATGAACTTTGGCCATGTTAGGTTTTTTTTTTGAATAACCATCATATCTCTGTAAGTTTATTGGTCTCGTTCATAAAAAGTGGACATAAGAGTAACCATGTATCACTGAACATCTTGTGCGAGTTAGAGTAGTATTCAAAGTCAGCACTGCTGCTATATTGAACCGCGTGATGCAGGTGAGACGGCCAGAGGCATTCCACTTGTTGTAATGTCATCATAACTTAGAAAGTATATGGACCTAGTTCATGAAACTTACACATAAGGGGGATGAAGTATTACTGGACATCCTGCCCGAGGTTTCAGGTCACATGACGATTAAAGGTTAAAGGTCATTTAGGGTAAATGAACTTTGGGCATATTCGGGGTATTTGTTGAATTTCCATCGTAACTTTAATGTTTTTTATGAAGCTTCAGCTAGTTAATATAGCTTGTACATACATGTAAGAGTAATCAAGTATCACTGAACATCCTGTGTGAGTTTCAGGTCACATGACCAACATCAAAGGTCATTTAGAGTCAATGAACTTTGGCCATGTTGGGGTAATCAATATCAAATCTTTAACCTAAGGTTAAGTTTTTGAAATGTCATCATAACTTAGAAAGTACATGGATCTAGTTCATTTTACTTAGTAGATATCTAAGAGTAATAAAATATAACTGAACATCTGGTCCGAGATTCAGGTCCCATAACCAAGGTTAAAGGTCATTTAGGGTCAATGAGCTTTGGTCATGTTTGGGTATTTATTGAATTGGCATCATAAATTAAAAAAAATTATGGATCTACATGTAGTTCATGAATCATAGACAAAAGGGTAATCAATAATGAATCATTGTTTTGCACACATCTTACATGTAGGTCACATGATCATGATTAAAGGTCATTTTGGGTCAATGGACATACATGTATTATCTTATTTTCGTATGAATGTTTTCTTTTGTGAATAATTATTCAATAGCTTTTTCAAAGTTGGCACTGTTTTTTTGTTTTTTTTAAATATCTTTGCAGTTTTTATTCATCATAAAAATAATCAAAATATACAATACATATTGTTGCACTTCAATAAAAAAGAACATTGTATACAGTTCTTAATTATACTAGAAATAATTAATTTACAAGAAAATTGTACCCTAGCGCTGCCGACAGGACGATCCATTAACCGAATAAAGGGGGTACGGTAATACCCAACGGTCCAGTGTCGACCTGATGGCATCGCCGTGGTATAGTGCATCCCAAAAAATTGACATTTTCATGTATTAACATGACCGAAAGCACCACTACAACATGAAAAGAAGATAAAACAAAGTCACAAAAAAGGATAACACAAAATATTAATCTCCAGTGGTTACAATTTATGCAATGGAAAAATACTTGTTTATGTTTTGCCATTTTAAATTGTTTATTGAGTTTGTTTTTCTTTTTTACAATAATATCTTCAGTAACTTTTTATAAGATAAAAGATAGTAATTAAATTGTTTTATTAAAACTAGGGAGAGTCTCTTGGTATTTACATCGCAAAATGAATTGTTAACCAAGTAAAATTAGAAAATTAAATGCTTAAGTTGGCACTGTTGCTATTTTTAATTGTATAATGCAGGCGAGACTGCCAGAGGGGTTCCACTTGTTTATGGTAATTGCCTACCTTTAGCAGTATAAACCAATTTATGATTCACTTGCATTTTAATACATTGCTAAACACCAATTCATTTTATTCCAGGGCTGTATGATTATAAAAAGACAAGCACAGATTCATGTGCAGATGCAGACCTACATGTAAAGGGCTACAATGATAAAACATTAAAATGAAACATTCATACCCCTTTCATAAACCCAATTAAAATGAATTAGGCGGCTAATAGCAGCATAATTTGGTCGTAAAATTGGAGGAGGACAAGAGTTATCCGCATTACTCTGATGCTGCTATTATCCGCATAATAGCGGCATCTGGATAAGATTTTGACTTTATGAACGCATTTCCAAATAATGCGGATAATTGCCATGGTGCGGTCACAAGGTCACCCTTTTCCAACACAACCGCATCGGAGGGGGCGTGTCCAGTTGTCATGGCGATTATCCGCCTTTTTCAGGACGGGCGCTCGTAAAAATAATGCAGCTTATTTTCGGAGTTTATGAACGCAATTTTTATTGAATTATCCGCATTACTCTTAGGCGGCTAATTGGAGGATAGGTTTATGAAAAGGGTATCAGTTTGAAATCATAACTTGATGGGAATGGACAAAGGCCAATTGTATGTCATCTACTTTATATTTGAATAAATATATTTTGAATTTATATTTCAGGTATAATAGTGCAACTAACATGTACATAGTGTTATTTGAACTTTACAGTTATTATTTATTCAGATATGATTTTTGAAATAGTATTTCATTGTAATATTTGTTTTTATTCTTTCTTTTATTCTTTTTTTTTGGGGGGGGGGGGTGACTGTGGAGGTGGCCATCTTCTTCAAGCTTGCCAAGCTAACATACATGTACATGTATGGATTAAAAGTGTTGCACACTTTTGTAGTGTACAGTATGTTCTACCTATTAATTTGCATACTATGACCCTGTTCTGATTACAGTCCTAAACTACATGTAATTTTAGTAGAAACCAGTTTAGTGGAATAACAGTAATGGAAAGGCTCAAAGTGGTCTTGGAAGTGATTTTCCAAACCAGTTTGGAAACTACTTTGCGATGTGGTTTTCAAGACCGCTTTGACTCAATAAAACTTTGCCTTGTTAAAAGCATACATGTACATGTAGGTGAGGACACCATGTTCTTCAGAAAGCGATCCTTGCAGAATGTCTGTGCTGCAGTCCGGGGGGGGGGGGGGGGGCTTCCATTGACGAAACAAAACGATACTCTTGACAAGTATTCCCTGAATTGACCCCCTAATCAAGTACAGCAATATCTGAATTGTTATGTCATGGATGTGGTCACGGGACGTTGGCTTTACCTTTACTTTCAATTGGGTTTAGTACCACCCCACACACCTTGCTCAAATTGGACCCTAAATGCGTAGTGTTGGGGCAAAAAGTATTTTAGCCTTTTTATACCCTTGCAAATTGGACCGTAAACACATAGTTTTCCTAGCTGGTTTCCTGAACCTGTCTCCAGTAAACTAGTGTAAGGATGGTATTGAGAGCGGGGTTTTGTGTGTTCTTTTTTTATGCCCTCTGAGCTGGTATAGGTTCAGATTTCAGGAAGATACCATCTAGTGTGGAAGATCCATGTAGATACATAATGAACCTTCTTTTTCGCTCTCGGCCTGAACACTCTCTCACTGCTAAGATTTATTACCCAGAGATTTGCATTGTTTGGAGGATCATGTGGTCCAAGACAGAGTACTTACAAAAAAGGGGCGTCTTCATCAGAATAATGTTGTTGTCTACCCTGCTATTTTTAGGGAGTTTTAGAATTGTACAGGTCTCATAAGTAGACGATTGGTACTTCAAGATGATGTTATTGCGCAGACTCTATGTGCATGTGAGCATGTCATGGCCCACTCGCTATTATGCTCTTTCATGTGCTAGTACACGTTGAGTGAAAGCGAAAATATTTATTTCTGAAGTGAACATAGACAGACGACTATGTTGACTCTTGATCAGTCGACTGGTACCCAATAGGCCTACTTGTTCACTGCATTAAAAAACTCCTTTCATCTGGATCGTGTAACATGTATGGTTCAGTATTTGTGCCATTCAGTGGAATAGATTAGAAATAGATATAATAGATGTACATGTAAATGTCTATTATTATTATTATTATTAAGATTAAACATACAATCATGGAAAGTTACCATTATTTTAACAACTTTTATACTATAGGAACACATTTCAGAAGGAAGAGTTTGGTATGTACATGTATGTGATAACAGTATTCTCTGAAAACCAGAGTAAAGGTGCCCTACAATATACCCGGGGGGGGGGGCACTCGACCAAAAAAATGGTGGGGCCTTGGAGCGGGCTTATTGTAAAAAGGAGGGTCCTCGGAATGGGCTTCAGAACTAAAAATGTTTGTGAAAACGGGGGTCATTGGAACGGATCGCCAGCGTGTGAGTGCGTATGCGTATGGAACGGTCATGCTTGCATGATGCAGCTAGCGCGGCCTCTGCCGGGTGCGCTGGCGGGGAGCTGAGGCGATGGTAGGACAGCGCTCTGCGGCCGCTTTTCACCAAAATTGCAGCTCATACTAGCAGATCAATGCGATCGGAACGGCGTAACGAAAAATATGCGAAGCTTTGGAACGGATTTCTTTCTTCTTTTTTCTTCATAAGAAGAAAATGCTATGCCTTGGAGCGGCTTTCTTTGTTCTTCTCGATAAGACAAAAATGCTACGCCTTGGAACGGAAATTTGAGTGTAAAAATGGGGGTCCCCTCTGTGGCACTTACCCACTATGCATTATATACTGAGTGCCCTCCCCCCCCCCGGCCAATATACATGTATAGTAATGGTAACTTTCCATGATTTTATGTTTTAATCTTAATAATGATAATAGACATTTATATCTACATATCTATTTTTAATCTATTGCACTGAATGGCACAAATACTGAACCAGTTGACTGATCAACATAGTCATCTGTTTGTGTTCACTTCAGAAATAAATATTTTAGCTTTCACTCAATATGTAGACACAGGTGGACGAGGCACAATCTGGCCATTGCCTTTTTTTAATATTCAATTTTCTGTTCTTAATTATTTGTTTACATACTGTATTTTCAGATTTTGGTGAGGCCCGAGAGGATCGTTTCATGCTTCCAGGAATAGATTTCAAATCTAAGATGATAGGAATAGAACCTGTAGGAGAGGCTAGGGGTGATAAGATGTGTATGGATGCTATGATCAAATTAAAGGTATAAATCATGTCATCAATGTTATTGTGTCAATGTCCTTGTTTCAGCTTCAGTTGAATCTGCATAATTTGACCTTTTCTTGAGTAATCTCCAAATTAGAAGCAATTTTTCAGACCAGGGACCCATAAAACTTGTTATAATAACAAATAACAATTCAAAGCTACTGCAATCATTTGCTTTGATCAGCTGATACCAAAGTTCTTTATAGAACTTGAGTATATTATGACAAGTCTTTATTAAATAGGATCCAGTTTATCAAATTAACAATCAAACAGATTTTTTTTTTAATTACATTTATGTGTTTTATTGGTATTCAAAATCAAATATAATCACAATATTTACAGGTAATTGGAAATGATTTGAAACAGTTCAAAAGCAGTAAAATCACAAAACAAAGATGAAATAAAAAAATAAATGAAAAGGGTGACATAAATCAAAATAAAACATTGGACGATGTTTTATTTTATATGGTCCCAAAAGATTTGATTTGATTGCACTCACCTGTATGTACTTGTGTGTGGTTGGAACATGTTAAAAGTTAAAGTACATGTACTATGATGTGATGAGTTAAGTTGTACACTGTCCTGGTCACAAACAGTAATAAATGGAGGGGATGGGCAATACTGAAACTATTACAACATCATTTAATTCAATTTAGAAAACAACCTCACCGACTGTGCGCTACATGCTGGTATTGGGAAATTCTACTCCAGTAGTAGATTTATTTGAAATAGATTATTGTTAAATCTGAAGCAGTTTTTTATCTATTGAAAAATAATTAAAGATCGCAACTGTATAGAATGATGTATATGTTTCCTCTTTCTCTCTATTCCAGTACTTAGTTAAAACATCAGGAGAACACAAAGCAAGAATTATAATCAATGTTTCTATTGAAGGTATTAGAATTCTGGATGAGAAAACAAGGGTAAGAGCATGTCAGTTGTTTCTATTTTACATTTGTTTGTCTATTTTTTTGTGAAATCGACTTAATCAATGTCCCATTTTTATTGTAAAATTCCCTACCTTCATGATAATTGTATCTATGTCACAAATATTTTTATAGACCAATAATATAACGTTTTCTTTTAAATATAGATTTTGTTTGTATGATGCTGAGTTGTTATTTCTAAAAGTTAATTCTTTTTATATGGAGTTGTTATTTAGAAAAAATTGTTAAAATTTTTGACAGCTTTGTCATGCTTTATGTTTGCCCATTAGATGACTTTTTTCAAACCATTTTGATAATTTTTTATACTAAAATATTATATCACCTATTGGGCAGAGTCTATGTTTAGAGCCCAATCTCCTCAAACTAGTAGCTAAAACTCTGTTTTACTGTTTTTTTTCTAAAAGCAATTTTCTCCTGTATTTTTTTCTATTCAACATATCTAAAGTATTTCAACCATCATCAGCGAAAATACAATTGAAAAAAAGCAAAATATGTATGTAATATATCACACTTATTGTCATCAACAATGAACACATATGATGGGTTGTATGAGCTTATCAACAATATTCTTGATTTTATATTGAAAGCAAATCATATGAAGCAAGTTTTTGAAACAATTATTTACAATAAAGGCTCAGATAGTATTCTACAGGAAATATTTGTGTCTAAACACATTGCATTGATATGTTTATTTTTATTTATATTTTAAGATTTTGTTGTTCTAACTTAACAGGAAGTATTACACCAACATGAAGTCCATAGAATATCCTTCATATCAAGAGATCCAACAGATCCCAGAGCATTTGGTTATGTCTATGGAGAGCAAGGAAATCACAAATTCTATGGAATCAAAACAGAAAAACAGGTAAACATTCTAATCCAATTCTTAGCCTTTACTATAAAGCTTCAGTGAATTCATAAACTGCAAGTTTTACTTGCATTGTACACACATGACACTGCTGGCAGTAGACTGGAGCAGACTAGAAGAAAACATCAATGAGTATCTTAGTATAGTGCGTTTTCCTTGAATTACATAGTGTTTTATAGATTCCTCCAGATAGACTATGTGAAGGCGATCAACAGTGATAACATTTCAAAAGAGACACTAAGCAACCATCAAACTGGGTATCAAAAATGAAACCTTGGATCTCCAAGCTAATGGGAATTTGGGATTTTTATTCAAGGAATGTGTACAAGGGTAGACTTCCTTGTTGATTGATTTAATTTGATTTTCAATTCATCATAAAAAAAGACAGAACAAAAAAGATACATTCAAAGTAAACATACAATACATGGGAAAATTTTTTAAATAATGCAATGATTAAGTATTTGGAGGCAACTAGAAAGGCAAAGCCTGATGAGTGCTGACTCCTTACAAAAAACTGGAAACTGAATACATACAAAAATATATTTTGTACATATACTACAAAAACAAGTGGAAAAGAAACCTGATCAAACATCATTAGAATATTTACTAAGAAGTTGGGTTTTATTTCTCATTTTAAACACATGATGGACTAGATTTAACAGAAAGTGGTAATTTGTTCCAGATAATTGGACCTTTGTAAAAAATACAGATCTTTGTGAAAGAGGTGCGCATTACATTAGATCCTCGCGTATTATGAGAATGAGCATTAGCATTACAGCCAAATATTTTTGAGACATTCTTTGGCACATAGCCATTGTAATATGAATACATAAAAATTGCAATTTCATAATCAGAAAAATCATATGATACATTCAACAAATTTTATAACTGACTAAAGAGCGGCTTGGTATGGGCAAGAAAATTCGCATGTGTAATGGTACTCACTGCTCTTTTTGTTTGTAGCTGGTATAAACATGGAATATGTAGTACAGGAACTCTAGGCAATGTTACAATATAAAAAATACGGTGAAATTATAGAATTATATATCATGTTAAAAAAATTTTTTAAAGAAATTTAACTTGTTTAGGATACCTAGATACTTTCCCAAAAGTCATGCAGATGGCATCCATGTGTTCAGTATATGTGAAAGAAGTACATCTATTAATAATGTTATCATTCATAGAAACACCTTAATCATAAATAATCAATGAACTTGTTTGAAAAAATTATGTAATTAGTTTTATATATCTATCGGAGATCACCCATGTATTTATTTTATTGATTTCATTTTAAAAAAAATTAAGAATCAAATTTGTGATATTATAATCACTCAAAAACACACTGGTGTCATCTACATGTACAAATAATGTATATTATAGTATGCGAGATGTGTCATAAATGTCATTTACATAAATTGTAAACAAAAGTCGGCCAATTAATTTGAAATTCAAAGGGGAAGATCACCCTGACAAAGGTGGTTTATTGTAAAAATAGCAGACATAATACAAAATTTTGATGATATTAGGGAAGTCCATCAGAAATTGAAACAGAATTCTTCAAAAGTTAAAGGACTTTCATTTTTTTATGCGACATCATGTGCACACAAATTCCTCAAATATCATGGAGTAAGAATTCAATGAAATGCCATTTTATAAAAGAACAATAAGGCTATGTTTTTTTTTAATTGTTACTTCAGAATATCAACAAACAATTTATGTCAGTCATAAACCATTAAGAAATTGAAATATATGCATTTTATAGTATATAACATATTGCAAAGCTGCTTGTATGCATGTATGTCATCACAAATCAAAAATTCTAATTCTAATAACTTTTTGAGTCTTTAATGGATTTTTCTCAAACTTTCACCAATATTTAAAAAAAAAATTCTTGGTATTTTTGCAACAAACTTCCCCTTTAAATTGAAATTAATGATAAGATAATGTTTGCAATGCTATTTCAGTTTATAGTCAGACCCTGGACCAGACATTTTCCCCAAGTTGAATTTGATATGTAAAATGCACTTTGCAAATGATGAATTGTGTGTTCTTGTTATTAAAGTTTTATCAATGTTCTCTTTTTCATCCTTGCAAGACGTTCCCATACTGACCATTCTGACCCATATTGATCTTTAACCTTACGGTATGACCATCAATATTCTCGTTAAAGTGGTCTTCACTTCTTGACCTTACATGTATAATTGGCTAATACATCCCACTGCTGCCACCATGAAGTATTATGTCCTCATTGTATAGGGATGATCCAGACTTGTTTAGAGCTCGAAGACATAATAAATAGAGTACAATCAGTCTTAGGAAGTAGTAGCCATGATGTTTATTGCTCTCATAGTATTCGTTCGCGCCGCATCACATCTTGCTCGTAGTAACAATATAGATCTTGGATATATCACAACAATGCTGATCCTCATATCTCTTTGAAGTGATCATCACATATGATTCTTCCTGCTTGACCCTATAGGCTGATGCTCTTGTACTAACTCTCAAAGACCTCTTTGAAGTGGTCCTGGATCTGAAGAAACAACAGATTGCACAACAAAAAAAGGCAGAACAACTCACATCATCATCTCCGCCTACAGAAGAAAATAATTCTGAGCCTAAGCAGGTCGTCTCATTCAAGGTTTGAATCTGTCTTTAAAATATGGTTCAGTTGACCCCCTATTTCCTGAGTGACAAAAGTTGATTATCCCTGAATCAAACAGTCAAAAGAATATGGAATCAGAAGTTTTATGTATTGGTGTTTTTGTTTTGTTAATACATTTCTTTTTATTTTCCATTTATAATTCTGAGAAATAATATACAACATGCTGCTATGAGTGTATTGGGTCTGATTAATGCATGCGACGCGCAGTGGAATGGCTTCAGACAATTCTGAAGTTATCATAGGAGTTGATTTGAAGTGATGTATAAGTGAGAGCCTTGAGTTTTTAAGAAATTGATGGTGATTTCTAGATGTTTACATGATCACAATCAGTACTCAATTGTAGGTAATCCTGGACATTGATCCTATATACACGTACATGTAGTTGGCCCCATGAGGCAATACATGTATTGCACTCAAGTGATAACATTTTGCCACAAATAGTGGGATTGCTTCTATATCCATGCTGAAAGCAAATATCATTAGATGTTATGTTTTCTTATATGGTGGCATCTTATATTGCATCAATCATTTTAGGATAGATGCGGCATCAGATGTGTCAATTGTATATAGCAGCATCAATTTGCAATTGATCGCAAATATTTTATTGTAACACCCTTTTCAGAACCTTTTCATCAGACATTATCACTCCACATTTTGCATGGTTTTGCTTAGGCGTGGAAAGAAGGAAGAATTTCTTGGCAAACTTTGCTTTTAGTTATATTAATGCCAGGGTTATCAGAACAGTAAAGCTTTTATCAAAAGTCAAGTTGTAGAAAGGTCTAAATAGTTAAAGATTTTTCCATGTGCATTTTAAACTTTCTCTATGCATGAACTATAAAATACCTGTCATTCCTGCATCTATATGTACATGTTAAACTAACCACTTCATATCTTTTAGTTTCTACCATTAAATATATACATCCCTTTAATATCACTTTACACTGCAGGACTTAATACTCTATTCGTGCAAAGTAGTATGGGAATTGAAACAAATCATGCCCTAAAATCCCAATTTCATAACAACATGCCTCCAGTACAGGTTTTATACAATTCACATAGGGGTAATAGAGTTCTTGCTTATAAAGATTAGATAACATGTGTATTTGTAAAAATCTGAGAAGGCCTAAGTCAATAGGAAGATTGTAAACAAGCCTTACTTGTAGATGGTTGTGATTAAGAATGCTAATCTTTGGACTTTGTCTTTGGTTTTGAAAAGCTTGCTGATTTTTTTAGATTAATATCAAGTTGTTGTGAGTGATATCAAGCATTCCTAGTGAATTGATGAACTACATGTACAGGTAGTCTTGAAATGTGCAAACTTCTAACGTATTGTGTAGTTATGAAACGGAATAACAGGCTGAAGTGTTCAAGGATTATAGTTTCACACATTTTACTATTTCTTATGAGAATGATTATGTTGGTACTGCATCTGTTGCACTTTCAATGATAAAAAAGACAAAATAGTTCAGACAACCATGTGTGAAAGAAAATAAATTCATTTTTCACCATTAGAACTTCTTTAGAAATCATTAACGGCAGTGCACAAAGCGTGACAATTAACACATTAAAAGTAAAGTGTGAAGCACAGTGGGGACATCGTGGCCTAGTGGTTATGACTCATCTTTCAATCTGAGGGATGTGGGTTCAATTCCTAGCCATGGCGTGTTTTCATTCAGCAAGAATTTTCCCCACATTGTGCTGCGCTCAACCCAGGTGATGTGAATGGGTACCCGGTAGAAGAAATTCTTTTAATGCATATGGGGAGCACAGCTAAAGCCAGAGGTGATATGATAGTCAATCAGCAGTGCTTTGTATCCTCGGGTAAAAAGTGCTAAATGAAACCAGCTATTATAATTATTAAGGCAAAAAAGAAGAGAAAGAATTTATTCAATTCTTTTTTGAAGAACATAAATTGGAATAGGACAAAGTGGAATATTCATGAAACAGATTAATTAAAATGAACCACGTTGATTACATTAACCTTAGCAGGAAAAACACAATTTTGAAAATTGTTATTAAGTAAAAAAGCTAATATTTATAAAATTGTTATCAGTGTATTGTTGCATTGGCCATAGCACACATTATAAGTAGGTTCAAGATCTTATAAAAATGGGCCAAGTTATAGGGGAAGTTCACCCTGACTAAAAGTTTATTTTAAAAATAGCAGAAAAATATTGCTGAAGGTTTGAGGAAAATCCATCAAAGAATAAAGAATCTATTCGAATTTTCATTATTTGATTTGTGACATCACACGCGAGCAACTTTCTTACATATCGCATTGTAATAAATCAATGAAATGTAATTTCATAGAAACTTGAAAATGATTTATTATACCTTCACTATATCAATAGACAAATCATTTCACACCTGTTAAAGTCATCACAAACTGTTAAAAGTTTGAAATTATGCATTTCATATTACATAATATATGGGGCAGCTGCTCGTTTATGATGTCACAAATTCAAAACTTAAAATTCCTCGATCTTTAACGTAGAGGAAGTTAGCCCTAAGAAAAAGAAAATATTGAACAAATATTACAAAAAATAAAAAATATTGCCAAAGATTTGAGAAAAATCCATCAAAGAATACAAAAATTAGACTATGCGAGCAGAATTCTTACATAGCTAATGGATGTAATTTTCTCAAAATATTGAAAATGGTTTTTACTGTACCTTTTGTATATAATAGGCAAATCATTTCACACCCTGAAAAGAAAACAAAAATAAGTCATCAAACCATTAAGAAAAAATCTCTTGCATTTTATGTTACATAACATATGGGCAGCTGCTTGTTTATGACATCAGAAATCTTAAACTTAAAAACTCTAGTAACTTTCTTAATCTTTAATGGATTTTGCTCAAACCTTCACCAATATTTTTTTAATTATTTTTTTTACTATTTTTAGAAAAAAAATTTTCTTCAGGGTGAACTTCCCCTTTAAATTTAGAATAATGCAATAATAATACCTAAACATAAATTGTTCTAAGACACTGTACAAGTACAGTTTCCTTTCCAGCTACCCTATCTTTTGAGGATACGTATCCATTACATTTTTAAGCTTCTGCTAAGTGATAACAGGATGCCTAGTAAAGTAGGAATAACATTGCAAGGATGGGTAAAAGCATAATAGTGAACAATAAGATGGGTTATAAAGGCAGAGGCTATCTACATTCAACAGGGGCATGTACTGTAATCTGTTATTAATTAGCACTCCAGTTGGAAAATGATAATTATAATGATTATGTTATAATAATGACAATAACGATAATAATGTTAGCGATGATAATATTAGTAATAACAATTATAATGATAATAATGTTTTTATTATTATTATTTTATTATTATCATCATCATCATAAGGTATTTGTAGCTTACTAGTTTTTGAAATGTAGATAACACCCCCAAATTGGTGGTTACTAAGGTGAATATGTTACTTAGCAACTGTTGCTATATGAGGAGAGATCAGGTTGGCACCCTCTGCTAAAAATGTTAGCACTATTTACTCTACCCGTGAGCCAAATTTCATGCTTTTACCATAATCTGAACAATTCTTGCTACTTTTTGCACCGATCATCTAGACTATAGGACTCATCTAAAGCAAGTCTACTGATTTGGTAGCATTTAGCATGTGTGCTCTTGCAATTTTAGCGCTGTATTTTAAGTATGATCATCCCATTCTGATAGATCAATGTTTGGTTTCAAATAGTCAAAACATAGATTATTTCAAGTTGAATTGAGTTAAGAGTACATGAAATATTTCATATGACTCAAAAGTGTTCACTATGGAATCATGCTTGGGATATAAAGGGTATAAGAATGTATTACTGGAATTGAACTGAATAGTGGATTTTTTTCAAGTAAATTTCAATGCACATGTTTGAATCTTTCAATACGATTTTTCCTTTTTTGTGATGAAAAGAGTAGCTTGCCTGATGATCTGACCAGCATCGAATAAAACAATAAAATGCCTCATAATAGCATGAACATGCCCTTCTCTGCACACAAAACATTACCAAACTTTCATGTGAGGTCAATAGATTCCTTTTTAAATCCAGGTCTTGCAACTATTCTGAATTTGGAAGATAGAATCTGAATTTGACCCCTCAGATTTCTTGTACACTGATATTATTCAAGATGGTTCATTAAGAGAGAAACTTGATATTATTTCTACAAAATAGTGTGTCACATTTCCTCTTCAAAATTAATTTGTTACTTAATGATCAGTGTCACAGAAGTCTAGTGAGAAATGTATCTGTTTAAGTGCATTGTCCTGGGGTATGGAGTAAGACTGGGACTGCTTCATTATAATCCCATATCTCAAATTAATTTTCACTGTGTATTAAAATTATTTTGAAAAAGATTGTTTTGATGTAGTAATAAATACATATTAAAGGTATATTAAAAATGCATAACTTAATTTATTTCATTAAGAAATCTGTACATACATGTCAATGTAAAGTACATGTGATCAACAATAATGAACAGAACATATTTTCCATGTTGACCTGTAAAATTTGACTTGTAACCTTTGACCCTAGAATCCACCGCCAGCAGAAGGAACAGTGAATGGTTCTGATCCTATATACGCCCAGGTTGACAAGCCTAAGCTGACAGCGTTAGCTGCTGAATTAGACACTGCATCACCACCATCATCAGGGCTTTTAGATCTGGAACAAGAAGTCAAGAATATTCAAATGGTAAGACACTTCAAGGGTGCCCTAAATTATCATTTTGGAGAGAAAATTATTCATGCATATTTTCTGAAAAAAATCAGATTTATTCAGAAGGTATATACATGTATACATAGGAGAATTGAGGCGGCATGAATATTGAAGACAAAAGATAAGATTTTACAAAATTCCAAGATCTCCAATGTGAAGTAGGAAATCTCTATATACAATGATGAATTAGTAAAAGAAGAAATACCAGTCATGCATTCATTTGGCTAAAAACTGCATAGATCTACAGTTTTAAAGTTTCATTCTCTTTAAGGCTAGAGCGATGCTCCAAAAACAGACAGTTTTAAAGTTTGATTCTCTTTAAGGCTAGAGCAATGCTCCACAAAACAGACAGTTTTAAAATTTGATTCTATTTAATGCTAGAGCAATGCTCCACAGACAGTTTTAAAGTTTGATTCTCTTTAAGGCTAGAGCAATGCTCCACAAAACAGTTTTAAAATTTGATTCTATTTAATGCTAGAGCAATGCTCCACAAAACAGATAGTTTTAAAGTTTGATTCTCTTTAAGGCTGGAGCAATGCTCCACAAAACAGGCAATGCACCAACAAAAAAAGTACTAAAAAGTATTAAAAAGTGTAATGCTGCATGCACAGTAAAAGGATCAATTTATGTAGAAGGTATTCTGCATTTACAGAGCGCCATCTACTGGGCAGATGTCATTGTGTTCATGCAGTGTTATTCATAGAAGTATGGCTAATAAAGAAGGGAAAAGTAAAGGAGGAAGGCGGAATGATGATGGGGGATGAAAGGTGTCAGGACTAATGAATGAAATCCTTGGTTTTGATTTTCAGAGAAACTTTGTAACTCTCAGAGAATGGCAAAGTGCTGGCATACTTGATGGAAGGATACCCTTGTCTTATATACATCACCTACTACTAGCATTCATTTGCTGGAAGTAATCAACAAAATGCTGAAGATTTAATTAAAATACTGCCACTCTCCTTTACATTTATCTCTCCTCATGCATGTATAATACATGTAAACCTTTTTTTCCAACCAAAGTATAGGTTTATAACATGAAGACGTTTGATGGTTGGTTTGCTTGTTGGTTTTACAGATCATAAACAATGCAAAGATGCAAGTCATCCTGTATAATACATGTAATTGTCTTCTGACTTTATGTGATAAACATACCTTGTACATATTTCTTCCTCTGTCTTGTTGTTTAGGTGAACACCACCACATTCCCCCCTCCACATTGATTAGCAGGAGCAGGGACATGTGACATATAAGGCCCATTATACGCCCGTCCTAGACGGGAGGTATTATGGTAACACGCTCGATGTCTGTCTGTCCGTCCATTTACTTTTCCCTGTAAACACGTTAACTTTAACGTAACCTAGGCTCATATAATTTGGTGTGTATGATACAAGCATGGATCACAGGAACCCAATTGATTTTGAGGTAAAAAGGCCAAAGGTCAAGGTCACAGTGACATGTTTTTATCTTACCCTTCTAAGTCCTTGTAAATGCGATAACTTCAGTTTAACTTATCCTAGGCTCATATAATTTGGATTGTGTGATATTAGCTTAGATCTCAGGGAGCCTATTGAAACTGAATTCAAAAGTTTTCTTCCACTTTTCTTGCTTGTCCAATAACTCCATTTTCCGCATTACAGCTGGGCGTATTATGTGCTCGCCCTAGCGACACTCTTGTTCTTAGATTGAATGGAAAACAACAAAATGCTGAACTGTTCAATATAATGTTCTATGAAACAGTCCCAGCATCACAGAGAGTAGAGTTATTAGGAAAAGGATAAGAACACGGAAACATAGCAGATATTTGGACAAGATAATAGGGAACTAGAAATAGGAAATTCTGTCATTTGTAACAAAAATTAGCTTGCTGTTCTTTATCTCAGCACCTACCAATAATTAGTTGGTTTAGAAGTTTTCATTGTTTATATAATAGCCTCACAGAGGGATTTCAGACGGATAGAGAAAGAGAGTGGGAAAATAGGGAGATAGGGGGAAATAGAGGCTGGGGAGTGTTGGTAAATCATGACAAGATTTATGAGAGCAGAAGAAAATATTCATAGAGAAAAGGAGAGGAGGAAAGAAAGGGCAAGGTAAATAAATAGATAATGGAAGAGAGAGAAAAAAGAGAGAATGAAGGGAAGAGAAAAAAATACTATTACTAGTGAAGTAATAATGGAGAACAACGAAAAATTATGAAGAAAAGAGGGAGAGATTATTAAGAGAGAATGTAATTACATGTATAAAAAAGGAACAGGAGGGGAACGTAGTAAATAAAGAAGTGAATGAGGAGAGGTATGACTTCTCACATGTTCCATTGAAGACCATTGAGAGAAGGAGGAAGAAACAATGGAGTGTTTCATAACAAATTTTTTTAAGCTACTGCCAATTCTTGCTTCAGATTTACTTAAAGCAAATAAGTCAGTGAAATTCACTTTCCAGATGAAACAAAGTAAGGAAAAGAGAAAGTTTTTTAGACAGAGTGGTGAGAATTCAACAATGTAGGCCTACTGACAACATTCATACAATCATGAACTAATAATAATACGTCTCCTACCAAGTCTTCTATGACCCTCTCAGGAGTAACTCAGACGGCAAGACTACATGTATATTAATGGCCTGCTCAGGAGTCACTCAGACGGCAAGACTATATTAATGGCCTGCTAAGGAGTCACTCAGACGGCAAGACTACATGTATATTAGTGGCCTGCTCAGGAGTCACTCAGACGGCAAGACTATATTAATGGCCTGCTCAGGAGTAACTCAGACGGCAGGACCATATTAATGGCCTGCTCAGGAGTCACTCAGACGGCAAGACTATATTAATGGCCTGCTCAGGAGTAACTCAGACGGCAAGACTATATTAATGGCCTGCTCAGGAGTCACTCAGACGGCAGGACTATATTAATGGCCTGCTCAGGAGTCACTCAGATGGCAGGACTATATTAATGGTTCGCCCGGAAGTAACTCAGATGGCAGGCCCATTTTAATGGCCTGCTCAGGAGTAATTTACTGATATGGAAGGACTATATGTGTCCCGCTCGGAGTTACTCCCTCAGATGGCAGGACCATATTAATGGTCCGCTCGGGAGTAACTCATTCAGATGGCAGGATTAATGGTCTGCCTGGGAGTAGCTCACTCAAACGGCAGGACCATATTAATGGCCCACTCAGGGGTAACTCATTCAGATGGCAGGACCATATACATGTATGGCCCATTATAAAAATCAACAGTATTTCAAAGTAAACATTTACTCATTTTATGGAAAATATAGGATAATGAACATAATCACATTGTTTTAGGTGCACATGGATATGATGTGCACGCTTATGAGTGAAAGCTATCCCATAATTCTTTGTGTTCTGGCTTTTTTACCAACCTTTTGAACTCTTGCAGAGTTTTTGATTGTTTGAAGCTAATATGCAATGTGAGTGTGTCACCCTTCTTCATTGCCAATTAAGTCCCTTTGGAATTATGAGGTGTTGAGTATCACCTTCCTTCTTGGAGATCAAATCAATTAGAACTTGACAGCTCAAAGAATTTTAAGTATTGCCTCCTGTAATTCTCAACTACATGTATCTGTAAAGAAAGATTATATTCTTTCAATTATACAATTGATTTTGATAACTGCCTATATATGAAGTACATCGATGATGGAAAGCCTTTTTGATGGCAAATGTTTATTACAATTGTATAATTGTACTCAAGTTTTCTTACATTCAATGCAACATTATTCTTGAAGTGCAAGTAATATTGAACTGTTTACCAGTGAACAGTAAAATTATAAAACCCAAAAGATGACCAGGGCCCATCTTACAAAGAGTTACGATTGATCCCATCAATCATAAATATGTCCAAAGGAAATTTGCACAATGTCCTTTGTAAACAAAGAGAAGCACAGTGAATTTTCAAGAAAACAATGAATGGTTGAATATACATCATAGTTGAAAAATATTGAACAAACATGAATAATGGATGTTGCTGGCTGTCCATAGTTGTGATTGATCGGATCAATCGCAACTCTTTGTTAGACGGGGCCGGGATTGTTAACCAGTGGCTTACTATTCATTAGATAAAATCTGAAACCAAATAAAGATTTTTTTTTTTTAATAAAGCCACACAAAGTGAAAGCTTAGTACATGTCATTGATGTGGTATAATCTGTTGGAATGATTATTAAACATCTTAAATCATTATTTTCCTCAATAATTTATTTGGGACTCATTTTCACTTCTACATGTACCCATTCATATTACCAAAAGGTAATGATATCATGGATGTAAAAAATGTGAAATTGCATGTTACCTTTCACAAATTTACAGACTGTAATATTTCTAATGATTTTTTAATTAATGATGATTTTTAATTACTTTTTTTCAGGCTTGTATTATTACCAAAAGAATATCGCAGTATTAACTTTAAGACAAAAATAATTAGAACATAAACAAAACATATTCCAAGGTAATAAATCCTCATCCTCGGTCTGAGTCATTATACATTAATACTTTAGATGTCAAGTAATTTTGAAGAACATAAGATTGCTTTTAATGTGATATAATATGAATTAAATTAAAAGGAGCTAAAACTACCGTGTCCTCAGTCAGCTTGGGGTGGATTATTGAAAGGATAGTATTATTTGGTAATCATTTGATGAATAACCCTTTAATCTTTACTTTGAAAAAAAAATCAGTTTGAGCAGTATAGAGAATTTTAAAACGGAGGGTATTGCATTCTTGCATGTATTGTAGGTGAAAGCTCATTTAACAAATAGAAAATTAAAAATACAACTTAATATCTGCAAGACAGGAATAGGAGAATATAAGTCTCTAATTAGCAGTTGGTCTTTATGGACTGTTTCTTTGGGTCAAACTTCTAGTTTAAAAATGCACAAGAATGTTAACTTACTGGCAACACTTGGCTGCAGTGGGATACCATGATAAAATGCTGTCATTGTGTGTCTATCATGAGGTCTCCAAGGCCCCTTCAAGAATACCATCGCTGTGCCTGTTGAAACGGAAGTGCCTGGACTGGAATTGTGACTAAAACAAAAGATCAAGTATGATACGTCACCTGTTATTATAACAGCTTGTTCATAGTATCATGTGGAGTACACTTTGATATCATTGAGTGTTAACAATGACAGGTGTAAGGAGGAGGGGTCCTCTCTTCCTCTTTTTTCCTATTTGTATTGAGTGTGCCCCCCTAAAAGACATATATATATATATATATATGTATATATGTAAAAGAATTTTTTTTTTAATTAATTAAAAATGAATGAATGAATAAATCAATGTAAAAATGTAATACTAAAAGAGATAACAATATGAATCTATAGATTAAAAAATGAAATGAATCAATGAATCAACCAATCAATCAATCAATCAATGAATCAATCAACCAATCAATCAACCAATTAATCAATCACACAATGAACCAATCAATCAATCACTCAATGAACCAATCAATCAATCAATCACTCACTCAATCAATCAAACAATCAATCAATCAATCAATGAATCAATCAACCAATCAATCAATCAATCAACCAATTAACCAATCAATCAGTCACACAATGAACCAATCAATCAATCACTCACTCACTCACTCAATCAAAAAATGAATGAATGATCAATCAATCAAATAAATTAAAATCAATTACAAATATTGCAGTATTGTATTACCAGTATCAGTTTGATGAAGATTTTTTTTTGTCAAGAAAACAATTTTTATCTAGTTGTTATTTTATTTAGTATGAATTAATGAGTGAAAACATATTTCTCCTGGGGTCATTGTTAAACCTCTATCCATTAGGTCTATCAGCATATGGTCTCAGTCTTAGGTCATCTAAACACATTCGTGGCTTAATCCATACTGTAGATATGGTGTAATTATCATTTGGTCTACCATCGCTTGATATAGTAATCACTTCTTCAGATATGAGACCATATTAGTTCTACTAACCATAGAAAATGGTATTAGACTGAGTGGATATTATAGGTATAGCTTAACTTAAAATAAGACAGAGTGTAAATGGGCTATTATTGTTCGTAGACAAATTAGATGAGACTAAACAGGAAGCAGAAAATAGGAGTGTAGACCAAGTAGTAATTTTTAATATATTTAAATGATATTCCATTTTTAAAAACAATAGTACAGACAAGACACTCCAGTTTTATTCTTTTGTTGTTTGAAGATGGAAGCCACCATACTAGCAGGTTGAATCACCATCCTTTCATCAAGTTAGAAGTAAAACAACATGAGTAATCGCGCTCAGGATATCATGGTATTGCCCCTACCAGGCAGGATGAACAGATAGAATGATCAAGAAAGTAGTTCCCTGCCCCTGCCTGCCTCTGATGTGTGGGTGCATTTTTTGTGTTGAGCCGTTGATGTATGGTTTGAGCACAAATTGTTCCGTTGAGGATGTACACCATTTGAGAAAAGTTAGAATCAGTGAATGGAGCAAGCAATTGACATGTTGTGCTGTAAGCTTGGATGTTGATAGTGCCACAATGTATCCATTGTCTCTCTTGCTATGTGGATGAGGACAATTTCTTGTGTACTTTAACTGAATTGAGTGATGTAAACCAATTGACTGTCACATTCAGGAGATATTCAATTTAATGTTATGGTTCTGCTCATCTCTGATATTGATACCTTTTGATTTTAAAAATATCTGGGAAGCATTTCATGAAAGGAATTGTCAGACGTTTTTATCCCACAATTACCATAGTAGCAGTGCCTCTCAGCCAATCAGATCAAGGAAACTTGTCAGATCTGACAATTTTTTGGACAAAAATGTTGATGAAATGCCCCCCTGGTGACCTATTGTGAAGAAAATTATAATGAGGTGTTGATAAAACAGAAATTAATCTTGAATATATTCTCCAAGATGACATCAAAAATAACATGTCATAGCTATTGATACTGGGGAGACTATGACGAAATGCCATGATTTATTTATGTCTTTGGGTAATTTTGCATCAAAGACGCACTTAATTTTCACCTTCAAAGTGCAAGAAATTAAGAGTGACAATGCTGAAACAATATGCTAGGAGTACTGTTTTTAACATTTAAAATAATTCAGATTTCAAATATTTTCCATTACTACGATATTGTCTCCACTGCAACCGATTTTGAAACAGAAAAACCATTTCAGCTTCTACCTGTCAAGAAGTGCGAAGATCAGGACACTACCAATACACCTTCTTGGATACTTCAATCGTCTTTTCCTCAAGGATTATCTCTTCATTACCAAGGAAGATATTTCATATCAAGTACTTGCCTTTTTAATCCATTCTGGATGTGAAATGATTTTGATAGATCAGCCAAGTTTCTGTGATCTCCATCCATCCCTAATTTTTTTATGATGAGAAACAGCTGTTGCTATTAGAATGAAAGCTCGCTCAATCATTGGATTTTTCTCACAGCAATGAGTCACTCTGGCTGTGGGGGTCACAGCTCAGGAGTCGTAATCAATGTAATGACGATACCCTCATTTATGAACACTTGTTGCGCGCAATGGTGACTCTCTATTTGTCATTAGCTACTGATTTTGTCACTTATTTATCATAGAAATCTTCCAGTAGTTTGTCAATCACATCCTGTATCTGTGACTTCTTGAAATAATTGGAAGATGGTGACATTGTTGAAATGTGAATAACAGCTGAGCTATAGAAGATTGGATGATCACATAGATATTGTACATGGATGTTGTTCCTTACGAATTGTGTTCCAATGAAGACCTTTAAGCTTCAAAGTTTGCTCTTGGACTGAAGGAAGTAGGATGTACAATTGACTTTTGAGACCGGAGATAAAGAAAAGTGTTTCCTCTACTCTCTATTATGATTGTGTACTGATTATGACTTTGCTTATCTCCATCTACAATGTATGCATGTACCTGTGGCTCTGTTTTCATTTGCTTATGGGGCCTGTACATGTATATCAGCAAACGTATATTCCATTGAGTGAACCATTTCAAACTATTGTTTAGTAGACTTGAAGGAGACTTTGTTACAATGACGACCAGATTACAGAGAAGTTACATGCCTCGCTCTCAGTCCATGAAGACACGACGTCCACCTCCTGTGTTGGAGGCTGTAGCTAGGAGTGAGATGAGGGGTAGTCTGAAGGGTGATAGGTGCAGTCATAGGGTGCGGTATCACCCCCGTCCAAGGGAACCTAAGCTATCTCAAGATCAGTTGATTGAACTATGGAATTGGGGACGATTGAAGGAAGGTTTTTCAAGTAACATGTGGGCATGGGTTGAACACCTACTCAGAGTGCATCACCTATATTGTAAGGTAAATCAATTTTTTTTAAATCCTTTGAAGTTTTACTGAATCTTTAAAAATTTACATTGGTTTTGTGTTCATTATTGAAAGGGCAGAACTGTTTCAGGTGCATACTTTTCTTGACCTTCCTCAGGCAGCATCCTGTCTAATTATGCAGGCCTCAATTTATTATCCTTCCTTTGTCTCTCTTATTTACTTTCTTGATATTTTTTGTATTTCTCTTGTCTCAACTTTTTTTTCACATAACATTAACAAACATTTTTTGTTGGCATAGCCCTGCATTTTTTCTCTTACAATTCCAGGTAGATTATTATTAATTTCATCTATCTTTAAAAGTGTTGTTAAAGTCTTTACTTAATAAAAACAGATATATCTAATGAAATTATTTGCATACTTCCCTGTTGTACAGCCCCCAACCTAAACAGGAACACACATCCTTCATAAGATTGATCTATCTTTTGTCAAAGCCATTCTAATACTAAGAAATCTGAGGGATCATCAATCTAGGACGGTTCAAACCTCTTTACAATCAGCCTCAAAATTATTTTCCTCTTAAATGTTTATATGAAAGGGGTGTGAAAAGTCTCTCACATTTGCTCCTTGTTGGATTCCATAGAGATTGGAAGGGGATATATGACTGCACAGTTACTGCCTGTTACCATGGTAATTTACGTATTACCTCTACCTGTTGTAAACCCTGAGACTTCCTTACACCACAAGAAGATCAGGAGATTGGCAAGTTTTCTTTCGAGAAATTGCAAGGTTGTACCTGCCTTTAGAAGATCCCAACCACAAGGTTCATCAAAATTTTATCTCTTAAGTTTACAAGGGAATTTGTTAAGATGCATATTAAGAGATGAAAGCATTCATCATGAATGAGTAAGAATTAGACCTGTATTTCTGTCTCTTTCAACATCCTGTTAGCAGCTCTAAGCAGAGTGTTTGTTTGTACACCAAATGAAATGGAATTTGAAATAATGATCGCTTTTCATTTCCCACTCAATAGGACAGTTGAAACCTTTGTTTATTTAGGCACAGCGCTCGACCCCAATTTTCCTCTCATTAGCGACCCTTGAATTCCGAATTTCCAACAAATTTCTATGCTAGATGGTATCCGTATCACCAAGATGTATTGCACCAGATTTACAGGGATATACATTCAACATTTTCAGTCATATATTTAATTTGTGGCTGGTTGCAGAAAAAGATTAATTTTAGGCAAGTTTTTTAACTTGGAGTTTGTTTATATCAGACATAATTAACCTCCTTAATTCTAAATTTGTTATCCTTATTAGAATTGGACTATACAGTGCATATCAAAAAAAATTGACACTTAAAAAAGTCCTGTAAAATTATACATTTGTAATATCCTGAAGATTTTTCCACATTTTAACATTGGCACAGATCCATTTGAGCAAATGACGATATAACTGTCGAAAAATATTTCCGCTTGAGTGAGCAGTGAAAAATGATTTGCACAGAACTTTTAAATAGTGTGAATGAAAGTAGACCCTAATCATGAAGAACACATGGAATTTAGCTAGTAAATTTGATTAGAAGATATCTTTTACCGTTTAACTTGTTTCCTTGCCCATAACACTTCGAAGAGTACATTGCGCCCCACCCCACTCCCCCACACACCAAGGCCATTGTGACGATATTTGCTTTACACTGAGCTGTGATTTACATGGAATGGCTTAGGCTTGATTTTCATTTTGTTAATCATTGTCAAGCTTGGGAAAAGTGTGGAGAAACAAGTATTGAATGAAATGTAAACCCACTTTAAATGATAAAACCTTAGTAAAAAAAAATGCTGGAGATGTCTGATTTAAACTTTTGTTCAGATTCAGTAATGTCCTCAGATCAGCTGGCATAAAAATGGTGAAGGTTGTGCTTACTAAGTGTTGAAATTTCAATTTGGGTGGGAAAATTGTTATAAAATGTTTGAATATTTATCCGTTTTTATTCAATTGACTAAAAGTGCAAGGGAAATGTATGAGAAATGTTTCGCAGGGCAAGTTTGATTTCGCCCTTTCCCTTTGACACAGCATGAAAACAAGCATTTCTGCGCAAACAGGTTTCTGCGAGCTTTACAAAAATGGACAGTGCTCACTCAAGTGTAACATTCTGTCAAAACTTTTACTTTCGTGTGATAGATGAGACCCAAACCCAAGATTATATGCCAAAAAATTACCCACATGTTGCATATTTTTTAATTCACAGGGTTTTTCAAAGTGTAAACTTTTTTTGATACGCACTGTAGTACTGTTTGGACATTGATTAATATTTTTATTTTGTTTCCATACCAATAATTCTATTAGAGAGTTTTGCTTTGAAATTTGTTTACTTTATTTTGCAACATTCAGTTTACACTTCTTTATTTCATGCAAATCAAGTTGCACTGTCTGGTTAATGATTGAGAGACTATTGATTTGATTAATATCAGCAACCAGTGTACTTGATTTTCATGGTAAACTTTTATTCAAGCTTTCGAGGGAAATAAAGAGGATACATCCTTTTAAGTTGTCAGGTTTTTACAAAGTGACAACTGTATTTTTCTTGTGCATCTTATACATGCTTTTATATGAGATACATGTAGATTTATCTTCATTCAACATGATGTAATCAAGTCTATTTTTATATATTTTCAGAGACTTTTTGTATCCCAACTGAATCAATTTACTATCAAGAAGACAGATAGATTAGAATCCCAGCCAAAATTTTGGATTTATATATTTATAGAATTTGATTTTGATTGCAAGCCAATACATAAATAAAGCTGACTCTCTTTTTACAAAATAATAATCTGATTTTCTTATCTTGTCTTTTTATTATACTTTGTGATTTTTGTCTCGCCTGAATAGCAGAGTGAGACTGTAGGCGCCGCTTTTCCGATGGCGGGGGCATCAACATCAAATCAACATCAAATTTTAACCAAAGGTTAAGTTTTAAGACATTTCATCAACTTGGAAAATGTATGGGCCTCATTCATGAAACTTGGACATAATGGTTATCAAGTATTACTAAACGTTCTACCCGAGTTTCAGGTCACATGACCAAGGTCAAAGGTCATTTAGGTAGCTTGTCAAAAGTCCATGCACCGTTCTTCATCGTTCTTCCCGCATCCGGGTTTTCGCTTCGGCTTTCCCGCCCAACGTTCCCTTCTCCTCAAAGGAACGGTCTCCATCAAAGGCCCTTTGATGCCACCGTTCTTTTGTTCGTCTTTCCTGCAAGTCTTAATTTCTGTCGAAAGGCCGAAGAATTTATTCTAAATAGCTCCCTCTACGACCAAAACAAAAGTGTGCCTTCATCATGTTCATATTGACTGTTGGATCGAGATTTCGCGTCACTGTTCTGAACTGTGGTTCGCATCTATAATGGAAGTTCTGGTGCATTCATAAAGCCACGGTAGCTTAATAAAAAATCACGCACATGTCATAAATCGTTACTGATCTTAGGAATTTGCTGCAATAAACATGAAAACCTCTTTTTTGCAATTGGAAGAGAGTCAATTCATGATGTTTTAGGTGGGAAAATAAGATTCCACATATTTTCGTTTCGTAGGCCCAAGCCATTCGTAGAATTCACGTCGACTTAGAATATTAATTATTACTCGCATCTCAAACAAGTGTCGAGAGCCCCCCCCCCCCCCCTCCAAAAAAAAAACAGAAGGAAATAGAATGATAAAATAAATATGACCGGAACAGCTTGAAACTATTAGGCATAGATAGATCAAAGATTTACAAAGATTTATTAGAAACTGTTTTAAATAGTTTCTAAAAATTTTTGACGGGCAACAATTTCCCCAGGATAACATATTGTCTCTTAATTTTCTTTATCTCCATGTTGTAAAGAAGCGGGACCAAAAGAGATTGTGAAAAGAGGAAAAAGAAAACTAAGAAGTCAAAGGGAGAGGAAAGGAAGGGGAAATAGAGAGAAATAAGAAAATAATATTGGGATGGAAAAAGAGGAAGGGTGAGAAAAAAAATGGAGGAAATACAGTTGAAAGAGTGGGAAATTTGAGAGGGGTTCTCCAGATAAGCGATTCCATGTCCCTCGACATCAATGTCCGATTGTGTTAAAAACGACTGTCATCGATTAATATTAATCTTTTTTTTTCGTTGTTTGACCAAATGCGTGCGCATCCCGATTGCTGCTTCTGCATCGAAATCAATATTCATGAGAAAGCAGAGTTGTGTTCTCGCAGAATTCGTGATCAGGTGGGGGGGGGGGGGTTAAAAACATTTTCCCCAAAATTCATGACTTGCGTCTTCGGAATGAGAGTACGCATGCGCGTGGACTGGATATTTACGAAATTGTGGTCGTCTATTTGAATATTGTATTCCATGAATGAATCAGCATCCTCAAATTTCCGTTACCTTTCTACCCCCCCCCCCCCATTATGAGAGGCACAATTAAAATTTGTAATGCAAAATGCAGCCAAAACAGAAGAGTGCCCCCCCCCCTTGAAAGCGAACCTAATTTTTCCCCCTGTCATGGATCCGCCCCCGACCTTTAGACATTATGTTGTATAGACCCAATTCTTGGTTGGATTTACATTTACATAGGGCCCCCCCCCCCCCCCCCTATTGGCGGAGCAAAAAAAAGGGAAAGAAAGAAAAGGAGAGGAGAAAAAGAAGGGGAAACATAAGCGGAGGAAGGCGAGTGAATAAGATGAGGCGAAGACTTAGAAAATAACTTTAATAATCATTCCGCTACTGGGACAACCAATTCAAAGAAATAAACAAATATGAACCTTGGGCGGCCGATCCGGGAAAATATTGCTGAAAAATGAAATCATCCTCCCCCTATTGGCGGAGGCTGGATCCACCCCTGATTTAGATTTACATTTTATTCACACTATCGATCCCCTCTCGGGGCATGAGTGTACAACATAAAAACATATAACAGACTAAAGTATAACTTCATTTAATTGGTTTAACGTATTAAACGTAATGTTCGGAATTAAAGATAAATACCAATTGTGGTAACGATCAGAAAATTAGTTCGATCAGAATGCAATGAATTTTACCAACGAAGTGTTTGTTTGTATAAATGAAAAATATTTGCCAAATAGCCCTGTGAAAGAAAATGGTAAAAGTGCTGAGAAATGAGCGATATAAGCACAGAATTCCATCAAATGTCAGGTATTTTTGAGGCAATATTATAACACACTGTACCACGTATGCTTTAAAAAAAAAAACAAGTACACACCTAGTTACAAATAATGCGTGAAGCATTTCCATTTATTTGAATGCAGGATAAAAGAGCACAGGTGTCGTAGCCGGGGATCGAACCCCGGACTTTCCATGTATAGCCAGGCGCCTTAGACCACTCGGCCACGGCACCCTCACATGTTATAGCGATCATCAGAATTATCGATATTGAGCGGCGATTTCATTATTCTACAAAGATAAGTGCAGGCGCGGATCCAGGAGGGGGCCGAGCCGGCCCCGGCCCCCCTATTTTTTGACAACCTGCAGAAAAAAGTGTTTCTTGATAGAAACTACGAAAAGCAGGAAGAAAAGTAAGAAAGAGCTATTATACCCATGATGTGTAATTTACAGCCTCGTAACGGCCGGCCCGACCCCGAAAGGAAACAAGAAAAAGATGAGGGGAAGAATTGGAAAACAGACTTTATATAAAAAAAATTCGCTCGCGCATCGCACTCGCATTAACTGTGTAATGAATCCCATTCAAGAGGATTAAATGGCACTTTATATATCCAGTTCTGAAATCAATTTGCACACAATATTTTAGCTCACGCATCAAGCTTTCATTTTTTTGTTTGATTTACACAAATTGTTATATCAAAATTTTCAGCTCGCGCTGCGCGCTCGCATTGTTTTATTTGTGAGTAACCTATCCTCTTTGGAAATTCTTTCCAAACTTTGTCAAAGTGCTCCTGTATCATGTCAGTTTATCAAAAAATTAAGCTCGTGCTTCGCGCTTGCATTTAATTGTTTGAGACATGCAAACAAGCTTGTTCTTTAATTTTGAATAAAAACGCACTTAGACCGTCCAGTTTTCAGGTCGGAATATCACTCATTATTTAATTGGTGATACTTGTATCCTCTTCACTAATCACTAAAAACAGTCCTAATTGAGTCCCTTAATTTTCACGTTTCGGCTCGCGCTTCGCGCTCGCATTGTTTAGTTGGATACTTATCTTTGTTCATTATTATAAAAACTGCTCAGAATCTTCGAATTTTTTTGCACGCGCTTCGCGCTCGCATTTTATATTATGACCACATGAGATACCTTATCTTGTTTATAACAATAAAAACTAACATTTACTTAAAACTTCAGTCTTCAGTTAGGACTACCCCCTGAAAAACCAACAAAAAATAGAATTATGGCGGCCAATCGAGAAAAATTTTGCTGAAAATATTTATCGGCCCCCCCCCCCTATTGGCGAAAGCTGGATCCGCCCCTGAAGTGCACATTAATGTACTAGATCTAGATTTATGACAAATATTTCGTATCGAAATCGTCATGTAATCATATTTAAAATTGCTCCTGATATCTTGTGCTGTTCATGGTCTATAACCTCCCATAGTTATCGATATCGTCATCACCGCTGTTACTATCGCAATCATCTTCATTTCTCTATTATAAGTATTATCTTCGTTAACATTTCTATTATTTCATTATAATTTCATCTTCATGAATCAATCGGGTGGGAGGAGGAGGAGAAGACTGAGAATTACCAAGGAGAAGCAGACGTACATGTAGAATGGAGGAGCAGTAAAAAGGGATGATAATAATAATGAGAGATGAGGAAGGATACGGAGAGGAAAAACAAAGATAGAGAAAAAAAAGGAGATGCAAGAAGAAAAAGAAGAAGAACGAAGAAAAAGCAGTAGGAGACGTATAAGAAGAGCAGGTGGGCAGAAGAACAAGAAGAGAGGAGACGTAGAAAAGGGGGAGGAGGGAAAAGAAAGAAGCAGCAGAAAAGAATGAGGTGGAGAAAAAAGAATAATGAAAGACGACTAAGGATATGAAGAAGAAAAAAAGATAAAGAAAAGGAGGAGTAAGAAGAGTAGATGAAGAAGGGGGCGAAGGATGAGAACAAGAAGAATAATAAGGTGGAAAAGAAGAATAACGACGGAGAAAGAGAAGAAATAGAAGAGGGGGGGGGGGGTGAGTTTGTTCTAAAGTAAAATCAATGTGAGTAGAATTAAATTAATGTTTTTATCTATATTGCAGTGATTACATCATTACAATACTAGGATGCCATTATGTTCAATAATTTAAAGGGGAAGTTCACCCTGACAAAAAGTTTATTGTAAAAATAGCAGAAAAAATAATAAAAAATATTGCCGAAGGTTTGAAAAAAATTCATCAAATAATTAAAAAGTTATTAGAATTTCAATTATTTGATTTGTGACGTCATATGCGAGCAGCATTCCTACATAGCGAATGGTAAAAAATCAATGAAATGTCATTTTCTCAGAAAATTGAAAATGGTTTTCACTGTAACTTTTGTATATCAATAGACAAATCATTTCACACCCGATCATGAAAAGAAAACAAAATTAGGTCATCAGGAACCATACAAAATTTGAAATTCATACATTTTATATTACATAACACATGGGACAGCTGCTCGTTTATGACGTCACAAATCCAAAATTTTGAACTCTAATAACTTTCTTACTCTTTAACGGATTTTCCTCAAACCTTCACCAATATTTTTTACTATTTTTTCTGCTATTTTTACAACAAAGTTTTCTTCAGGGTGAACTTCCCCTTTAAGCTTCAAAATTCTGTACTTCACGGGTGAAGATATGGGGCCGTAAGCTGCAGGGAGATATGTAGAGTGATATATTAGCATTAGATCATTACTCTAAAATAGATGGAACGTGATTATTTATTTATAACTAATATTAGTTAGTACACTTACTGGCCTAAAAGCCAAAGCAAATAGGGCCATGATATAAACTTCTCCATCGAGAGAATTGAACATTATTGACCTTTCAGGATTGCTTGGCATTGATACTCATCGAACTGTTCTTAGTCATTGCCCAGGCCTATGATCATGAAAGAGCAAGATCACTCACCCGTATAGTAGAGAATCATTGACAATAGCATGCTCAGCGGGTTCGCCACAGAAAACAATGAGAGAGCTAGACGCTCACAGTCTTTAATTCCCCATATCCGCCGTCGTGATTATTGTCGTAATTTCAATAGATAAACCTACTTCAAAAGACCGTTGGCCCGCCCGATGGGGAATCTTTTGTAATAATGTAGTGTATTAAAGTACGTGTAATCAGTAACTACCATCCCGACTTCTGTTGTGCTATTTAAAAGATTTCTTTCACCATCATCGAGGAGCGATTAGCGTGTAAAATCGCATAAATTATCTCACAGAACGGATATAATGTTCATGATTACCAACATCACCATAATCATTACTATTATCTTTCATATTTTTTAATGATATAAACTATAAAATTGATACTGGAGAACGATTGGAAATAGATAATGAATGAATGATGATGATGATAACAGTGATGATGATGGTGATAATTAGAACTTTGAAGTGATATTAATGGACATGATAATACGAATAACATGAATAATAATATCAGTGATAATGTAAACATTAACAAGCGAAGATGATTGGTATATTTGAGGCAATGAACCATGTAAACCTTGAGACGCGTTTTTCCTTTATCATGTTTGTTATAAAAGGGTTTTCATATCATGATCCTGAAAGACATAGATTATATTTAGATTAAAAAGAAAGAGAATGGATTGCAATCTAATTATGGGAAATATTTTGCGGGATGTCAAGTCCCGGGGGGGGGGCACTTACATTGACGAGTGGATACCATGCGCGACCAAAAAAAAACACGTAAAAAGGATGTCTTTTTCACGATAGGGCACGTTACGTACGTAACGTGATAAGGGTGTCAAAAACACAAAAATAATGAAAAAAGGGTATCTATTTTGCTAGGAAAATTACGTGTTTAGGGTCGAATTTGCGGGGATGATAAAACAAAGATAGAATGTTTTATAAAGGATGTCTTTTTTGCCCCAACACTTCGTGTTTAGGGTCCGATTTGCGCGAGGTGTAGAAGGTGGGGTCGTACTAAACCAAATAAGGTAAAGCCGACGACCGAAGGACCCGTAACAATAAAACATTCCTTTACTTGTTATTTAGGGGTTCATTTCAGGGAACATTTGCCAAGAGTATCGTTTTGTTTCCAATACTTGTTAAGGGTAGGGTTTCACACGCCAGTACTTGTTAAGGGGTACATTTTCAGAATATGGAAATTACGTGTTTAGGGTGCTTTTCGAGACCCCATGGTCGCGCATGGTATCCACTCGTGAATGGAAGTGCCCCCCCCCCCCGGGTGTCAAGTCCGATGCAGTATAAAAATTGATTGCATATCGCGGTCGATGCGATTCTTATATCAACGATATCATCCCCAAGAGTCTATCAAGTTATGAGTTTATGTGCATTTTTAGCAAAATTGACATTTGTAATACGAGATTATTCCAATTTTAGAGTGCTGTAACATCCGAATTGCATGGCATTCCTGCTACGTACGTTTTGAATTCATCGGACATTTCGATTTCTGGATGCATGTTATATCAGTTAAAGCGGTGTACGTCTGAATCATATTGATTGTCATTTGTATTAACTTTATGATAACGTTGATATACAAAAACAGAATTCATCAGGTTCTTTATCATTACACCAATGGTATGAACTTATGCACATATAGGCCTACGTCTTTTGCTTGATAGAACACTGACACCCCCCCTCCATTAGAGCGAGAACAATATTGTGCTCTTTCATTAATATTGATTTCGATAAGGAGATCGGGAAGCGCACGCCATTAATAGGAATTTACATTATTTGTATACCACTTACAAGTGAAGCACAAAACATGTATCTAAACGCTACGGAACAAATAGAAAGAGAGAATGAATTTCACCAAAAATTAAAGTAGTTGCACAGTTCACAGTAGGCTGTAAACGATAGGGGGCTTCATATGCGGCGGGAAAGGCTATTTACCCCCCCCCCCCAAAAAAAAAAAAAGTTGAATTTCTCTCTTGAATCTGCTTGTTTAGTACTTTCTGTTAGATTGTTCCTGTGTTGGATCTAGTGGGGGGGGCAAGGGGCCCGCCCCTCCCTCCTCCCTCTATTGGCGGAGCAAAAAAACGGTGAAAGAAAGAAAAAAAGGAAAAGAGAGGAGAAAAAACATAGGAGGAAGGACAACGATTGAATAAATAAGATGAGGGAAAAACAATTAAAAAGAATTCTTTCATGTCATTAAATAAAATTTTCGCTCATGCTTCGCGCTCGCATTGCCTTTTAGGTGATTTACACATATGGAACTTAAAATATCAAATTTTTAAGTCAATATACATAACATATTTTAACTCGGAAATCGAACTTTCATTTTTAAAAAGTGTTCTGAAAAAAAAAAATATTGTCTGAATATTAACATTTTCTGCTCCCGCTGCGCGCTCACAAAATTTGATTTGTCAGGTACCTATTATTTTCCTGTATTCTATTTTAGTTATCAAAATATCCCTATTCATGTCAGATTGTGAAAACATATTAGCTAGCGCTGCACGCTCGCATTTTGATTGGTGAGTTATGAAAATTTAATTATTAATTATATTACAAACTAATTAAAATCTCCATTTTATGACAGTTTATCAACAATTTTCGGCTGGCGATTTGCGCGCACATTGATTTTTGAAAATATATCAACTCATGCATCTTATTCATAATTATAGAAGTGCTATAATATTGACAGATTTCGCGCTCTGATTAGGCTTATTAGATTAATAAATTAATTCAATGATAAATTGTCCCCTTTTCAGAATGGAATATCAAAAAGTTTCATCTCGCGATTTGATAAGAAGAGAAATAGGAAGACAGTCATAATTTTCATATGATGGAATATTGTGCTTAGAATTTTCCGGCCCTATGTCAAAACTCAAAGTAATAATAATGAATATATGTTCCTTTTTAAATGTGATCCATATCCACTCACAATTCTCCTACAAATCTCAAATTTTCCGCTTGCGCTTCGCGCTCGCATCGATTACTTAGTTATGTATGTACCTTTTTCATGATTACAAAAATTGCTTAGAACTTCCATTCTTCAGGTAGAAAAGTAAATATTTTCAGCTCACGCTTCGCGCTCGCATTATCTAATTGTTGAAATATGTAACGTTTTAATTTACGGATAATTACGAGCAGCCGTTAACAGATTCCTTTTTTTTATCAGAACGATCAATGCGTACTAAATTCATTCATCTCGTTTAGGATCAGAAGCATTGCCAGAATGCTATTTTATGACAAAATACATGAAATGAAAAATTTAAAAAAAGCGGGCGCTTCGCGCTCGCACTATTTAGATTAGGCTTGTGAGATTATTTTACATTTATTTTTACATTTGATTTAAAGAATAAAGCTTAAAAGTGACAATATTTGGTTTACATATTATAAAGCGCCTTCTTATATTCCAATTTTACCTTAAACGTAAGTATTTTATTTTCAAACGAAGTCTATGAAAAAGGTGCAGTTAGGCTTTCATTTTGATGCCAAATAGTCTCATAATTGGGATTAGTTGCAAACACGGTTTTCGAATAGAAGGCACATCGGGGAACATCAAAGTAACAAGACAGTCACCAGCGCTGACAAAGTGATAATCTCCCCTTGACATACCCCTATATACCAATCAAGAGGTCATCTTTCTATTGAAATCCGCCACCACTCAGACCACCTCTATATGTTCAAGAATATAGGGTAATCTCCGCAATCAAGAGTGGGGTGATTTAAATCTACCTTGACAATGGGGTAAGCCGTTAAATACAGCTTGCAATGCACTGGCCCATGTCATTTTCAACGTCCGGCTTTCGGGGAATTACAATTAGCATCAAATGGGTAGTTCTCTTGTTCTCGTTTTGTCCCCATACTAGAACCTTGATTTTGTTTCTTTTCGTAATGTGCATTTTGATATTGTTTCCAATATATTTCTCAACATTTCGACATTTAATGTAGTTTAATGCTTGCCTTTATAAAGAGCAATATTACATAAAACCTGCTTGGCGAGCAGATTATAACATAACCTTCGAATATTTCATCAACACATTTTTAATTAAGCATGTAAATTCCCTCTTTATAGGCATGATAGGTCGACTCTTAATGTAAACATTCGAGTTATATTTATTGCCTACCATCTCTCTGTGCATTTTAATCCCGGGGGGGGCACTTACATTGACGAGTGGATACCATGCGCGACCAAAAAAACACGTAAAAAGGATGTCTTTTTCACGATAGGGCACTTTACGTAACGTGATAAGGGTGTCAAAAACACAAAAATAATGAAAAAAGGGTATCTATTTCGCAAGGAAAATTACGTGTTTAGGGTCGAATTTGCGGGGATGATAAAACAAAGATAGAATGTTTTATAAAGGATGTCTTTTTTGCCCCAACACTTCGTGTTTAGGGTCCGATTTGCGCGAGGTGTAGATCGAAGGTGGGGTCGTTCTAAACCGAATAAGGTCAAGCCGACGTCCGAAGGACCCGTAACAATAAAACATTCCTTTACTTGTTTAGGGGTTCATTTCAGGGAACATTTGCCAAGAGTATCGTTTTGTTTCCAATACTTGTAAAGGGTAGGGTTTCAAACGCCAATACTTGTTAAGGGGTGCATTTTCAGAAAATGGAAATTACGTGTTTAGGGTGCTTTTCGAGACCCCATGGTCGCGCATGGTATCCACTCGTGAATGGAAGTGCCCCCCGGGATTTTAATAACCAAATATATTTTGAAAAGGGGTGTTTACCAGGCTAAAGTGAAGGTCCTCATTTGGGTATGAACGACATATTCTCATTAAAATACATGTTGTGAGTTTCAAAGGGGGCACACTTGTGTAAAATGGCATATTTACATTAACAAAATTGATAATGGCTCTCAAAGGGGGGCCGGCACACGGGCCGGATCCCCCCCCCCTGGATTCACTACATAACTGTACCCTCCATGTGCAGAATATAGACCCCCGTACAGACCCACTACTTCTTTTAGTAGAGGTCACAAAATAGACCACAATACTTTTGAGAGCCCAACTATTGTTCAAAATAAATACGGCGCTTATTGGATTGTATTGTGTTACTCCGGCAGGATCCGCACCAGCATGCACTCCATCCTTGTTGATCTAGTATGCTAAATACCTCGGTCACATTTGTTCTAAGGCAAGTCGAAAACAGTCATGTTAACAGTTTTTGTACCAGCTAAATATAGGAAATTTGAATAAAATGAATAAAACGGCTGTTTTCGACTCGCTGTATGGCCGCCGTAAAGCAAATATGACCGAAGTATTACCATTTCCTGTACTGTACGTTAATTTATTTTTGGTGCGCATTTGAATATGCAAGCTATACAGAATGCAGCTATACAATTAAGAGGTGAGGTACAAAGTTGGAAGGGAAACTAGGCCAAAGAGGCTTTCGTGTTACGTCGGTAAATTATGTTTACCTTAGACACTGGGAATCTAATTTGCAATAATTTGACAGACACACATTGCAGATTAATTCAGATATTTGATAGGAAGAAGAAATCAACGGCAATATACACGTATTGTTCAAGTCAAACGTGAAGGTTAAAAGAAAATAGGTATAGAAAAGTTTTAGAAAAATTCAAAGGAAGAAATGAAGTTGGATAAAAAAAAGGAACCATCAGTATTAAGTTGACAAAATTGAATATTGTATGTAGAACAGGAAAATTGAAAGAAATAATTAAGTCCCCTTCCCCCGAGCGGACTGGTTTGAAGGGGTGGGGTCACCATGCATAAAATTATGGTACTTGTGGAGGCCTCAGCCCCAGACCCCCTTCGGTTCTGTGGCTCCTGGATGGTAATCAAGAACACTAGGTCACAGAGCACTCTAGATCACAGGGGAAATTTATATAAGAAAATAAAGACGGATCACAGGTAAAAAGATATAGATTTTCCTGTCCAGTGTCATGTCGAAGTCACTTCAATGTGTTAAGTTTCATTTTAATTCACGCGATATTTTTCATCGGTCATTCAAAGTTTAGAATGGGATTAATAGAAGACGCTTAATTCCTTTATAAACACTCAACTCTATTCATGGTCAAGACTACCTCAACTTTGATAATTTCAATATTTATTTCTAAGTGCTTTTGATTTCGTTCGAAGGTAAAGATTTTTGTAATGGTCTTAAAAAGTAACGAAAGTACTTTTTGTTCTGAATTTCGGGTAATGAAATTCAAGAATTGTGCATTTAAGCTACAATTACCGATATGACAGCTTGAGCATCCAATTTATTTTTTAAAGTTCAAATTAATGATATTTTATTCGTTTGTTTTGCACGGCATCTGTATTATGTGCGAATATATAAGTTTCTAGAATTCCAATGTTTAAACAAATGCAGTGGCGTACCTCGGATTTTCCACAAGGGGGGGGGGCAAAATCGCCTTAAAAGAGTCCTCAACAGGATATAAAGGACATTTCACAGCTAAAACAAATTGACAAGCAAAAAAAAAGGTCTTCAACTTCTCGTCGGGGGGGGGGGGATAGGTCCGTTGCATGGGTTGTGACTCGTCAGGGGGAGGGGGGGGGGGGAGTCTGCCCCCTGTAGGTACGCTAGTGAACATATATATAAGAGGGCTAAATTAAACATAGGCCTATGTTAAGCTCAAATTTGAATTTCAACGCTGCCCTTAGTTTTCAACCTTTTTTCCAGAAAAAAAAAACGGTTGCATTTTATGTATTTATTGTTATTTTTTGTCACGGTAGCGTTTCAATGTATATCTTTAAATGCCATCATTTTTGGACCAAGGTATGATTTATATTGTATCTTTTGCGTGGGTTTTTGCATTTCGTTTACAAAGATGTTAAGGACAATTCCATATTTTTCCTCTTCACCCGACAATGCTGACTGTGTGGGCTCAGTGTGATGAAAAAAAATCTTACCCTCGCCTGAACACTTACTTTCAGAAATTCAATATGTTAACGGTATGTTCTTCAAAATAAAACAACATGCTCGTGCTATTAAGGGCTAAAGCTTAATTGTTCTATTAAAGAAATGAAATCTAAATCTAATTGAAATTTGTCATATACTGAAACCCGAAACGAAAAATTCTCCCCAAAAAATGTGAAAGCGTAACTTTTGAAAATATATACCCCACTGGACTACGCACACCGATACAAGGACACAACAATATTCAGATCAGTGACTAGAGATTGGGCGTTTAATAGTTTGCCTAAAATGCCGATATCGTGGACATAGAGGGCGCTCATGCAGAAACATCTTATCGGAGAGACAACCGGGTGGTGTCAAAAGAAAAGATCAAAGCGCACGCTTCCGTTTTCGCTGCAAAAGGGAACGGTGGCGTCTTGAATGGCAAGAGCACTGACCCGTAGGAAAGAAAAATGGACAATGGAACGTTGAGCGGGATCGCCGTGGAATATAAAGGTAAAGACGCACGCACACCTATGACAAGCCGCCTTAGGTCAATGAACTTAGATTATGTTGGGGGAATCAAAACAAAATCTTAAACAAGGTTTAGTTTTTTAAATGTCGTAACTCTGAAAGTATATGGATCTAGTTCATGAAAAATGGACGTATCAAGCCTCAGTGCACATCCTGCATGAGTTTCAGGTCACATGACCAAGGTCAATGAACTTTGGCCGTGTTTTTTTTTTTTGGGGGGGGGTATTTGTTAAATTGCCATAATTTTGAAAGTTTATGGATCTAGTTCATGAAATGTGGACATATGGGTAATCAAGTATCATCGTCTTGCAAAAGTCTTGTGTCACACGATCAAGGTCAAATGTCAATTAGGATTATTTTATCACCATATGAATGTGTTTTCTGTGATATTCTATAGTTGTTTTCAAAGTCAGCATATGATTATTGAATCGCGTAATGCAGACAAGACTGCCAGAGATGCTCCACTTGTTTTATCTGGTTTATAGCTGAATGCTATTTCCTTGTCATAGTTTTCCCTTTTATAGTATTCTATGGTGTACCTCATGATTTAATACACACAGCCAGCTCAGCTGAAGACTGAGCCAACTGTAAGAAAGGAGCATACTAGTTTTGATAGTCTGCCAATAAATTCAGTTAATTGACCTGAGCTCTTTTGAATGACAATTGAATTTGATTCTTATATTCAATTTCTCATTTTGTGATTTGATTAGTATTTTTTTATATTTCTTACTGTATTGTTGATAGGAAAGTACTATTGATTTTTTTTCAAAATGATATGATATGTTCAAAAAGTGATTTCAACCATGTTTTCCAATTACCATATTTCTGAATGTTTGTAAAATCCTCCAGAAATGTGAAGTTTAGTCACTTTGACCAAGGGTCGGTATATTACAAGAATACCTGAGTTAAGATAACACATTTATCTATTGAAAAGTAAAAAGAAAACTTTTGGTATTAAACACCATAGTTGTCACCCGTATATCTCCCTGGTAAACAAACCTGTTCTCATCTATGCTCTTGAACTGGTTTCCCTTACTTTAGTGTTTCCCGGAGGGGGGGGGGCACTCACATGTATTGGTGGTATGGGGATGTGCCGCTTTGATGACCCCCTTTTTCAGAGCTAATTTTCAGTTCTCTAGATACTCAGAATGAGTTCTGTTGAGAAGCCGCCCTGCCCCGCTCACAAGACACATCTTGGTTCCTTAGCCCTGCCCCGCTCACAAGACACATCTTGGTTCCTTAGCCCTGCCCCGCTCACAAGACACATCTTGGTTCCTTAGCCCTGCCCCGCTCACAAGACACATCTTGGTTCCTTAGCCCTGCCCCGCTCACAAGACACATCTTGGTTCCTTAGCCCTGCCCCGCTCACAAGACACATCTTGGTTCCTTAGCCCTGCCCCGCTCACAAGACACATCTTGGTTCCTTAGCCCTGCCCCGCTCACAAGACACATCTTGGTTCCTTAGCCCTGCCCCGCTCACAAGACACATCTTGGTTCCTAAGCCCTGCCCCGCTCACAAGACACATCTTGGTTCCTTATCCCTGCCAAATTTGTCAAGCAAGAGCACCGCATGCGAGAGTTGCCCACATGGCTTCACAACTCCTTCGCTGGCAGCTCCATGCACCGCTAGTGCTCTCATATACATGCACAGCGCAGGGACGTTAGAGGTATAGTATACACTAGTAATGCACCATACTGTAATCCTGTTCCGTAGACCCTGTTTTGCACACTGCCTAGTATACATGTATTTAGTTCCTAAGACCCTGTATTTTACCCTTGTGGTCAGTTCCTTATTTCAGGGTTTCGTGAGGCACACCCCTATCAAAATGTGCACACATTCTCTTCTTTCCTGTAAAAATTGCTTCTCAAAGATGTGTCTTTACCCCCGGGGGAGGGCACTCGACCAAAAAAGTAGTGGGGGTGTGCCGTGGGCGAGACAAAAAACGAGGGCCTTGGAGCGGGCTTATTGTAAAAAGGAGGGTCCTCGGAACGGGCTTCGGAACGACAAATATTTATGAAAACGGGGGTCCTTGGAACGGATCGCCAGCATGTGAGTGCGTATGCATCCCTATGGAACGGTCATGCGTGTATGACGCAGCTAGCGCGGCCTCCGCCGGGGAGCTGTGCAGCCACTTTTCACCAAATTGCAGCTCATTCAATGCAATCGGAGCGGCGTAACAAAGAATATGCGAAGCTTTGGAGCGGATTTCTCTCTTCTTTTTTAATGATAAGAAGAAAATGCTATGCCTTGGAGCGGCTTTCTTTGTTCTTTTTCTCAACAAGGCAAAAATGCTATGCCTTGGAATGGAAATTTGAGTGTAAAAATGGGGGTCCCCTCCGCGGCACATACCCACTATGCATTATATACTGAGTGCCCCCCCCCCCCCCCCGGGGTCTTCACCTATGCTTAAACCAGTTTAACAAGGCAAAGTGGTCTTGAAAACTACATCACAAGGTGGTTTCCAAACTGGTTTGGAAGACCACTTAAGGTTGTTTCCAAGGCTGCTTGAGTGTTCCCATTTCAAGTTAAACTAGATTCCACTATCCACTAGACTAGTTTGAAAATGAAGATGAGAATGGGTTCAAGGATAGCCTACAATTAAATGGTGTATTACTATACATGTATGTGCTGATATACACATTTTAGGATGCAATAAGACACTGGAGCAACCTTGGCAATGGACTGAAATGTAATATGCCGTTCTTTAATTACAGCCAAAAGAAGAACAAAAATCATTGCCAAAATTCTCCAAGCCTTTAATCACTATAACCTGGAATTTAAAGGACAGTGGAATCATTGCAATTTCCTGTCTGAGGCTTGTGGGGTTTTTACTCCTGTTTTTATATTATCATTACTATAATATTGTACATAGTTAAATGTTTCATATTGCACAGTTCAACAGCACTAGAAATCTTATAGATATTGTGTTTGATTTAAAGTCAAATTTAGCCATGTATGTTAATTTTTTAGTGAACTCTGAAATTCTCTGATTTCAGATATGACAGATTGTTCAGAGTATAATCATCTCTCCTCTTTAGGTCAAATTAGGTGGGTTTTCTTTTATTTGACACAGGTTTAACTTTTGGGGCTGATGAATTTCTTTTTTTAAACAGAACTCTTTCAATTATTATGTACTTGTCATAAAGAAAGAAAGAAGAATAGGTTAGTCTGCAATTTAGCATGTTATTTCTGTTAGATATTTGGTATAAATTTCAGAGAGGGCATTGTGTAGCTTAGAGGTTTAATGAACAGTCTCTAGACTTTGAGCCACAAGGGTCTACCCATGTGTAGTAAATGAGTACATGGTAAGAAATTCCTTGAATGCTCACAGGTCCTATCAGGATGGCCATCCAAAGCAGAGGAAATATTATACAAGGCCTAATAGAAACATTGTGTTAACTGAAATGTTGCAGATATATTGTTATTATTGAATTCAGAGAAATTGGCCACCCTCGCACTCACGATTGCGAGGGTGTTGCATGCTCACAATGTATCCTCTAAAAGGCTCTGGTTTGGGTGGGTATGAATAAATGTACAAAATGATTATCAGGAAGCCTTCACAAGTTCTTACATTTGGTCATGTATTCAGTTTGAAATTGACTATCCCCTGACTAAATCTGGATCTCCAAAGAGTTGGTGGTTTGAGATATGGTGCATTACTTGTATCCTTGAACAACTGTTGAATAAACAACAAATCATAGTGAATCTTAAGTTCTTGCCAAAATGATCTAGTTTTACAAGGTGAATGAAATATGACGCATAACAAACAAAAAACCACAAAGGATATGAACATCCCAGAAGAGATACAACCTTAGTTTAGTGTCACCTATTAGTGTCTGAGTATGTACTAATGTCAGAATCACCAAAGAAAGCATGCTGTAATTTTTTGAGCCAGAATTGGCATTTTAGTTTTGTTTCCAAAATATTGATAATTCTGGTATATGGTCTTTTTTTGGTTGTCTTTGAATTTGGAAGGAATAAAAGGGGTACTATGGGCTGTAAATAGTTATATCTAAATAAATAGAATTAAATTCACCGAGCCAAACGCTAAAAATTTCATCAAAACCTTGTAACAAATAACAGAGTTATCATTGAATTTCAAACTTTATCAATATTTTTTAAAAACAGTTACACACACACATTGTCATGAATAAGTTGGCTGAGGATGCCACATTCCCCCTTTCCTTTTTTGTCTCGCCCACATGAGGTGAAAGCAAGACTAAGGGATCCAAATGTTGTCCATCCATCACAAACATTATGACAGATAAGTTTGCAACCATAAGTCACTGCATAACGAAACTTTGGTTGTAGATGTACTTAAGACTTTCATGATATGGTGCAGTCAGAGGTCACATGGTAAGGTCAAAGGTCATTTTAAGGTCAACATTTGAGTTTATGTGCAAGCTTCTTATGACACAACTCTGCACCTTAAGTCACTTTTCAACCAAACTTGGTTTGAAGATGTATTCAAGGGACCTGCATGTTATGGTGCAGTTTTAGAGGACACATGTAAGGTCAAAGGTAATTTTTATGTCTACTTTAAAGTTTGCATGCAAGAATGTGACATATAACTCTGCTACCATAAGTCACTTTTTACCAAACTTTATCTATGTACTTGGAGGATCTGCATGGATGGTGGAGTAGAGGTCACATGGTAAGGTCAAAGGTCGTTTTCAGGTCAAATATTAAAGTTTACATGCAAGACTCATGTGACATACAACTCTGCAACTGTGTTTCACTTTTCAACCAAAACTGGGTTGTAGATGAATTTTAAGGACTTGCATGTCATGATGCAGATATCACATGCCTAACTTATTTCCCATAGACTTGTGTGTTAAAGTGGCACTTTAAAAAAAATCATAAAAAATAAGGAGGAAATTCATGGGTTGAATGTTTACTACCAATGGACAGGATATATGTCTGACATTCCATATCTGACCAGATAAGGGTACCACAATCAGCTCATTTTAAAAATAAATCAGCATTTATGAAGACTACACCTGACAGGATCAAATTCATCACTTGAGAGAGTGAAATGGCCCTAATTCTTCTGCCAGTAAAAAAATAGTTCCAAAGTAGTGATACATGTATATCTTTCCAATTTGGCGACGCCATCAGAAAAGCGGCGTCTTTTGTCTAAAAAAATCTTCAAATATCAAGACAACGTCTGTACAAGTACTATACCAAATTGATTAAGTTTTTATCACTCGATGATAGCTCATTAAGGACTACATATTGAATTCTATTGATTTCTCTGGAACTGAGTGAGATAACAGCCATTTTAAAATAATTATTTAGACTGTAAGGATAAAGCACTCACTTGTTTATATTCTTGGAAAAAATGGTGTGCAAATGAAAACCTTTCTGAATCATGCACTCAGTAAGACTCCATTATGGCTCCCTATTAAGATTTTGTTGGTTGCCTTTCATTGGGTTCATTACAAATTACAATCTTCCTTTTATCAATTATTACATATCAACAAGGTCTCTACACTGTTCAACATCTTTTTCACTTGTTCCATAAGTTTTAAAAATTGGGGGGAAAGATCCTTTGCTCATGCATGCCCCTTACTATTGAACCGACATAATGAAGAAATAAAAAAGTTGTATTGCTGTTTAGTCTTTCAAAAATGTTCTTAAAACCTTTGTTTTTACTTCCTAATTTCTTTATGCACCTTGAGCACTCTGCAAATTAGTCACATGTATTTATATAAGTATTATTATTATTATTACTTTACTCGAGTTGTTTTTAATACCACCTTTGGGCAATCATATTGGACACTAGCAAAGCAATCTTCCCCCGGGGTTCACAAGTTGATACCATGCGCGACCATGAGATCTCAAAAAGCAACGTAAACACGTATTTTCCATATTCTGAAAATGCACCCCTTAACAAGTATTGGCGTGTGAAACCCTACCCTTAACAAGTATTTGAAACAAAATGATACTATTGGCAACCATTCCCTGAATTGTACCCCTAAACAAGTACAGTGATATTTCAAACACGGACGTCGGTCGTCGGTTTTACCTTTACCTACCGGTACATGTACATCATTGGGTTTAGTACAGCCCAACTCGCGTTGGGCAAATCATACTCAAAACATCCTTTATAAAACATTTAGTCTTGATTGGTTATACCCTCGCAAATTTGATCCTAAACTCGTAAATTTCCTAGCGAAATAGATACCCTTTTTCATTATTTTAGTGTTTTTGACACCCTTATTACGTTGTGTACGTAGCATGCCCTATCTTGAAAAAGACATCCTTTTTACGTGTTTTTTTGGTCGCGCATGCTATCCTCCACTCGTCAATGTAAGTAGCCCTACCCCCCCCCCCCAATCTTCCAAACTGGCCATGAACCAGTTTCCACTAAACGGGGTCTATAATAACATAAGGAATTGTGTTTATACTACATGTTCATGATCCATTTGTCATCCTTCTATATAAAGAATTAGATAACATCAAACTTGGTAGCCTCTTATTGGCAAGCATCCTTCTGCCAATTTTAGCTCGGAAGGGGTATTATTTTTATGGGGCATATGTTTAAAATCAGGTAGTCTTAGTTGTCAGTCGATATAATCACAGATGACAACTTGGTTGTGGAAACAAGGCCAGGGAATAAGTAGACCTGAGCTATTCCTGGTGCTGCTGCAACTGGAGAAGTAGGCATCGATCTACCAGAATGCTTAGTCAGAAATCTCCTTATAATGTTTGTAATAAAGAGTATGTATATTGGTAATTAATAAACATGCTCATATTTGCATAGACTGAAAAATCAGTCAATGTCATTCATGATATGTATTTGTGAGACTTTGTCTGACTAGACAGATTCCTTCCCTCTAGAGAGAGAATTATCCCATACGTGTGATGGTAGGGAGGCATCCGAAATCATTTTTGTAAATAAATTTTTAAAATGTATGATTTTCTATCATCACAATAGTCTTTAGTAATAACAAAATGATATGATTGGACTAAATTGCAAATGATGATGATGAAATATTAATGAAATCTCAACATAAATCATAAAAATCTGAATCCAATAATGAGACGTCCAGCTAAGTCACCATCCATGTTTAGAGAATAAAAATTCACTGATATTGTGCTTGTTCTAATTCTTGGATGATAGAAGTCTTTCCTCGGGTCAATTTGAATGACTAATAAAATATGCAAATAAGCAAGCGCAAAAAATAGCAGACGATGCACGGTCAAGTGTAGATGCCACTGCTAGCTGTCGCTGAAATGCAGATGAAGGTTCATAAACTAAAAAAGTTGGATTTTATCTTTCGGATAGGGTGAGCAGCTCAGCTTCCCCCCATAGACGCTGTATAAATGATGTGTGATTACGATCATTTGAGTTGTATGGGAGAGTTCTATCTGTGTACAAAAAAAAACTTTAAAAATAGAAAATATTAATAACCTCTGAAAGAGACAGATTTTTCAGTCTAGTATTTGCATTACTGAATCAAGTGTTTAGGTCAATTTTGGTTTTAAAGAAAAAATATTTATATCAGTAGAGGTAATAAACTTTCAACAAAACTGGAATTAATGTACATACAGGTACTGTACACCATGGATTCTTGTGCATTATCACATTGATGTTAATATTGTTATAAAATCTCTAGATCCATAGTTATAGTGAGCAAGCAGGACAATGCTCATCCTCTTGTAGATCCTGAAAAGGAACAGAAATCTTCTCCCTGCACTTACCCCATACAGGATTAGATCATAATGTCTTCACCTGCTAATTGAAGGTAATTTGTGTTGACAGGCTCAAGGAAGAGGGGTGTAGGAGTGGGGGGAAGATATAAAGGTCATTCCGGGTCATGAAGAAGGGACTGTCCATCCTGGATGGAGTACTTCCATTATGTTTGTAATGTGAGCAGTTATTCTTCTATACATGTAGGACTGAGGTGGAAACTGAGATATTCATTGCCTTACGTAAGACTGATGGAAGTCTTGCTGTTTCTTTATGATTAATAATTAACTCTAGTCTGGACGTGATATAACAGAACTGATACACTAACTGAGGGATGTGGCACCCCCCCCCCCCACACACAAACACACATCCACTCTACAATAAAAGGACCATTGAACAACCCCAAAAGAAAAGGAGAGTAAAGACAGAATAGCAATTGATTCAGTTATCCCGGTTGATATTTTTTAATTTATTGTTTTAACCAATATAATGTATGATTTTATGCATTCTTCACTGGTTAGAACATTGTGTTGTTCACAGTTTATTACCTGAGTCTACTCTAAGATGGAGCTTCTGTAAAACTATGTGATGTTATTTTCATCCCTGCTTTTTTTTTTCATAATGCTTTGCCTGGTTAAAAAAGAAAATTTCAGCAGATATCACTCTCCTATCCCTCCGTTGACTAAAGCTAATATTTTAACACTCTCAATACCCCCAAGATGCTCAAGCATGAATAGTTTTCCAACTTTTTGGTGTCATTTGAAAGTTGACTTTATTGGCTTTCCATATATACAGTGCGTCCCAGAAAAAACAAAACTGAGATTAAGCGACGATTTATCATTTAATCACAAATACAATAGACAAATGACCTACCAATGTAAAACTTAGAATTTCCTCTTTCATCTGATATAATTTAGATCATTCCTCATTCACGCATGAGTTAGCAAAAATAATTTTAAGAAAGGATACCAAAACTCATTTGGCAGGGGGTTATCTGGATTTCAAAAAGAAAATGCCAAAAAGTTCATATTTGCTCTTTCATTTGATACCTTAATCACAAAAAATTGTCAAGAAGTAAAAAAGTTATGTTCCCTCGAAACAATGCTTCTATTTCCATAATTTCATTAAATAAACGTGTTTTCACCGGTGTCCCACAGAAGCTATCGCATGGTTAACAAAAGACTGAATGCATGGCTGTTCGTCAACAAAATGGAGTGTCGAGAGAGTTTGAACGCTAGCCTGTAAAACCTCTTCATTTTAAGAAATTATTGAAATTCAAGCCATATTTCAAATAACCAGAACTTTGTTATTTCTTGACCCTTTTCTATAATTGAGGTATCAAATTAAAGAGCAGATATTGAACTTTCTAAAAATGTGGTTTTCTTTTTGAAACCCAGATACAGCCTGCCAAATAACTTTTTGGTATCCTCTCTTCAAATTGTTTTTGCTCACTCATGCGTGAATGAGAAATAATCTATGTAATTTCAGATGAAAGAGGAGATTCTAAGCTTTACAATGGTAGGTCATTTGTCTATTGCATTTGTGATTAAGTCATGATAAATCATTGATAAATCTCAGTGTCTTTTTTGTGGGATGCACTGTATATATATATATATATGTCTTTTCCCCCAACGTGATATATTTTTTATTTGGCAGCCATTTCAATAGTGTATATATTTTTTTTTGGGGGGTGCACTGTAGAAGATAGATTTTTGATAAAGCAACAATGAAAAAAATACAGTGAAGTTCCACTTTTCTTTTTTGCATTCGGTTGATTTACCCCCCCCCCCCCCATCCACATCAAAGATTTTCAATATCTGTTTTTGTCCAGATAATAGTATTTCATGCAGTGTAATTCAAACATTTTATGGTGATTTATTCTTAAGCTGTTTTAAACATCTTAAGACTGAAACATTCCATGTTCACTGTTTGTAACAGTAATAGTTTAAAAACTTGTTGAGCATTCCTGATATTGATGCTTTAACACCCACACAAGGGTGACATTTCATTGTGATATATCACATTCACAGTGTAAAATCATGCATTACTCAGATATGTGACAAGTCAGTGCCCTTAACTCAATTATAATTTATGTTTTTGTTGTAGTTAATGCTCACTAATCTATCAACTCACAGACTAGAATAATTAAAAGTTACACTTTCTAATATATGATTTTGTTTTAGCATTGTGTCTCACAGATGACATTTATTTTCTTTCAGACAACTATCTTGACAGAGATTAAAACTCAAAATCCTGAATGTTTTTTATGCCAAATAATTTCTGTGTGTACACGCTGCCCCAGCTTGTAATTCTGATCTGCAAGTCGTTGTATACTCGGCTCATAGGTTATCTTGCATCGCGTTTACACGCTGTCCCAGCTCGCAGATCAGAATCGGCTCTTGGGGCAAAAACAGAGATCAGTGGATAAAATTTACTTTGTGAAACGTGCAAATTGCCGGGGCAGACTTGACTTTGTGTTTACACAGAGAAATTACTGTGTCCACACCGGCTCGCGGGTCTGATCCTACTATTTTTGTGGAGCAAATTTGCTGTATCTAAAATTTACTTTGTGAAACGCGCGCTAATTGCCAGTGCAATTACACGCATAAAAAAAGGCGAGTCTGCACTGTCTCGCAGGTCTGCACCTTAAGCCGGTGTAAACACAGAGAATGTTAGCTCAATTTCTTATTCAAAATTCAAAGAATGCATAATAGTTGTAGAGGAAAGTTCAATACAGTTCCATTTCTAGAAACAGTACAATGTACATACATGTACAACACAATTCATGTCCATATTTTTTTGTGTATTAAACAAAAATGAAATGCAGTATTTCTTTCATTTTATTTTACTTTGTAATTGATTTTATTTTATTTACCAATTGAAATGCAGCTATATTAACCACTATTTAATTTGATGATTTGAATATACAGCCGTTAAGATGCCAATGTGAGAAGATTCTGTCCATTCAAAGAACATAAATGAGCTTACATTGTTTGATAATTTGATGACTTAATGTTTTGATCATCTAGACTAATATCGCTAGAACCTTGCTAATTATTGTTTGCAACTATTTTGCGATATGGGCTCATGATAGCTAGAACATGAACCTTCTGAAATTCATGAGTTAGCATAATGTTCAAATTATGCATTTCCTGATGAAAAGTTCTGAAAACACTCTTTTCTCCCCACAAACAATTCCTGTTTTCCCACTCAAACAAACTGAAATGAAGTAAATCGATATCGATGTGACGAAGTAGAATCTTATTTTCCTTCCTTTTGTAATGATAAGATCAGAGTAGCAGGAAATTTGAACCGAATCTTTGAAAGACATATTCTCTCTTAGTGTTCCCAGATATTGAATCAGTAGGGGGTCTATAAAAGGTACCATTTTCAAGTGAAAAACTCTTGTAATTTTAAAATGGGCAGTCTCCTATCATAGTATCTGCAGAAAAATCTTATTATGGCAACGTTGGTGCAGCTACTTCCTTGCAAATCATTTCATTTTGTATAACGGCGTAAGCTTGAATACATAATATACATATTTTTACATTAACAATGGCAAGAATATCCCAGATATTGACCATAATAGTAGAGGTAAAAAGGCTACATAAAGTAGTAACAGGGGTGGTGCCAAGCCGGTATTTGATAGCGGAAGCAGGGGGGATGGGGGGACAGATCCCCCAAAATTTGAGGTAGGGGGGACGGTTCCCCCCTAAATTTTTAGTTGATAACCTTTTTTTTCTTCCTTTTTTTTTTTTTTTGCTTGTCAATTTTGTTTCTTGCATCCCCCCTAAATTTTTAGATGATAGTTGATGGACTTTTTTTTGTTTTTGCTTGTCAATTTTGTTTCTTGCATCCCCCCCTAAATTTTTAGTTGATAACCTTTATTTTTTTTTGCTTGTCAATTTTATTTTCTGTGTCCCCCCTAAATTCTGGTGAACTCCCCTTAAAATGTCTCTTGTCCCCCACTAAAATTTAGGTTGATGACCATTTTTTCTTTTTTCATTTTTTATGTCAATTTTTTTTTACATGTGTCCATCACAAAATTTCAGGTAGACCCCTACCTAATTTTTTTGGCTTCCGCCGCCAATGTTTGATAGCCCCGGGAAAATTGCACCTGAAGATGGTATTTAAAAAAAAAATTTGAATAGAAAAAATATTAGGACGTAGAAACCAGTCATCAGTTCTCAATGTACTTTCCTTTCTTTTCCCCTTCTCTCATTTCTTTTTTGAAATAAAAGAAAAGACAAAGTTCAAACAATTAGCCCCCCCCCCCTGTGGCCCCTCCCTCACTGGAATCACCCCAGTGGAGGAATATGACAAAATAGCACATGGTATGTCAACCAAAAATTTTCACTCCCCCTTGAATTGCTTTAGTGTTCAAGATTAACTTCAAAATCAAGCTTACAGACAGAGAATTGCACCTTTTCAGGAAATATTGATTTATAATGGAAACATGTATCAAGATTGCTTAATTCGTTGTCTCTGAATGTCATTTCAGAGTATTAGTTCCTTATTTTCGAAGCTCTGAACAGTTCTTACACAAATATGCAGATTCGGCTATATCCTTTTAATTTGTGGTTAACTCCCTGAATTCTGTCATTTCATATCTTGTCTAGTGGACAGTACAGTGTCATGATGATACCCAATACTTGACTAGACTGTATTAGAACCATCAAGTTCAAAATCATTTAAACTGTTTTCCCACAGCCCCCAAGCTCTAATAACATTCATTTGGAATCAGTGGGGAATACTTAATAAGTCTGGGTTGGTATTACTTCAGTATTAGTCATGGTAATTAAGTTTGGCTCATCTATGACAAGTCCAGGTCATTTAAGGAATTTCCATTTTCATTAAATTTCCGATGAGAAACCTTACTTCCAAGACAAGAACATCTGCCCCATCCCTCCCCCTCAAAATAAAGGGAAGAGAGTTGTGACCTGAGGCCGTATTCTGAAAATTGTCTTAAGAGAAATATTCTTGTATCTTTAGAGTTACAATAAAATCCGTATTCCGAAAATTGTCTTAACTTTTCTTGTAACTTTCACTGAGCGCGTATGATGTCAGAGATATGATAATGCGTAAATGCATAATTGTTGCATATTATGTCTGTGCGCAAGATAAAATATCGAGTTACAAGGTATTCCGAAAATTCTCTTATCTTTACGTTCTCTTAACTTGGAAAATACAATAAAATTTACAAGAGGTGGGGGGCTATTGTAACTTATTGTTGCATGCGATATTTGCCCGTCTGCAATAATTATTTCTTGCTGCATCCCGCAAGAACATCATGTTTTACAAAAGGAGACATTCAAAAGACATTATAATGACGGATTGGTAGACTTTTCAGCAATTGCAAATTGGTGTTCGAGACGATGAATCTTTTCAGAGAAAATATATCTTTGAGAAGAGCCATGTGTATTTTTAGCAAAGAAGCGCACAAGCATAAGCGTCGGGGGCGCAAGGAAATTACGCCTCATATCAACAATGCGCTTCATTATTTTTAAGAAGAGATGCTTCTATTGGTTGGCCTAAGCATATAACAAGCTTAATAATTGGTTGATGACAGAATATTGGGCGTGTCAGAGATAAAATAGGGGACGTCCTTACAGAGATAAGACAATTTTCAGAATACCAATTTAAGAGAATTTTAGCGCGATGTTATCTTGCTGACTTACAAGAAAAGTTAAGAGAAAAGTTAAGACAATTTTCAGAATACCACCCCAGAATGTGTACTTTGACGTTTTTCTTAAAGGAAAATGAAACCTTTGAAACAAGATAGCTTATTTCAAAATAGAAAAATCAAAGAAACAGATCAACAAAAGTTAGAGAAAAATCGGACAAATAATGAGAAAGTTATGAGCATTTGAATGTTGTGATCACTAATGCTATGGAGATCCTCAAATTGGCAATTAGACAAAGATGTGTGATGTCACTGATGAACAACTCTCCCCATTACTTTAGTACATATTTCACTTAAATTACCTCTTTTATCACATCTATCAGTAGATCATGTGTTCTTTCCATAGGAGGGCATGTAATACAGATTTTTAAAGAATACATCATGGATAAAGAGTTTGTATCACCACAAGATAAAGCAGAAAGAGACATTTTGAGGGTATTTTATAGTCCATCAAAGGGAAAGTTGTTTACATGTGACATCACACATCCTTGTCGTATTGCCAATGGGAGGATCTCCATGTAGCATTAGTGATTGCAATATTCAAATGCCCATAACTTTCTTGTTATTTGTCTGATTTTTCTCAAACTTTCTTTGTTCTTGTTCTTTGATTTTTCTGTTTCAACTCAAGCCTACTTATTTCAAAGGTTTTATTCTCCTTTAATGATTTTTTATAGCTTGTTCATATATTGCCCACAAGTCAACTATAGGCAATTTCAATTCTAGAAAACGTACCCAGTGGAGCTATATTTACTTTGCAGATAATTTGAATAAATCTTGAAGATGTGGAGGTATTTAAAGGTTCGTTACTCACACCCCCTCCCCCTTTCAGGAAAAAAATGAATGAATTAGTATGAATAAAGTAATGGATATGGATGGATGGATTAAATACTAAATGAATTAATACAATAAAAGATGTGCACAGACAAACCTTATCATAACTTTCCGCTGATATGAGGAAGAAAATTGATTGCTTTGATTTTATAACATTCTTTGTTAATTGTTCTTTCAAGATATAAATGGAAAATTGGTCTTGTTATTTTCTCATCACATAATAAGTTGTGTAAAGATCATAATCTTTTTTATTCCTCTTGGCCGTACTGACTTGTGATAGTATTGTCAAGAGTTGATTTTTGTCTCGCCCACCGGAGGTGAAGGCGAGACTTAGGGATCCAAGTGTCGTCCGTCACAAATCTAATGACACATAACTCCAAACCGTAAGATGCTTTTCAACCAAACTTGGATGGTAGATGGACTTAGGGGACGTGCATCTTATGCTGCAGTCGGAGGTCACATGGTAAGGTCAAAGGTCATTTTCAGGTCAACATTAAAGTTTACATGCAAGACTCTCTTATGACACCTAACTCCGCAACCGTATGTCACTTTTCAACCAAACTTGGATGGTAGATGGACTTGGGGGACGTGCATCTTATGCTGCAGTCGGAGGTCACATGGTAAGGTCAAAGGTCATTTTCAGGTCAACATTAAAGTTTACATGCAAGACTCTCTTATGACACCTAACTCCGCAACCGTATGTCACTTTTCAACCAAACTTGGATGGTAGATGGACTTGGGGGACGTGCATCTTATGCTCTAGTCGGAGGTCACATGGTAAGGTCAAAGGTCATTTTCAGGTCAACGTTAAAGTTTATATGCAAGACTCTCTTTTGACACCTAACTCCGCAACCGTAAGTTATTTTTCAACCAAACTTGGATGGGGGACGTGCATCTTATGCTGCCATTGGAGGTCACATGGTAAGGTCAAAGGTCATTTTCAGGTCAACGTTAAAGTTTACATGCAAGACTCCTATGACACCTAACTCCGCAACCGTAAGTCACTTTTCAACTAAACTTGGATGGAGATGGACTTGGGGGACGTGCATCTTATGCTGCCGTTGGAGGTCACATGGTAAGGTCAAAGGTCATTTTCAGGTCAACTTTAAAGTTTACGTTCAAGGCTTTTATGACAAGTGTTATTCCATCCCAGTCATTTCACAATAAAGTTTTGATACAATTCTGTTGCGTGCCCTCGCAAAACACGATATTTCGGGTTATTTTCGTAAGTGGGCGAGACACAAAATCGTTTTTGCCTTGTTTTTCAACTGCAAATATCTTTCAATCTTGCCCCAGTGATTTATCGTAACTTTAAATGGAGAGGACCCTGAATTCATAGGCATGTGTCAGATGTGTGTGTTTCCTTTTATCAGTATGACATAATGTCAAGTTGAATTAACTCTCCTGATTGTTCTTTCAAAGGCTGGAGCTGAAATGAGGAAGAGCTTGGCCATTCCAATTTCCTCAAAACTTCATTAAAAACACTACATAATTTGAAATCTTTACCCACGTACACTCAGTCAGTTATTATAGTGAGATGGGCTGCTTGAAATAAATCTTTTTTTGTTTATTTATTTTGATTTTATGTTTATATTAAGAAATGTGAATTCTAACTTTGTTTCGTTTTGATTGTTCAGAGCATTGGCGGATCCAGGATTTTTATCGATGAAAATTTGACCCCCCCCCAAAAAAAATGGTTTTCACCCAAAATTGTTATTTTGTCGGCAGAAAATTTTGACAGGTCCTCACTAGGTGGTTTCAAACCGCCTCGATCACAAGAATCCCCGTTGAATTACGAGAACTTTTTTAGGCTAAAAATACCCATTAATTTATTCCTGCATTCACACCGCCCTGAACCATACCCTTCGGGATAACTTCCTGAAGTTATGAGCATGCGCAGTATGGTCTGATAAACAGGCAAGGCGCGAGATTCAAAATCACTAGCCCAGCAGCTACCCACGCCGCCTGTTCCCAACGACACGCTGGGATAAAAAGTTCCCGTAAATTGCTTTCACATCGCCAAAATACCTGCGACCTTTGAAAAATCCCCGCGAAAGTTCTCGTATTTTCGCCAAGTACCTACTATTTAGTTTGCTTTCACATTACCAAAATACCTGGTATTTTCTGATCGGGGTAAATTTCCCGATCAGAGAATACCTGGAACTGACGAACTTCGAGGCGGTCTGAAACCACCTACTTTAAAGGGGGGCACACACACTTGGGTGAAAATGGCATATTTGCATTGAAAACTTTGTTATGGCTCTCAAGGGGGGGCGGCACATTCCCGGCCTTTTTTATATACTGACTGACTGGTTGATAGACCCATTTTCTTTGATGTACTGACTGATTGATTGATAAATCCATATTTTGTTGTGTTTTGTGAATATTGTAAAACCCAAATCAAATATTTTTGGTCAAGGTTCTCCATCATGATCTGCAAGTAGATGTGATTCTCAATCCTTAGTCATTTCTTTGAAGATATGGCTTTTGTCAAGGTGGTGATTTGGTCATTGATTTACAGGAAGTGATGGTGGTCAACTACTTCCTAGAAACACCTAAACTTTGAAGACGGATGACAGCATCAGTGTAGCTGTTGACGTAGCATTGCAAAAGCTTTGGGAGTTAAGTTCGTAGTGAGAGGAGAAGAGTGGCAATTGGTTGTTGATTAAATTCAGCTGTAACATGCTTATGGGACAAATGAGAAGCATTCCACAATTTTTACCTTAAAATTTTTCTCAAAAAAAAATTCTCAGAAGAAAGAAGTATTGTAATCAGGGGAAAGACATTAACTGAATTAAGATTTCATCTAAGGTTAGAACTGTGTGTTAATTAAAATCATTGTCTGAAACGCATCCTGTATTTGTAGATTAAATGATGTTTCCAAATTACAGTAGTGGGTTGACATAAGATGCATCACTTCATATCTGAGAAATACATTGTCTACATTTTTTTACATACATGTATGAACATCTCAATTTGAAGCTTCTGTGGTTTGACGCAAGTGATGATTTCATGATTTTTTAACTGAAAGAAAAGGTCACAGATAATCATATTATTTTTAAATTACATTAAATAGGTATTCTAGATTGTCTGCATTTTTTTTAAATCTGGGCTGGTATGTGTTATTGAAAAAAGGATAACAAATGAACTTAAAGTGAATTTAAAGACATTTAATATGATCATGAAATATATTGTGATTCATGCACAAAAAATGTCACATCAAGTCAAATTGGTTGTTTACTAGAATTGCTTACAGGTGATAAAGACGATTGTAAAATTAGAATATTAACTTTTTAAGAGTAGTTATTTTGGTATACCTGAATCAGTAATACCAAGTCTGAAAGTTTCTATGAAATTCTATTTCTAATTGCCTAGAAAACAATGACACCACATCTTAAAATAATTCTGTTTAGTAGTATATTATTAAACAATTTTTTATATCTGTTAAATGCCTTCCTATTTCAACTCTAAAAATCATTCAGTCTTCTTAAAGAAGGCTAGTTTATGGTCTGAATAAATTTCATTCTCAGACAATGTTGGCGTTCAGTGTCTGAAAATCTTCATTTTTTGTCCCACCTGCATAGCAGAGTGAGACTATAGGCGCCGCTTTTCAGGTGGTGGCAGCGGCGTCAACATCAAATCTTAACCTGAGGTTAAGTTTTTGAAATGACATCATAACTTAGAAAGTATATGGACCTAGTTCATGAAACTTGGCCATAAGGTTAATCATGTATTACTTAACATCCTATTAGAGTTTCATGTCACATGACCAAGGTCAAAGGTCATTTAGGGTCAATGAACTTAGACCATGTTGGAGGAATCAACATCAAAATCTTAACCTGAGGTTAAGTTTTTGAAATGTCATCATAACTTAGAAAATATATGGACCTAGTTCAAGAAACTTGGACATAAGGTTAATCAAGTATCACTGAACATCCTGCATGAGTTTCACGTCACATGACCAAGGTCAAAGGTCATTTAGGGTCAATGAACTTTGGCCGAATTGGGGGTATCTGTTGAATTCCCATCATAACTTTGAAAGTTTATGGATCTGATTCATGAAACTTGGACATAATAGTAATCAAGCATCACTGACCATTTTGTGCAAGTTTCAGGTCTCATGATTAAGGTCAAAGGTCATTTAGGGTCAATGAACTTTGGCCGAATCGGGGGTATCTGTTGAATTACCATCATAACTTTGAAAGTTTATTAGTCTAGTTCATTAAACTTGGACATATGAGTAATCAAATATCACTGAACATCCTGTGCGCGTTTCAGGTCACATGACCAAGGTCAAAGTTCAATGAACTTTGGCCGAATCGGGTGTATCTGTTGAATTACCATCATAACTTTGAAAGTTTATGGATCTGATTCATGAAACTTGTACATAAGAGTAATCAAGTATCACTGAACATCCTGTGCGAGTTTCAGGTCACATGATCAAGGTCAAAGGTCATGTAAGGTCAATGAACTTTGGCCATGTTGGGGTTTTTTGTTGAATAACCATCATATCTCTGTAAGTTTATTGATCTAGTTCATAAAAAGTGGACATAAGTGTAACCATGTATCACTGAACATCTTGTGCGAGTTAGAGTAGTATTCAAAGTCAGCACTGCTGCTAAATTGAACCGCGTGATGCAGGTGAGACGGCCAGGGGCATTCCACTTGTTTTCTTTTATCCTCTTAAGTTATTTGTTCACAATAACATGTACATGTATACAAACAATTAAAAAAAATCATTTCAATTTAATAATGCAATAAATTTTTGAATATCACATTTTTTTTCAAAATTCCGAACTTGGTTTGTTGTTTACATAAACTTTCTGAATAAATAATCATAGAAAGCTTGAATTCAATTCATAAAGAATTAGCATCATATCTTTTTCCTTTGAATATGCTTTTTAAATTTTATATAACTGATAAATAACAAATTGAGCAATAACACAAAATAGATTACACGTAATATTACTGGCATTTTGTAGATATGTAAAAACATTAATTATAGGATATGATCTGAGAATCTTCATAGTTTAAGTTCTGTCTTTTGAAATTTTCCTTAACTATTTAGGTGTTGTACATTTGCATTTTAAATCTTGTATTTCTCAATATTTTTTCAAATTGAATTAGATCACTATTTTCAAGACAAAACTGGGTGTGTAACTGAAAACAGTTGGGTGCCATCTGCAGGGCTGTCTGTGACTACTGGAAACTTCCTCTATTAAATCATTACATACCAGTATAAGACTGTTTAGAGAATAAGTCTAACTTCACTTTCAGATGCACCAACTGGTTGTATACATACACAAATTAAACCATTCCGATGCAATGCCTTGCACAATTTATGAAATATAAGAGCATTCAAACAGAGAAAACATATCCTGTCCAAATGCCCTGTATGCATACATGTATTCTTGTTTGAATGTTGGTCTTAAAGGTTAGTCTAGACACATTCAGTATGCACAGGTTTAAAGTATCAGTCTGGGAAATCTGGAAAAAAAAATGTTCTAAATGATGGTCAATAGGCTGAATAAGTAAATACTGGAATGATTGTGAAGGAAGCCTAGAGTAACATGCTGTAGGGTTGTAGGCTGAATAAGTAAATACTGGAATGATTGTGAAGGATTGTAGGCTGAATAAGTAAATACTGAAATGATTGTGTAGGAAGCCTAGAGTAACATGCTGTAGGGTTGTAGGCTGAATAAGTAAATACTGAAATGATTGTGTAGGAAGCCTAGAGTAACATGCTGTAGGGTTGTAGGCTGAATAAGTAAATACTGGAATGATTGTGAAGGAAGCCTAGAGTAACATGCTGTAGGGTTGTAGGCTGAATAAGTAAATACTGGAATGATTGTGAAGGAAGCCTAGAGTAACATGCTGTAGGGTTGTAGGCTGAATAAGTAAATACTGAAATGATTGTGTAGGAAGCCTAGAGTAACATGCTGTAGGGTTGTAGGCTGAATAAGTAAATACTGGAATGATTGTGAAGGAAGCCTAGAGTAACATGCTGTAGGGTTGTAGGCTGAATAAGTAAATACTGAAATGATTGTGTAGGAAGCCTAGAGTAACATGCTGTAGGGTTGTAGGCTGAATAAGTAAATACTGGAATGATTGTGAAGGAAGCCTAGAGTAACATGCTGTAGGGTTGTAGGCTGAATAAGTAAATACTGGAATGATTGTGAAGGAAGCCTAGAGTAACATGCTGTAGGGTTGTAGGCTGAATAAGTAAATACTGAAATGATTGTGAAGGAAGCCTAGAGTAACATGCTGTAGGGTTGTAGGCTGAATAAGTAAATACTGGAATGATTGTGAAGGAAGCCTAGAGTAACATGCTGTAGGGTTGTAGGCTGAATAAGTAAATACTGAAATGATTGTGTAGGAAGCCTAGAGTAACATGCTGTAGGGTTGTAGGCTGAATAAGTAAATACTGAAATGATTGTGTAGGAAGCCTAGAGTAACATGCTGTAGGGTTGTAGGCTGAATAAGTAAATACTGGAATGATTGTGAAGGAAGCCTAGAGTAACATGCTGTAGGGTTGTAGGCTGAATAAGTAAATACTGGAATGATTGTGAAGGAAGCCTAGAGTAACATGCTGTAGGGTTGTAGGCTGAATAAGTAAATACTGGAATGATTGTGAAGGAAGCCTAGAGTAACATGCTGTAGGGTTGTAGGCTGAATAAGTAAATACTGGAATGATTGTGAAGGAAGCCTAGAGTAACATGCTGTAGGGTTGTAGGCTGAATAAGTAAATACTGGAATGATTGTGAAGGAAGCCTAGAGTAACATGCTGTAGGGTTGTAGGCTGAATAAGTAAATACTGAAATGATTGTGAAGGAAGCCTAGAGTAACATGCTGTAGGGTTGTAGGCTGAATAAGTAAATACTGAAATGATTGTGAAGGAAGCCTAGAGTAACATGCTGTAGGGTTGTAGGCTGAATAAGTAAATACTGAAATGATTGTGAAGGAAGCCTAGAGTAACATGCTGTAGGGTTGTAGGCTGAATAAGTAAATACTGGAATGATTGTGAAGGAAGCCTAGAGTAACATGCTGTAGGGTTGTAGGCTGAATAAGTAAATACTGGAATGATTGTGAAGGAAGCCTAGAGTAACATGCTGTAGGTCAATTCCATTGTGACTTATGGGACATTTGATACTTTTTTCCACATAACTGAGGTGCATATCTGAAATAGTAGCTGCACAAACATGGATTTACTTTATTAAACTGAAAGAAGAATACTTAAACTTACTATATACAAAAATGTATGCTTTCAGCTTGGTTGCATAGGGTGCTAGATATTCAGAAATGTCATTGTGACTTATGGGACATTGATGGACCACACAAATTGGGCTCTTTTGTTCAAAGTGCCATATCTATCTCAGTTTTATGACAATGTTTTTAGATTTGGGCTTGGAGATTAACTAGTGATAGGGCTCACTAACAGTACTTGAATTGGACTTGATTCATTTCATTTGTTTCAGTAGTTGTGTGCAATCGTGTGTGACTTATGGGACAAGTGAATGTGACTGATGGGACCCTATCTCATTTCATGGAATTAACATTTCCTCGCGATGACTTTTTAAGTCAAACTTAATTTCAGCATGAATAAATATTTCCTAATAAGATGACACCCTTAATAATTCATGCCATTGTGTCAGAAATAAATTCAACAAAGGGCAGAAACATCTTTTCACGCAGTTCATTTATATAAAGGGAACATTAACCAAAAAAAAGCTTCCTAACTTGTCATCAAGTTTTAAGAACTGTAATCAAATAAGTAGAAAATAATCAATAAACAATTACAATCATAAATATTTAGCAAACAGATGAAAAATGAACAATTAGAAAGAATGTACACACTTTCAATTGTGACTGATGGGACATAATGATATGACATATTTGTTACAGATAGGACAAATAAATGTTGCTTTTCTCTATCTGTCTCATACAGTATGGTAAGAAAATGACCTTTACACTACAGTGTATTACATGTGAGAAATTAAGACATTAATGCTGCCATGAAGTAAATCAATATTCTTGTTAATATACTCTCTTTTGTGTCAAAGGCTCATATTTTTCATTAGCTGTTGATGTTTATGATAAAACAGATGGATATCAGTGCACAGGCAAATTTTTGACAAAAAATATTAAAATTTTGGCATAAATTCTTTTTAAAAAATTCATTAACTGGACTGTCTAGAAAACAGTTGCAATCGCTTTCTACTATCTAAACTGCATGTACATGTATACTTGTATAGTAAAAAGTGTATTCATTTACATGGAAGATTTACCATTGTCTGTGCAAAAAATATGAAAATAATTGATTTTCATGAAAAATCCAAGATGGCTGCCAAAATTGCCAATTTGGAACCCCATGGGACACGATTTGACAAAGGGAACATCAAGATTCATTAACTATACACTTCAGGCAATACAAAAAATGTTGGTTAAAAAATATACCATGGGGATGCACCCTATCACAACTTCTTTTTTTGCCAGCTGCTTGGGTTGATATGTCATCTCTTTCATAGAAATTCTGAATGCCTGTAAGGACATTTGTAGAGTACCAAAGTGATGTTAGTTGTCATGGTGTAATGGCGGCCTGGTTCTAAACAAAATAACCTGGGGCCATTTCATAAAGCTGTTGTAAGTTAGGAGCAACTTTTCAGAATGACTAGTGATCCTTTCTTATATGCTAAAACATTGCCAATTTATGATGACATTTACCACAAGGATCATCGGTCGTTCTTAAAGTCGCTCTTAAGTTACGAAAAGCTTTATGAACCAGTGCCCTTTTACGACTATCAGAATGATGGTAACAACCAAGGACAACACAAATCATTATTTTTGCAAATACAAATGTGTAAGACGATCATGCAGCTGCGACTAGGTTTAGAACCGGCGATTCGATGTTCATGACATTATGACACCACCCTTTGGTCCTCTTTAAATGCGCATGTTCCTTTCTATTGGCAGGCGGCAGGAATGATTCTGAGAAAACTTGATTGCAAGCTTCTGAACAATTTTTTGGCATTTACAGGGGCTTTAATAGCTCTGCTCATGGTAGCCTTAAATGCATCTGAGGACTGGTGCTCTTATTTTGACAGGATCCAGAGGGTCGCTCAACTACAAAATTCGTGACTGATGGGACATTGACATAGGTTTTAATAGTTTCCATGGAACTACGTGTATATACCAAGTTCACATCATATGTAAAACAGTTGATGCACACTCTAAGGGGACAAGAAAACCAAGAGAATGATCTGGACCTAAAAAATGACTAAAAGCTAGGGTGAAACAAACCCAATTCACCTGCATTCAGCTTTGCATTTTAGCGATCATATTCAGTTTTCTCCTTCTTTCTGGACTGGGCACACAATGCAAACTTATTTTTTGTTGTTCAATGCACTGCCTTTGATATTCAGACTGTTTTTTCTGACAGTCAGCATACTGTTCTCCAGCTTTTAAGCATTCTTGTCTCTCTCTTTGCTGTCATGGACAGCTTTAAGGTGGCATGGTTTACGAACTGTATATGTGACTTATGGGACATGTGACTTATGGGACTGAAATGTATGTCCCCCCAGTATAGCTATTTCAAGTCCAATACAGATGCAGCTTGATTTGTTGAAGCAAGCATGTACTATGGTAGATAAAAAAGTCCAATACTTGTCTCCAGGAGTCTATGGCAGCATATGAGGGAAACTTAATGCTCAAAACTGTGACTTATGGGACATCAAACATACACACCTTGAAATGTATTTTGTGCCTCATAGTTTCACTGCAGTGTGTAAAACAATACAGCTAATGGTAAATTATTGCTTGGAGGTCACATGGACAGTGGTATTTTTCATCAGCACCCTTTGCTTGCCAGGAGCCAAGGATGGGTGAAAGTTGTACATTTTCTATGAAATCTTAGTACCACAATGCAACAGAGTGTACATTGCGTATTTTATGAATGAATGAGGGTATAGTAAATATAAGTGTGTTTTTGTAAACCTTAAACTGTATACTTATAAACAGTATAAACAAAATTGCTCCGAAAAGAAATTTTTGACATTGGAAAAATGCAACATTTGGCTGGAATTGACCTGTAGGGTTGTAGGCTGAATAAGTAAATACTGAAATGATTGTGAAGGAAGCCTAGAGTAACATGCTGTAGGGTTGTAGGCTGAATAAGTAAATACTGAAATGATTGTGTAGGAAGCCTAGAGTAACATGCTGTAGGGTTGTAGGCTGAATAAGTAAATACTGAAATGATTGTGTAGGAAGCCTAGAGTAACATGCTGTAGGGTTGTAGGCTGAATAAGTAAATACTGGAATGATTGTGAAGGAAGCCTAGAGTAACATGCTGTAGGGTTGTAGGCTGAATAAGTAAATACTGAAATGATTGTGTAGGAAGCCTAGAGTAACATGCTGTAGGGTTGTAGGCTGAATAAGTAAATACTGGAATGATTGTGAAGGAAGCCTAGAGTAACATGCTGTAGGGTTGTAGGCTGAATAAGTAAATACTGGAATGATTGTGAAGGAAGCCTAGAGTAACATGCTGTAGGGTTGTAGGCTGAATAAGTAAATACTGAAATGATTGTGAAGGAAGCCTAGAGTAACATGCTGTAGGGTTGTAGGCTGAATAAGTAAATACTGAAATGATTGTGTAGGAAGCCTAGAGTAACATGCTGTAGGGTTGTAGGCTGAATAAGTAAATACTGGAATGATTGTGAAGGAAGCCTAGAGTAACATGCTGTAGGGTTGTAGGCTGAATAAGTAAATACTGGAATGATTGTGAAGGAAGCCTAGAGTAACATGCTGTAGGGTTGTAGGCTGAATAAGTAAATACTGGAATGATTGTGTAGGAAGCCTAGAGTAACATGCTGTAGGGTTGTAGGCTGAATAAGTAAATACTGAAATGATTGTGAAGGAAGCCTAGAGTAACATGCTGTAGTGTCAGTGGTTAAGATCAGAATTTGAAAATTATTTGAATCAGAATTCACAATACGGTGCGCCATCTATCGGTTGCAGCAAAATGCACAATGCATCATGGGAAAAAGTTGACATCTGTTACGCGCACTAGTACTATAGTGCATGCATGTGTACAATTATTCAGTGCTGGCCTGTTGGACTAGATATGCTGCTAACTATTGTCTGGACAGGAGGTGGGAGAGAAATTTGCCAGCATATTTCTTTGCCAAATTTAGACCATTTTGGTGCATTTTTGCCATATGGTTTTCATTTTGGGGCATCACAGACACACTACAGTACACTAACACTGTTCATTGCCTGGGCCTGCGTGCGATGTTGACCCCGAAGTTAGAATTTGGCTAGTTCGTGCAACCGATAGACGGCGCACCATATCGTTCATCCAAGAGTAAATCGCATCACAATGACATCTTTTTAGTATTTTGAATGCCCTTTTGGCGGGCCTCAGTTCACTAAGAAGTATTTTTCCCATTTGTGTTGCAATATAGATATATGCTGTACATAGAAAAATAACCTTGCCCTAAGATATCGTATTTTAAGACAGGGTACCACTATTGAATTTTTAATTTCAAATAAGATCATTTTTTATTGTTGAGACTCCTATTTCAAGTACCATTTGGTCAGTTTGATTATGTTGAGTCATAAACCAAGAACGATAATTACACTGAAAAAAAGTATCCTCTTTTCCAATGTTGTACAGGGCATTGATAACATGGAGGAGTTTGATCTTCATCCTCAGTCTCCTACTAGTCCTCAGACATACACTGAAAAAAAGTATCCTCTTTTCCAATGTTGTACAGGGCATTGATAACATGGAGGAGTTTGATCTTCATCCTCAGTCTCCTACTAGTCCTCAGACACAGACTGATCAGTTCGCTGCTCCCGCATCTAATGATCCGTTTGTTCTAGCAGGTCCACCAGCAAAGACGCAGCAAGCACCAGCACCTTCATCAGATCTTAATTCTGCATTTGGAGCATCAGACCCTTTCAAAGTTCAGGTAAAGTACTTTCCAAGCAGAATTCTTTCTCTGTTCTTCACTATGGAAAACCCCTATAGGCTTTTGTTAAGGCTGACACATACAGTCTAATGATTTTCATTTGTTTAATTTACTGGATATACAGCGCGTCCCAAAAAAAACTATACACTTTTGAAATGGCCGCCAAATAAAAAATCTAACACTTTGGGTAAAAAGACTCACATATATGGAAAGCCAATGAAGTCAACTTTCAAATGACACCAAAAAGTTGGAAAACTATTCATGCTTGAGCGAGCACTACCCACTGAAACAAAGGGTATGAAAATTAGGGTGGGCTGGAATTAGCCTTCCAATTTTTGTCAGTTGTTCAATGTTGAGAGGCAAATCTTTTCGAACTTGCAAAGTTAAGGGTGTTGTGATAAATTAATGATCAACCGTGACCATTTTTGGATGCTTAAGCAAATTTCATAAGTTATCGAATTGAACTTTAATGCATGAATGAACACAAATTACACTTTTGGGGCAGCATTTCAACTTTATCATTTGGATCTCTTTTGGAGCAGCATTTCAACTTTATCATGGGGATCTCAGCAATGTGTTCATGGGAGTCGGCCAGTCGGGAGAATAAGGGGTGAGATAGGGCTTAAGTGGGAGAAGTAGGTTGATGAAATAAGGGTCAACAGAACATTCAGCCCCCTCCCCCTCCTTCTTTCCCGCCCTCCCCTCCGGTTGAGAGACTGATGGCTATTGTCATGTACGCAAAGTCCAGAGCAGAATATTGGTTTAATGATTAATTATGAATTAGGCATCAACTTTTTTCCTATCAATCATTTAATCAACAATTTATTAGTAAATCAACTCATTCAATGTGCAATGTGATCAAACAAACATTCATTTTTTTCCAATACATTATTTCATTAATCATCATAATCATTAAATTTTTTGGTAATCATTCAAACTGACCATCAGCCACCGGTCACTTGGCAGTTAAGTTTTGAAAGGCTACAATCCAGGAGGTGAGACAGAGAGAGAGGGGAGGGGGTGGGGGTTTGGATGTGGCGGTGAAGAGGGGAAGGTACATATGACTATTAATTTGTAAAAGGACAAAAAGAAGAGGAATGCCCTTTTATCCAAGTCTTAGCATATCTCGCCCTCTTGCTTGTAACAGGTACATGTACCATCACATTACTCTGACTCTCACGAACACACTTCTGATGTCCACAAGATGAATATGCTACACTAAAATTACAATTCCTGTTCACTCATGCATTACATTTCAATTTAGTAATTCATGAAATATGCCTATTAAAATCAAACTTATCTTACTCATGAATAGCATAACACCCTTAGCTTTGTAAGTTCCAAAGGACTAACCTCTCAAAAAAATGTATGGCTAATTCCTGCCCAGCCTAGCCAAGGTTAGTCTCTCAGGAGTAGAGAAGTGGGGGAGGGGGTAGAGATGGAGGGAGGGGTTGCAAATGTTCTGTTGACCTTTATCCCAACAACTTACTTCACCTACCTAAGTCATATTATCCCCTCTTCTCCTGACTGTCATGAACACATTGTTGAGATCCACATGATCCATACGATAAAGCTGCACTAAAAATTGCAATTCATGATCACTCATGCATTAAATTTCAAGTTAATAATGTATGAAATTTTCACAAAGAACAAACTGATCACATCTGATCTTTAATTCACCAAATAACCTTCAACTTTGCAAGTACCAAACAAAAAATCTAAAAGAAATTGGAAGGCTAATTCCAGCCCACCCTAATTTGCATACCCTTTGTTTCAGTGGGCAGTGCTCGCTCAAGCATGAATAATTTCCCAACTTTTTTGTGTCATTTGAAAGTTGACTTTATTGGCTTTCCATATCTATAAGTCTTTTCCCCAAAAGTGCTTCATTTCTTATTTGGCAGCCATTTCAAAAGTGTATAGTTTTTTTTGGGACGCACTGTAGTTTGAAAGACAGGGATGTATACACAAATGTTACAACTCCCATATCCTTCCCACACCAATGCCTCTGGTTAGATAAGAAATATAGATTAAAAGAAACCATACATTCTAGTGATTATGAAGCTCAAATCAGAGAAACCTTGAATGTTTTGGTGTCACTGAAGCTTAAATTGAAGTGAAGAAAATCAGTAATGTTCACAATATTGACATTAGCAGTTATTGCAGTATTGGCAATGGTCATGGTGATGGTGATGTTTGTTTATCAGATTTAGTGACATTGACATTACGGCTGTTGATATCGGTATAAGGGAGGTATGATATGGTTTTGATACTCTTTAAATTATATATCACCTACCAGCTGTTCACATTTGGTGTGGATAAAAAGTGAGTGGTAGTTGATGTGTTTAGTAGTTTCATCTCTTCTGCTCTTTTATTTTTGTTTTTGATCCTTTCAGCAGGCTGCTCCTACATCAGCAGAAAACAGTGCTCCTCCAGCAGTGACTAGCACCCCATCAAGTGACCTTTTCAAAGAGTTCAAGGACACATTCACAGCACCACCAACTCAACAGGCAACCAATGTCTTCGCAGGGATGGCAATGGGCCAGACAGCTCCTAATCCTTTTGGGGGAATGCAGACAGCCCCAGCACCATTTCAGGCTAATTTTGGTGGAATGGGTGGTATGCCAGCAGCATTTGGCGGTGCACCAGCAGCTTTTGGAGGTGCTCCCTCAGTCTATGGTGCCCCGAGAGGATTTGGGGCCCCACCAGCGCCGCAGCAAGCTGCAGACCCCTTTGGTGGGGATGCAATATTTGGGGACTCGGTGCTGACACCAGAAGCAACGGCAGCAGCGGCAGCCCTTGACAACACCAAGCCTGCAAAATCAGATCCATTCTCGGACATCGGAGCATTGGGATCTGCCAAGTCGGATGCCTCCAAAAGCACCAAAGATATGTTTGCCAACTACAAGATAGGGAAGCCAGGAGAAGCACAACCTGCACCTGAGATTAAGCTGACTGGAGGACCGAAGAGGCCACCACCTGCCATACCAACAAGTCCCCAAAGTAGTACGTGTCCTGCTATTATTCCCCCATCAGATTGTAATTTTGAAAAGCCCCAGTCGGAAGTGAAGGGGGGATTTGATATGCCCTCCCCTAAAGGGCCACCTCCACCTCTCCCTCCTGATATAATAAACATTAAGAGGCGGGGCAAACCTCTTGCTCCTATTCCTGAACCTGATAAGGAACATGACCCACACCCAAGCTTGCCATTACCTACTAACTTGCCACCACCCTTGCCTACTTATATGAATATTAATGACATTCACACAAGCGTTCCGCTCCCTGAAATCAACTTTGATAGTAAAAGTCCTCCTCCTCCTCCCCCTCCTCGCTCACGCCCAGGACAGCTTAGACTGTCCACATCCAATCCCCTTCCTGTTCCTCCAAGAAGGAGGATCACATCCTCCCAATCTTCCCCTCCTCACAGTCCTCACTCAGAGACAGCAAGCATCAAATCTTGTGATGCTCGCTTTTTTTCTGCCGCTCCCCCCACCTCCAATTCTGACCGGGTCTCATCCCCCTCCATTGTATCCACCTGTAGTGCTTTAAGCACACTGGACGAGACTCTGGGTGAGGATTCATCGGGCATTACCAGTAACTCTGCTCCATCTCATTCTAACAGTATGAACAGCTTATCTAGTGTCTTTGACAGTAATAACGTATCCACTGATACATTTGATAATGAATCTAATACAGCTTCACTTTCACCCAGTCCCATTGCTTCAACTTTATGTCATGATAACTCCGCTTCTAAAGCTATTGACATCATACCATCTCATTTCATGTCAGCGCCTCAGCCCAACGGGCCAGGTTCCACCTCACAAGACTCTCTCTATAGCTCTATCGAAACCCTATCCCCTTCATCCACGCAATCTTCGCATCCATCTTTTACAAGAAATATGTCTTCCTCGTCTCACTTCACGTCATCGTCAATGACTGTATTCTCTACATCGGCTCCAATCAATAATGACTCCATCATGGTTAAGAAGTCACGTTCACAACAATCTCTCTCACCTCTTACTCTTCCGAACCTTCCTGTTCACGACGATCCATTCGCAGACGATCCATTCTCTCGACATTCTCCATCTGTCAAGAAAACATTTGTACTCGAGTCATTCACGGACTTCTCGTCTTCTGCATCCACTGAAACCACAAATCACTCGCAAAACATTGACGATGTGTGGACATCTCGTACAATCACGAACACAAATAATGAGTTGACATCTGATGTTGTCATCAATTCAGATCCCTTTGGTGCTCCAGTGACCAATGGCAACAGTGGAAACAACCTGTTTGGAAATCAATTTGATACCTTTGACTTCAGTAGCAATTAAATGTCAACTCTGTTCTTAAACATTCAGGTAAGATTAAGTAGTGTATTTTTACAACACAGCCACCATCATAGGAATAATCAACCAAAGATCTCAAAGGTTATATTTATTCAAAGCTTCATTTTCATACTTTTTCTCTTCAGTCAGTATGATATTATATTCAGTGCAATGATGTTTCCTACTTTATTATTAGTCATCAGGTAAAAAGAAAACTGTCACTTCACAGCAATCTTAAGCGATTTTCTTATTTAATCACCGAGCTTGAATCTCTCAGTTCTACATGTTACATTACAAGAAAATGACAACTTAAATTGCGTGAGCTGGACATACATCATGCTATCCCCATTCCATAAGAAACAGCAATGTATTTATTTATGAAAATTAATAAGTTATCCGATTCTCATTGTCACATTTCTAGAGATCCTATCTGTATTGAAACCTATTACAAGAATTTCTCATCATCGTTGATTTCTTTCTTGGAATGTACAAGCTTTCTCTCAACTGCTAATTTGAACTCTGTTTTCTTGCATTCCTCTTTGTTTTAATCCTTCAGAAACCATGCAATGCTTGCCTTGATTGTTCAAGTCCATTATTTATCATATCTTGTCATCATTTGCATTTTCTCATGTTTTTTTGTTCATAAACTATATGTAATAAAGCTTTTTTTGTGCAATTTTGTGCATGACTTGCATGTTTTAATCTCCCATGGCACAACTTTATTAATCCATAGAATGGATCATGTCCATCATTAGTAGTTTTCATTTTATCTTTTTTTATTTATTTTGATTTTTCTCAAGTTTGTTGATTTGTTTTCCATGCAGATTTCAAAATGGATGCAGTTTAAAGATTTAGAGAGAAAGTTTGTATATTTCTACAATGTACATGTACAATTATCAAAGGAAATAAAACCCCAAATCTAATACAACATAATATCATTGATATATACTTGATAATCAAAATGAATCCACTTATACCCCAATCCGGCTTCCCAGTATGGAGTACCACCTAGATTCAAAGTTTGGTTTCTTCAAGTTCAAAGTCTCTGAATGAAGGTTGCAGGGGTTAGTTCAATATTGAGATGTCAGTGACGAATTATGTCTCTAAAGAAGATATCTACATTTGCCTATTATAGATTCTATTTAATGAATTACAAATCAAATATACACATAAAACTCATTAATATATTATTTATCATTATTTGACGAGGGCAATATGGGTTATTTAAGGGCAATATATTTGATGTTCCCCGAAAGAAGAGCTAGTCAATATTTTTATTATCATCCAAATCAGATATCTAGAGAAAAAAATAATGATAATGAGGATATTTCTTTTAAAAATAGAGTTCTATTGTGTCATGTTAATATCGGTCTAGGCTATGCACTTTACCATTATCACATACTTGCAAGCGCTCTGATCCAGCGTTGTCTTTATTATGACGTATATTGTTGGTGCGCGGATCCTTATGAAGCGTATCTCTTTATATGCATCCTCAAATGCCCGGAAGTGAGACCAGGGAAAATACAAAGGTATATTTTGCGTCGTCTCTGCATGCAAAGTAAATACGCACATTGAGACCGAGGAAAATACAAACAATATACAGTCCGACCTCTCTTATCCGGACACGTTGGGACCAGCACCAATCCGGATAAGGGATTTATCCGGATCTGGGAGACCCAATATTAAATACACGCAGCTGCGCTGCCGGCTGCCTCCCCAGGCCACTGGCCGTAGCTACACTGCACTATTGTAGTGGGCGTACGGTAAAGACAATATTCACTGCAGAGTCAGTGCAAATTATAGGCAGTGTTTTTTATTGAAATGAAATCGATCGATGGCCAAAACTCTTGGATAATTTACCTGATAAAATGACTGAGGTATACACCGAGCATACTTCGAAAGAAAGTGAATGACTCGATGAAACCAAGTTTTAAAATTAGATCATCGCGGCGGGTATCGCAGCTTCGCAATGTCAGCCATTGTTCCACTGACTGTAGGCTCAAACATGATAGATGGCGCTGTCCGTATTGAGGCCTAAAGTTAGCTAGAAAGACATGTGTTGTTTTTCCCGCGAAGCAAAAAGAGAAACGTGATGAAAAGTTTGCTCTGCACCCTGATTTACTGGAAATTATCATTCCTAAAGTTCTTTTGGTGATTTGGGTGAGATATTTTCATGAAAAATATGTTTGGTGTAGGGTGACTATGTTGGGAAATATATGTAATCAGAGTTGGTTTATGTATAGGATTGAGTTTAGATTGAAATTTCATTTCCTCATGTACCTGTACTAGATTTAAAAAAAAAAAAAAATCTCGGCAATAGTGCGTCCGGATAATAGAGAGATCCGGATAAGGGGAGGCTGGATAAGAGAGGTCGGACTGTACCTACCCTTCCCGATATTCAGAAAATGTAGGGCAATACGGTTTTGTAAATGACCAGCTCAGATTTCTGATACGGGTAATATAGTTTAACAATCTGATTTGATGAGTTTTGATGATAAATTTTACACCCATACCTACAGTGTATGATTCCAAATTGGTAAATTCTAGCTAATGAGCCAATTTGAAATTTGTAGATAACAGTGTAAAATTAATCATTGACATTCATCAATTCGTATTTTGAAACTATAATATCAAACACATGTGGAACAATTTTCATGAGCTTTATGTTTATATTTGATATATTCTTGGTAATATAAAATACGTAATAGGCAAACTTATTAGAGATGTAGTTCGTTGCTGACGTCACAATTTTGAACTATCCCGGTGAATATGGCAATCTCTATTCAGAGACTTCTAACCTCTAAACCTCACAAGCATATTGCAGAATTTGGGATATAATCCTTATTTCTGATCTCAATAAACTATGATATTTATTTCTTTAATGCTCCTAAAATACGGAGTGGGGTTTTATTCCAATCTAACAATCAAATTGAAATCTTATGGATAAAAAAAATAATTTGATTAAAATACTATGTATGTAGATCTGAATGATAGTCATGCATCACTGATTTTATTGAATTTTTCATATGTGACACAACTTTAATATTGTTTTATTAGAAGTGACTGATGATGTTTCTCATTGGTTAACAATATTTTACAATGTCTGAACTAGTTTTTTGTCCGACGGTGGCAGCGTCAACATCAAATCTTTGCCAAAGGTTAAGATTTTGAAATGACAGCATAACTTTAAAAAAGTTTGTAGACCTATTTCATGAAACTTGGAAATAAGGGAATCACGTATTACTGAACATCTTGCCTGAGTTTCAGGTCACATGACCAAGGTCAAAGGTCATTTTGGGTCAATGAACTTAGACCATTTAGGGGGAGTCAATATTGAAATCTTAACCTAAGGTTAAGTTTTTGAAATGCCATACATGCAACTTAAAAAGTGTATGGACCTAGTTCATGAAACTTGGCCATAAGGATAATCAAATATTACTACACATCCTGCCTGAATTTCTAGTCACATGACCAAGGTCAAAGGTCACTTAAGGTCAATGAGCTTTGACCAAGTTGAGGGTATTTGTTGAATTACCTTCATATAACTTTGTTTATGGATCTAATTCATAAAACTTGGACATAAGAGTAATCAAGTATCACTGAACATCCTCTGTGAGTTTCAGGTCACATGACCAAGGCCAAGGGTTATTAAGGTCAATGAACTTTGGCCATGTTGGAGGTACATGTAATTGTTAAATTGCTGCCATAACTTTCAAAGCTTATAGATATGTTTTATGAATTGTGGACATAGGGGTAATCAAGTATCACTGACAAGTCTTAGGTCACATTCTCAAGGTCGAATGTCATTTTAATTAGGGTCAATAAACGTATTGTATCATCATATGAATGGTGTTTTTTGTGAATAATTATTTTATAGTAGTTTTCAGAGTCAGTACTGCTGCTATATTGAATCACGTGATGCAGGTGAGACTGTCAGAGACGCTCCACTTGTTAAAAATAAGAACCATGGTAGTGATATTCTGTATTGCCGGAACATGATAGCAAAGCACTTACATGTAACTACTAGGTAATAATTTAGATTCTCTCTTTGCTTCTTTCTCCATACATGATGTTTCTCACAGCTGTAATTCAGAACTAGCCAATAACAGTGCTCTCTCAAGTTAAACCAGCCAATCACAGTGCTCCCTCATGATCAACCAGCCAATTAGAGTGCTCTCTCACCATCAACCAGCCAATTAGAGTGCTCTCTCACCATCAACCAGCCAATCAGAGTGCTCTTTCACCATCAACCAGCCAATCAGAGTGCTCTCTCACCATCAACCAGCCAATCAGAGTGCTCTCTCACCATCAACCAGCCAATCAGAGTGCTCTCTCACCATCAACCAGCCAATTAGAGTGCTCTCTCACCATCAACCAGCCAATCAGAGTGCTCTCTCACCATCAACCAGCCAATTAGAGTGCTCTCTCACCATCAACCAGCCAATCAGAGTGCTCTCTCACCATCAACCAGCCAATCAGAGTACTCTCTCACCATCAACCAGCCAATTAGAGTGCTCTCTCACCATCAACCAGCCAATCAGAGTGCTCTCTCTCACCATCAACCAGCCAATCAGAGTACTCTCTCACCATCAACCAGCCAATCAGAGTGCTCTCTCACCATCAACCAGCCAATCAGAGTGCTCTCTCACCATCAACCAGCCAATCAGAGTGCTCTCTCACCATCAACCAGCCAATTAGAGTGCTCTCTCACCATCAGCCAGCCAGCCAATCAGAGTGCTCTCTCACCATCTACCAGCCAATCAGAGTACTCTCTCACCATCAACCAGCCAATTAGAGTGCTCTCTCACCATCAACCAGCCAATCAGAGTGCTCTCTCACGATTAACCAGCCAATAATCAACAAGCTTCAGTCTCTTTCTTCAATGATTAATAGCACTATTCTTGACATCAATACTGGAACTGAACTCATTGTGCCATCACCCACACCATCTGATTGTGATTGCATTGTTAATGAATTTGCTGATGAACTTTGGCAAATAAGTATTGGTCTCTAATCATATTATTATTTGTCAAAACTGATATGAATTTTAAGCTATTTTGGGCTATGTTTGAGATAAAAAAAAAATCTGTCAATTCTTTGAAAATCTAATAAGAGTATCAATGTGGGACTTCAATTTGTCTTTTACAACCATGAAGATGGTGAAGCTGATTGTTTATAGAGAAACTACAGAAGATATATTGTTCTCTATTCAAACAATTGTATTTCTTTTTTATACAAATAATTCTTTGTATAATGCAGTTTACCAATTAATTTTTATCAATTCATTAATTATCAGGAATGAATGGAAGGTGTGGATGTCATGAAATAACCAAGGTTTGTATTTCATACCAATTGGCTTTGAAAAGGACAAACACAGACCGACTGTATGTTCATCCACTCATTAATCTTATCAAGGATTACATTTTATACTATTTTGAAGAAATATTTGTTTCATTACAACTGACAGTGTTTACAGACTAAGTTTGTTTTACTTTAAGGAGGGGGGTGCATGAATGCAAGAGTCATATGATTGTATTGTACACTGTACCCTAATTGGATAAATTTTAGCTAAGATGACATTCAAACCAGTCAATGTTTCCCATAAAGTATTGTTGTTCATTTAATACATGTAGGTAGACCAAACTTGCATGTCTGATTGCCCAATATTGTGCTTTGTTTGCTCTCCAAGATAACTGAATTGCTTGAATATGATTGATGTAATTATCTTTCAGTTTCCCATTAAAAAATTGTGTGCTGTAAAAAAGGGACAGAAATGGATCGGTCAGTAGGTATTTTTTCTTCTTTTTTTTCTTCCCATGTCATGAATGGATGGTCTACTGCAACATTCACCAGTAGACAAAACAATGAAAACTAGTGTCACTCAATACATTTCGGGGGGATTTAATTTGAATAGAAAAAATATAAGTTGCTAGGTTTGACAATGGTTGGTCAGGTTATGCCAAATAAACTATATTATTTTTAAAAAAAATAGCAAGTGTTATTACACCACATAGTTTTATAAGATCCAGATACACACTTGTTTTCACTTGAAGAATAGGTATTTGTGTTTACAAGCTATTAGAATCATAAAGGAAATATCAGATAAATAGTATTATAGCTTTTTGGCAAGATCTTGTTTTCTTTTATTCCTGTTTCAAGTGGAGATAGATATTTTGGAGAAGTTATCTATTGTATGCAAATTGTTTGTCTTGAACTCATGATTCCATCCATTCTCTCTTTTTATTGTTCAACAACAACATACATGGCAGTATTATTGTTCAATGAAACAATGATTACACAGAATTTATCAGGTGATTTATATTACTACATTGCCAGTAATATCTCAATGTCTTGCCAGTAATGCAAACAATATAAGTCTCTAGTAAATCTCATATATATTTCTGTCTTTGTACAATCATGTGATGTAAGAAAATTTGATATCCAGTATGTGCTACAAACTATGAATACAGTTCAACTCATGCAATGTATTTCATTTTCTTTAGCCTCAGCTTGTACTAAATTGTGTATTTTGGGTGTGTTTGAATGAGAAACTTATGTTTTTATGATACAATATGGCAGTATTATGCAAGATTTTCTTCCAGTTGTAATACTAGTGATATGTATAAGAATAAATTCTGTTCTTTCTAATCACAGAATATCATACATGTAGTCCTGATGAAAGGAAGTTGTAGTTTGGGAAGAAAAATATGTCAGGAAAACCTCTAGAGTATACACATTGGCACTCTGTTTTATTTGAATTGTTTGTAGTTTTTATGAAGCACTCCTATCATGTATAATTGTTCTAGCTATGCAACTGTATTCCTACAACAAATATTCCCAAAGGATTCATTTTCTTTCATATCATTTGAAGTACTGGCTCATCAAAATGAATAGCAAGGCTGCAGCACACATGACATTGAAGCAAAGGAAAAGTAGTCCATGACTCAAGTATATGGGCCATACTAATGCACAAGAAAAATAGAGAAATGTGTAGAACTTCTTGTGCACTTGACCTTTTGGAGTACTATTAATGGTCTCAAGAGTGTTGTAGCTCTATCCAGCTATTGATGACCTAACTCCTTTCTAGCTGTTATGTGGGGGGTACATTAATTTTTCAGTGCCATATTGATGTTACTTCTTAATGAAGAGAATAGAAGAATGAAAGCATTGATTTTGCCGTACGTGGTCGAAAATGTGCATTAATCTTCCTTATAGACTGAAGATGCTTTTCAATGTAGCAGAGCATCGATACTAAATACACTCATTCCTATTTGATTCTCAAATATCCACAGATACATATGATGTAGCTGGAGGATTAAAAACATTGACTGCTTCAATAGTACCTGCCTATGTAAGCACCTTACATGGCATTATAGTGGCTTAGGGTCTAGCTAGTTGTCCCTTGAAGTATGAAATCCTCATCAGATCAATTGCTTCTCTTCCATCACCACCTCCATGAAGAAACTATGCTGTCTACAGTGTCATGCTTGGTATGCTAAAATTATGCTTGGGAATCAACATGAGAGAAATGTGACCTTAATAGAAGGGGTATAACAAAATCTGACTTGATGGAATGTTAGACTTCTGTAATACATGTACCTGTATTTTATCAGTTGCAATTCAAGTCAATATTAATGGTCAACATTGTTTATTACCTACAGTACATGTATTTGTAGTCAATGGCAACTCTATACCATTCTACACCCTTTTTTACTCATTGGCAAATTAATTTGAATGGTGAAAAAAGTGTAATAACTACTGGAGGTGCTATCATTTTCTTTTTCAGATGTTTATATGAATATGAAAAGATTATGTGTTTTATACTGATGAAAATCTCTTTATAATTCACACTTTATATTAATATCCATATGTGGTGATGTACTTGCCAGAGTGTTACAGCAAACAAATAAGCTTCTATTGACTGTATATGATTTTGTATTTTTTCCATATAACTTTTATAACATTTTATTTTTTGTCTTCCAAATAAATCTTTCGGTTTGAAACTAAAATTATCTCTCTTTTTAAAGACTTATGATATCTTTCTTTGGATTGTAAATGTACATAATAAACATTCCTTATTTTGTGATCTTACAATTGTAGATAATGTAGCCTTAGAATTAGTGTGTTACAAAATGTTTAAATATGATTATATCATTTTATCTTTCCTTTCCTGTATGATTGTCTTTTGTATGATATGATTGTTTTATTCCTGTGAGTTATGCCCACATGTATTCATTAACCATCAGAGTAATAATGTTATATATGCTTTGGTATATAAGGATTGGTCACAAACCTCTAATACTCTCACTCCCTTTCAGCTATGATAGTATTCCTAAATATATGCAGCTTATGTCTTTTAATATTTTGTAACATATGATTGCATGAAAGAAAGTGCCAAAATATTTTTTATCCTGAAAGTTGACAAGTGCTTTTCCAAATTTTATTTTGCTCTTCTGGTTTTATTTTTGTGAATGTTGTCCATAACTTAATTTGCCAATTATTGTCAGTTGGAGTTATGTTCATATACATGTACATGTATATCAATGACAAAGTTCACTAGTAACTCTACTCTTGAATATGATGTATTGTTTGTATGTTTTGTCATGTAGTAGATCTTGGGCACACATTGGCAACTTGTAATACATACATGCACATATAAAGCTGGGTTTATATGCCATGCTGTTAAGGGTTAAAATGCATAACAATAGTATTGGTAAATTGATTTGCTTTTTATTTTACTAAAAAAAATCCCTTGTAAAATGTTTTACATGAAAAACACATTTTGGGGACTACGACACTTCTTTAACATATATGTTACGGGGGGGGGGGTACTTTAATAGTATTTAGTTCACCTTTTTTCTGTCCCTGGCATTCAAATGGTTGATATTTCTTATCTTGTATTGTTTATACTGAAATGTATTGGTTTTTATTTTATTTTCTTTGCCAAAACATAATGATAGTATGTATGTGCCGCGGTCAAGACATAATTTTCCATTCCAGAGCATCACCAATTTAAAAACCCATAGAAATTCCTATTTTTCCCCATTCTGGAGGCCCTCAAATGCGCGGTTTCTCGTTCCAGTGCCCGCTAATACTCAGCGCAGTACAGTGGCAATTTGCGTTCAATGACAGTGACAGCTCTGCACAGCAATGATCAATCTCATGCACATTCATACTTGGTATTCATGCAATGTTCCAAAAGTTTCAGTTTCAGAGCATTCATATTTAGCAATTGTTGATACTAGAGAAGTTCCATAGACCCCCATTTTAAAACCAAAGTTTAGTTCCAGAGCCCCTGATTTTTGTTTTTGGTGCAACACAATTTGAGTACCCCCCCCCAGGTATTATAAGTAGGAAAGAGATTTTCTTAGATCGAAAATTAGGCAATATGCTAATTCTTGGAGATAAGAACATTATTTTCAGAATATATTTTGTCAATATAAAACATACACACTCACAACAGACCCTTGTTATTGTAGCAGCATATCTATATGTATGTGTACTGGAAAATGACTTGTTCTGGATCACATTTGTTTGTTTTAATTTTCATGTTATCATGCAAAAAATATTTTTTATACAGTGTTTTATTTTTCTGTTAAATAGTATTTCATAGATAATGATGGTGAATCAAGACATATTTTGATATTTTTCTTTCCATTCACTGATTTCTGTGATGATTTTCTCTTCACTTTTTTTTATTTGATTGGGTTTTTTAACATCACAATAGAAGCATTTAGGTTTGTTATATCAAACTTATTATGGTTGAATTCATTTTTTGTATTGTTTTGCCTTCATATCAGATTTTCTTTTCAAGAAAATGATGTCTTCCAAACGGGCAATGAGAACAAAACATCAAATAAATTAAGACTTAATGATTTATCATTCAATATCTAAACTTGACATGTTTATGAAGAAAATATGGCACATATGGAAGTTGCAATCATGGTAAAATTTAAACATGCAAACATGAAATGATTTTGGTAGAGTCAGGTTATCAGTGGTATTTCTATTTTGAACATTTATCAGTATGAACACAGTAATTCACAGTGTAATACTTTGCCTATGTAATTGGTAGATTCTTGCCAAAGTATTAAAAAGCAAATGATTTTGATGTCATTTTTGTGATTAGTAAAGTAAACCTTTTTCTAAATCATTTTGTAATGATATTGTCTGTTGATAAAAGACTACATAAATATATTTACTTATCATCAAATATGTGTGTTGTGTGCATATATATGTGTTGATTTTGTTAGAGGAAAGTCTGCCCTGGATAAATGAGTTTAGACCTAAAAAGAGACGGTACAAGCCTTCATTTGATGCAGTCAACATCACCTGGTTACATCTTATTGAGAACATACAGGTGTCATAACAATAATGAAGAACAAAGCAGATCTGGGCCCTTTCTTACAAAGAGCTACAATTGATCTGTAGAAGCGCTGTTAGTGAAGGTGCTGTTAGCGCAAACAAGTCACTAACAAATCTGACACCATGAGCAGAATGAACATAAAGAAAACCCCTTTAGGCACAGGTGTTGTGGGTTTGAGCCTTAGAGTTAGGCAAAATCTATGATGTACTTCAGTGATATATGGGTGGATTGATACAATATAAGGGCCTTTATCCCATAGGCTCAATGTATTATTCCCATTAAACCAGGGCTCAGATTTGCAACAGATTCTTACTTTGTGATGACATTGTACCGCGGTGTTAATTACTGAATTCCAATTTTAACCAAAGTAGGTCACCAGGTTGTGTTTTAATACAATTCATAGACCTTAACATTGATGAAAAATGATCTATGAACAGAAAAAATCAATTATTGTTTGATAGGGAAGAGGCTATACAGGTTTGCTTGTAGAGTAGAAGGATGACTTCCGTCTATGGAGGTGTATATAGGAAAGCAGGATGTGGAGTATTGTCCTACAAACAATTGAACATTAATTCTAAAAAATGAATTGAAAATATATGATATAGTTTTGCATAACTTCCATAAAATCATATTATAAGGTGAGCTGATGATGGCATTTCTCATTTCCCAACTTATAAATTTGTATATATGAAATTATGTTCATTTAAACTGAATTTGTGGTTACATTGGAAATTAGATATGACCACTGTTTCAGTAATCATGACCATTTACATGTTTTACATAGGCCTACCAGTTCATGGTAAAATCAGTCAAAGGGGAACGAGGTATAGGTCTATTTATGCCTTTTATTTGTTTGCAATCACAAACATAATCAGAACATGTATATATTGTTGATATACTTAATGGGGAAAACAAGGTTATAACAGCAGTAATAATAATCCTGAAAAAGAAAAACGGGACTTGGCTTCGTAATTCTCTTCTAGGATATTCATGTAGGCATCAATGTTTTCCTAAAGTACTGTACAGTGTTCACTTCATTCAGCTCATCTACTTATCTTTCTTCTAATTTTCCATTGAAGAATTTTGTTGTTGATTGAAATTAGTCTTCTAATCTAATTTCATTCTCTTTTCTTTTTGCTCTCTGGAGCACTGGTAGATCCAAAGCAATACTCAATTTTTCTTATGTTATGCCAGCCATTTTTACCCAAGTGTGTCCCCCCCCCCTTGGAAGCAATAAAGGACTTTTTTTTAATTTGCATGTCAAGTTTTGTTGGGACCATAATACCTTCAATTTTATATGTAAACCTATTTTTATTTTTGGCTTTTTCTCAGGAAAATGTGCCCCCCTCTTAGAAGAAATTGGATCTGGGCTGGAGTACCCTTTTATTCGATCTAGGTCTATTTTAACATGTTTAAAGCACTTGATATAAAAGGGGGACAAGGTTTACGCAAGAGGTTAAACATTGTCACTATCGGTGCCCCTGGCACTGTTAGTGAATAGTCAAACATTAGCGCTGTTAGCTTCTGTGCGACCTTGTAATGTAAGTCTAACAGCGCTAGCTAGTGATTGGGCTAACATTATGCTTCTGTGTTGGCAAAGCCTTGCTAGCAGTGCTGTTAGTGGATTGTTAGCGCTAACATTTCTGTGCGGCCGGTACTGATCATTCTTAACTGTATGGAAATCCATCAATGTCATTTTTTTCTGCAGGAAAAATGTACAATATCCTTTGTAAACAAAGAGAAACATACAGAAGTATGAATATGCAACATACAGCACGTCCCAAAAGTGTCCCTCTGACATAGGACTGAATTAATTCTAAAATGTAAGATTCTCAAATAAGTGTTCATGAATAGAAAGCTCATTTCATGATCTAACTTCTATGAAAATTTCATTAGTCGCGCTTCAGCGGTTTTGAATACACACTCTGTTACGTAACAGTGGTGCATTTAGCCCATTCCAAGTTTGTAGCATTGATGCATTTCTTCATTGTCAATGGCATGCCACCCCCATTTTTAAATCCAGGATCTGAGCAGAGACATTTCCCTAATCATATCCAGGCTCATCAAATCATAAACTTGGGCATGTTCAGAAGGACAAGAAACAGAAATTAAGTTTGTTTGATGATTGATAAAGGGAATGAGTGCACCAACTTAATAAGAAAATGAGTGAAATAAGCTGAAAAAAGGTGGAATCCACAAGTTAATCACCCTTTGCAAAAAGGAACTTTACCAAAGAAAAATTGACTTTTTTTCTTTGAAAAAGTTACATTGAATTAACTTGACCTCAGTAGCTTATTAACTAAAAAAATAATGAAAACAAAAATGAAGTATTGTCAGAATTATGCATGAAACAGACATGTCCTGTTGTCTCAATCATTGTGCATCCCCATTATCAAAAATGAAATGAACTGTCAAATTTTGCTTTTGCCCTTCTGAACATGATCAAGGTTGTGATTTTATGAGCCTTGTTAGATCAGGGAATTCCTCAGTCAGAACAAAGAGATAGAGGCAATATCTCCTTTGTAATAGTCAGAATGGTCAAAGGGTGTTGATATGCTAGATAGTGCAGAACCCAAAGCAGTGCTGCATGCATGCAAACTTGGAATGAGCTGAAAAGCACCACTGTTACATAATAGACTGTATTCAAAACCACTGAAGCAAGACCAATGAAATTTTTCTAGAAGTTAGAACATGAGATGGACTTCCTAGTTCGATACATTTCATTGAGAATAATTTTTATTTTTGGAAGAAATTTAGCCGCATATCAGAGGGACATTTTTTGGGGGGACCCGCTGTATGTAGGAAATATTTTGAACATGCATTTTAGATGTTGACGTTGCTGGCTTTCCATAGTTGTGATTGATCAGATCAATCGCAACTCTTTGTAAGACGGGACCCAGATTTGATCATTTAAAAAGGAACAATTTTCCTGGTCTTGATTGTATTGGTTGATGTAAAGTTTGAGAACAGAGGAATGTGGTCTCGCCTACATAGCAGAGTGAGACTAAAATAATGCAGGTGCTGCTTTTTTTATGATGGCAGCGCTGTTAACATTGAAATCGTAACCAACATCAAGTTTTTAAAATATTACTATGAAAGTATCTAGCACATGACAACTTGGACAAGAGAGTAATCAAGTATCACTGATTTGTTTAAAAAGTAATCATAGTGAAGTTGTTTATGTATGACATCACAGAGGCCTATATCCATGTTATTACTAATCTCATTCCAATGGTCATAATATTATTTAATTGATCCATTACTATTTTTTCTAGTTTTATACAATTCAACGTATTTCATGGGTTTCAATCACCTTTAATCACCTCCGTGGAGCGTTGTGGTCCAGTGGATTAGTCTTCGGACTTTGAAACAGAGGATCGTGAGTTCGAATCCCAGCCATGGCATAATTTCCTTCAGCAAGAAACTGATCCACAATGTGCTGCACTCAACCCAGGTGAGGTAAATGGGTACCGGAAGGAAGTAATTCCTTAAGAAGTTGTGTGCGCTATGAACGCCTAGCTTGGCCGGGTAATATAGGAGCGCCTCGAGCACCTAACAAGGTGGATATGTGCGCAATATAAATATCCTATATTATTATTATTAATATCACATCCCTCAAGATTGAAGTCATGTTGTTGCTAACAAGTAAACATTCATAATTAAACTGCCACTAGCATCACAGCTGAAGGTAAAAGGCTTTGAAAACTCGGGTTTCAATTTTATATGAAGAGCTAATGCAATTGTATTTATTGCAACATTTTTTGTCATTTGTCAGTATGAGTACAAAATATACATTCATAGCCCTCTAATAAAACACATAGTGATACATTATTACCCAGCTCAATATTCCTCCTAGTAATAACTTTTACTGTATTAAAGCAAACATTCCCAAGTACAATTAACTTAACCTTGGTCAAATCCTTTCAGACCAAAAATAAATCTGTTCCAACTAAGGAAAATTTAACTAAGACAAGGTACGACTTGTAGAGGGTAGAGTTTTACTACTTTACCTGTATTTTTTGTGCTAAGCTACTACTGTACCTCCTAAAATATTGAATAGGCACTTTTCGCTCAACAAGGAAAATGGATTTCAATGACGCTAATTGATTTTTAAGAGACTTTTAGTATGACATTTGTATGACGTGAAAATTTTGACTTTCGCAACCTCAACAGGGACATTAGATCTGCAGTTCGTTGCTACTATGGTAACAGTGATGCCACATGATAGTCATTGTAGAGAGTGCCTCTGTATTATGGAAGCAACAGTCACCTCTAGATACATTCTCATATTATTGCACTCTCTGTACAGGGTACAATGTACCTACGCCCAAAAATAAGTTCTTGATTTTCCCATTAAAACAACATTTTCATCAAAATATAGGTGTATAATGGTTTCAGGATTTGGAAAAAAAAGAGTCCTATAATCACCACCATCTCGGTATACATGTAATTTCCTAATAATGAAAGAATAATTTGAGATCTAATCCCCCATTTTGGGGGAAGGTAAAATATAATGCCCATGGGGCATATGTCCTTCACCTACAGTGAGCGAGCAGGCTTGCCATTTTGTGTAGGAGGAACCAGCAAAAAAAAAAATCTGGATAGATTTCTTTGCTGTGCATATATCAATGCATGCGAAATGCTAATAGCTAGAGAGGTGAATATGATGCACAAATTTAATTGCCAGAGATCCACCAATAATCCATGTTAGATGCTATATAAATTCCATAGAGTGTAATGATATATACCTAAGCCTTCATTCACTTAGTTTTTTTTATGCCTCAATAATATATACTTGATCTGTTTGAAGAACCACTTTCTCATACATGCCATGATACACCACTACAGCTTCTCATGACATGTCTAGCCCAGTAGAGTGGCGGGCATACTATGCTGAGCAGTCGTACATGAAAGCACAGGATTTTCTCATGTCACAAATTGCAAAATGTTTATGGCATGCATGGTGTCACATGCAGGACATGTCGCTGTTAGTATGCATGTAGTATTAACAAGAATTTTGCACGCGAACCGCAGATCTGGGGCCTGTTTCATAAAGGACTTGCAACTGTTGTAACTTTGCCACTATGGCAACTACCATGGAAACCTTGATTCTGATTGGCTGCTGAGCCTTATCTGTTACCATGGTAGTTGCCATTATGGCAAAGTTACAACAGCTGCAAGTCCGTTATGAAACGGGCCCTAATGTTGCCGTTGTTATGGGTGCTAAAAACTCTGGAATATTTTAATAAGGTGGAAGAGTCTGAAAATAAACGCTATGACTAAATAACCATGACTTCTTAAAACAGTAATGACCAAATAAAAAAAATTGTAGAACTGGGATCTGTCTTACAAAGAGTTATGATTGATCCAATCAATCTCACTAAATGGAAATCCATCAATGTCATCATTCTTCCTCCAGGAAGCATGATGACAATTTGCACAATATCCTTGGTACCAAAAAAGAGAAGCACACTGAATTTTCAAAGATAAAAAACCCAATGTACTAGTATCAAAAAAAATATTTTGAAAAAAAAAATGCATTTTTGCATTTTAGATGTTGATGTTGCTGACTTTCCATACTTGTTGATTGGATCAAGAACAAATCTTTGATCTTGAGAGTGCCCAGATCTAACAAATCAGCTGGATCACTGAATAAAGGCTATTATGTGGCTTCTATGAGAGAAAAATATCACCAACTTAAAACAAGTTACCCTAAACTAATTGTCCAACAATAATTAAATCTTATTTCATGGACAATGAGATAAATATAGTGGAAGACACCTGTAGACATAGTTGATTTTAAATGCAGGTAATAGTTGGAAACACATGTGCAGAATGACAAGAGCAGGATAGAGGAATATGTAGTTGCCTGTCCATGATACCAATTAACATAATTATCACCAACATCACCATAATTACAATACTATGAAAAATATGTCCATAATTTGCATTTTATAACAAGGAATTTGTATAAATCTGTTCATCCATTCATTCAAGTATGTTAAAATATTCACTATGATGATAACAATAACAATAGTTACATTTATAAAGCGCTTCATACTGTGTGTTTCTAAGCACTTTACATTGTAATAATCATGGCCCGTTATAGGATCCATCAGTGTTCCTCACATAAAGTGCAACATCTCCACTGCACGGGGAGTATCCTGGCCACCTGGCAACCGTTAATCGGTGCACACATGCCAATCTAATCACATTGACGTTCACATCCTACTGGGTACTCATTTAACACATGGGTGGAGAGTGAAAAACCTGGGGCCAGTTGGGACTCGAACACTCAACTCTTGGTTCAAGAGTCAAGTAATACCTCGGTCACATTTGCTCTTCGGCGGCTGTAAGGCGAGGCGAAAATACCCATTTTAACATTAATTTGTACCAGCTACATATGGGTGGTTTGAATTAAGATTCATAAAGAGCTGTTTTTGACTCGCCGTATGGTCACCATAGAGCAAATGTGACCAATGGTAAGTATATGGTACGTACAATAATTATTGAGATTGATTTACATAAACATCTTAATATCATTTGGAAATGCATCTATGTGGAAACATTGCTTTTAGAAAAATGGTTAACATCTAAGCTCTTCTGGGATATGCTCCAATCAAAATGTGGCCTTTACATACCATTTCATCATTACAATAAGCAGGTAACCATTAAATAGATGAATACATAAATAAATTGTTATATATCTTCACTCAAATACAATAGCCCATTTGGAATCAGTGATACATAATTTAATGAACAATTTTGTTGTTGACGTTTATCAGGTAATTTACCTCGGCTCCAAAAATAAACTTTGAAAACTTTTGTGTCATTGATATTTAAAGACCAAGTGACACTTATCCCAACACTACCCTCAAGTCAGTGTTTGATGTTGTGTCTGGTGTATTAATCAAATGCATACACCAACACTAGTATTCAACACCGTACTTTAAATCTCCCAATGAGTTGCTATAAATTCCTGATTGGGTCATGCTTGGCCTGTCTTGTTCATATTTTCAGAATGTTGATGAACTGAATCAATGAAAGCCTTTACATGTTCTGGATCAAAGTCTGGATAGATGCCATGACCAAGGTTTGCTATGTAATTCTGAGTTCCAAACCGTTCCAACATCTGAGCAACATACAAACTTATCTCTTCTTTTGAACTGTAGAGGGCGCAAGGATCTAGATTACCCTGAAGTGGAAAGTTTGGTCCAGCTTGAGATCTAGAGAGGCAAGAAAGATTACAAGATTTGAAGAACTTAGTTGAAGAAAATAAGTAAAATTACAATAAGGAGTAACTATCAGACAACTACATGAAATAAAGTTTTTAAAAAAATCCTAGCTAGTATGCTAACCCTGAAAAGTCACCAAACTGTTTTAAAAATCATTGGACGTATAAACTCTGATTGTTGGGGCTTTTTTAATGTATATGTTTCCCAATGGTATAATGGTACTTCTACATGTACAAATTTGCTTAGAAGGGTTGATACTGACTTTGTGAAAGAGAAAAGGGTGTGGAGAGTATAATCAACTATGTTCAGTTCAAATTTATGCCTCCATCATTGAATATAATACACATATAACAATTATGGCATAGACCTTTGATCATTGAACTATTGACCCCTATATCATCATTCCATTGGTGAAGTAACAAGTAATGATGATATAAATGAGAATGAAACAAAAAAGTCAATAATCTGTGAAAGATGAAAATGCTGGCTTTTTAACTCTCCATGCATGCACCTGTAAACCCCCTGTGTGTTGCATTATTTTAGCAGTGATCCCCTCTACACTTGTACGCAGTATAATACACTCTGTTATGCAGAGTGCCATAACTTTTTATCTGATCATTTTGAAAGAAAATGTTGTGTAGCAAACTTGTAGAGTGTTTCCTGGGCTTTCTTATCCTATATAAATTTATTGGATAAATTATGGAAAAATGTATAGTAAATTACATTTTCTAAATGCTTTCTCCTAATATTTCCAACAAAATTTAGCCCCCCTTTACTTTGGTTCTTGTGTTAGTGGCATGATTTTTATTTATCCACTTGGATTGTTCATTAAGCTTTGTATTGATACCAAAATCATGATAATCTGATAAAAATAGCCCATATATAGTGGAAAATAAAACAGAGTAAATTTTTGCCTGGTCAAGGTACTGTACTCCATTGAAAGGGTCTCATTCACATTCGTGCCATGAGTCACAGACTCCTAACAATAAACCTGGCCATGGTATTGTTTGTGAGGAGGGTTTTATTGATTTTCTCCTCTCCTTTTTCAATGAACTTCCTGGCTGTGATCAGGATGTATTGATTTTTCAATAAAATAAACGTGATATAAGTACTAAATTTCAAGGAAAACTCAACGATTCTGTAATTTGTAAACTGCGATAATCCGTCAAACGCTAAACTAATGTCGCACGCGCAACGATCAATCGCTACACATGTACGGTATACACAAACGCCAGGCTATACATTGTAGCTAGGCACGCTCCGGGGCATGCAATTGTACGAAAAACAATGGGACAGGGGACGTCTATGGGAAATGTGTGGTTGTGCAAAAATGCGAATGAAACACGCCTACGGATGTGCAATAATGCAAACGTTACGCATGAAGAGTTAAATAATTGCAGACAGATGTCAAAGTAGGAATTAGTCAACTTCAAGATTTCATATATGGTGATATGTGATTGTGTTATAGTGATATGTAATAAACTAAAGTACCGTAACCTCTCTGATAATGCACAAAGTATTTCATTTTCAAATACTGACTAACTCTGAGCACAGTTCATATGGAATTGCACTAGCAAGCATAAATTAATTATAATATACAAGTAATGCCATACCTTGCTATTTGTGGCTGTACATCCCAATCTAAACTCATGACATCATAATCACATTGTGATAGTTCATTGATTGCATAGTTAGCTCCTTTGGCAAATACAATCTGAAAGTGAAAGAAGATAAAATGAGACTATTAAAGGTCAAGTCTGACAAATTTTCATTAGCTATTAGCATCTTGAAATAAACATGTGAACAAAATAATAAAACCAAAGATAGTTCATCCCCACTTGGAATAGTTATCATGGAATGTAGTTGATCCCTACATTCAAGCCAATTCTGTAATGTTACAAAATGCTTCTTATATAAAGGTTGTTAAGGCATGACTTGACACATTCATTTCTGTGAGCAGTCAATGGTGTATGAAACACACAAATTGGACAAGATACATGTTATCAGTATTTGGATTTAACAGAATACCTCCTTCTCATTGTCATGTGATCCTCATATTAAGGCCCCGTAATACAAAGGTTAGTGATTAATCGCTAATTTGAAAGAGCAAGTCTGATTGGTGCCTAGTCAGTCTATTAGGCAAATTACTCATGCGACGATTATCGTGATATGTTATTTTATTTCGCGATTAATCGCTAACCTTTGTGTTACAGGGCCCTGATATGATAAGATCACTATGATTATTCAACGATTAAGTACGCCATTTGAATTCTTATCATGGGAACCAGGTATAAGAGCATAAAGATGGGCAAGCTTTATAAAACTAATTAATGCATGAATGCTGGTACATTAAGGAGCCTAACTCTGCATTTGACTCCCTATTAGATATACCATGTTTGATCTTGCAGATCTCATTGTGGTATATTCATTGGCTCTTCTTGCACATGTTCATTATTTGATCTTGAAGACATGCAGTCAATTGTGTTGTGTGTATATTATCCAATGTGATCAAAAATGATTTACAAACCGGCTTCATTTCCTATTTTCAAACCATTTGCAAACTCACTAATAGCTGCATGATGCAAGGCTTAACCCTAACCAGACAGACTTTCTTTGTCTGTTCTCTAGCTAAGGGTTGATCTTAAGTGCCACAAAAATTGGCACAGCGGAAGTATGTGATGCAATCTACAATGCTGTATGGTCAATTTGTCTGAAATATTAAAGATGATATTTCATATTAATTAATTCTTGTAATTTAGGTATAAATCATAATAATATTTGCTCTAAATCTAATACACAAAATGTTTCTAGAGTGCTAATTTTTGGTGTGAATATTCTTTGTAGCATTCGTAACAATTGTTTTAAACTATGGTCTGAAAATCAATTTATGAATTTCTTCTGTTTGTTTAGTTTTATCACCAACAGATAAATGTTTTTCAAAGCTTTTTGCTGAGACCCTCTGCTTTGCAGGGAACCCTCCTTTATCAGAAGGGTATTGGTTAATTTCTTTACTAGGACAATATGAAAAATTTAGTTCATACATGTATCACAAAAATTGGATTATTGTAATATCTCTAAGGATTACCGATTCTCAAATAAGCAAATTGCAGAGAGTGTAAAACATATGTGCGTGTTTAATACAGTATGTCGTCTTCCCAAATTCTCTCCAGTCACCCTATTATTGAGAGAATTACACTGGTTACCTGTCCGGCAAAGAATCACATTTAAGATCCTAATGATTGCCTTTAAAGTTCTTAATGGTCTGGCCCCAAGTTAAATTTCAGATCTCTTGAAATTAAAATCCCAATCACATGACCATCACCTTCATACCTCACAAGATTCACTCACACTGATGACATTTCAAAAACTTAACTATGGTTAAGATTTCAACGTTGACGGGTTCGCTGCAGCCGTCGGAGAAAGCACCCAGTTTTTCATAAAGTTACTCAGCACTTACCCTTAGCTTTATGAAATGCCCCCCCCCCTAAGAACCCCCTACTCTCTTACCATAGGGACAGGATCTACTGACTTGGCTCTGAGTTTGTCTTTAACTTCCTTGGCAATCTGTTGAAGGTATGGAAGACAAAACTTACAAAACATGTCATATCCCAGGGCACCAGCATGAGAGTCAAATACCTGCAGAAGCTGCCAAATAATGGGGAAAAAATAAACAAATTATATTTGTGAAAGACAAACATAAAGATTTGAAATGGTCATATGAAACACATCGTCATAGATCAGGTTATGCTACTTTCAGGAATTAAATCACTGAAATTTGAACATCTTTTTAATGCCATCACTGCATATAAAATGAGAAAAAAATCCAATGAGTGAAAATAACAACTCATGATTATACATGCATGTACTGAATCAGTAGCAAACTGTGGCAACATATGTACACTATAATACTGGCATATATTGATTTGATTTACAGTTGAGGCCAGAAGTTTACATACACCCAGGATATTCAAAGAAAAGTTGACACCTGCCAAACATCAGTTACTGTATCCTATGAAATATGTGCTATCATGACGAATTTGATACCAAACAAATGAGTACTGGTATGTCATGTCCCTTCATCACATTGCTTTGTCATCAGGAGCTGAAAATATTTAGGTGTCAAATTTTCCCCCAAAATATCTTCATATTTTAGACAAATTAAAAATGAAAAAAACTTGACAAAAACATTTCATATTTATGCTAGTTACTTCTCAACAAAAACATTTTCGAATACCGGTACCCTTTTTGTGTTCAGTGGTGACATATCATGATAGAAAATGTAATATAAATCATAGATTTGATACTTGTATATTTCTATGAAACAATGTTTGAAAATATAACAACAAACAATAGAATACATTTGGTATGAATATACATTTGATACCAAATTCATCATGGTAGTATTTATATTTTTGAAGATAAAGTAAATTTTAAAATGTTTGGCAAGCGAACAAATTTCACTAAATTCCAAGGGTGTATGTAAACTTTTGGCCTCAACTGTACTTGATTCGTCAGACCTATAAACCTGATCAATACCACAAATTGTTTAGGGTCAATGTTTTAATCAACACATTCTACAATGGCATTATACCGGTAATACCCACTGAAATACTCCTTGGAAATAAGTGCATCTCCTCAAGGATCTAGGGCAATGGCATAAGCTTACTTACATGTAGACCCAAGAAGATTGCAACATAGAAATATTAAAATCTTCAACTATAACTAGAAGCAACAATATAGACTGGTCACATCTCATGAGATAGCATTGGAGCTGCTAAAAAAAGGGACTATTCTTCAGGATTCAAGCTGTTGTCCTTCCTAGTTGTATAATTCTTTGTTCATCTTAAGTTCAGAAGCTAGTTCTAGGCATAACATCTCCATTGAAAGGAAGCATTCAGATACAAATTATTTTTGTTTGAGAGTATACTGCTTCAACATAGTCATAAACTGAAGTTTGGAGTGTGTGAATGAAGGTTAATAGTTTTGAAGGCTGTTGAGTAGAAAACACTTGGTTCCTGTTCAATAATTGATCTGACATATTATAAAACATGTTTCAAAAACATAAATGCTACAGTTGTGAAAATCTACAAATGATCGTGAACACACTGAAATAAGGTGACAAACTAAATATTCATATGCATTTCTCATAAAGCAATTGCTCAGAAATTAACAAAATAAGCATGATATTTATAAAGCCATGTGTCTGGTCTTTTTCAACCAATAATGATACTGTGTGTGACAATAAATAGTTTACATGAAATTGGTTTGAAATATTTTCATGATGGTTGATTGTGTGAAATGAGAAGTCTACCCCTGTCTGCCAAGACTACATCTCATCTATCCATTCCAAGCCATTGTATCTCATTCAAATTATGGTCCTTATAAGGATAGAACACTCCCATCTATCACTTTATGGCCTTTTAAATCCCTCTCAATTCTTTAACCCTAACTTGCCCTGGCTATTTTGCGACCTTTAGTCCTAAGATCTCAGCCACGAATCGCACAATTGTGACAAAATGAGTGACATAATCTATTGGTTATGAACTTTGCAATTGAATAGTTGCTTTGTTTATGTTCGGCATCTCTATAAAGTATGGTGAACTTTGCAAGTAGTGTAGCTCAGTCAGTTTTGGTTTGATTTCTGTTAATTAGGGATGTGTGCCTTCTAGTTTCAGATCTGTAGCTCGTCCAGCCTACAATTTGAAGAAACAATATCTGTTTTACACAATAAAATAGACTTCAACTAGAATGAACTTGTTCCCATTTTTATTTAATTTCTTCACCATAATATACTCCTAGAAATAGCAAACATCCTAATGATGAAAATAATGACATCGACAACAAACAACAAAAATAATAATAAAAAATAGAAATAATGATAATAACAATAATAAATAATTATAATAATGGAATAAGAATAATGATAATAATAATAATAATTACTATAAAAATAATAATGAAAATAATGAAGATAAAGAAATATTAACAATAACATTAGGAACATACCTGAGCTCCAGCTAGGACCTGACCTACAAGATAGTCCACGATGGTTGTAGTAAGAATCTGTAAGAGTTTATGGCTATCCTCTGGTTGGGTATATAACCATTTCTTTGCCTTAGAGAATGTATTTGACCCCCCACCTTCTATACAGTAAGCCATTAGTGTCCACTAAACAAAGAAAAAAAAACAGAAGTGTTATTTAATGACTATAGGCGCTGCTTTTTTGACAGCGGCGTCGTCAATAAGGACATTTTAAACAAGGTTATGTTTTTGAAAGAACAAAAGAAAGGAATAAAAAAAAGAGTGAGGGAAATAAAATGGTTTACTTAGACTTTGAAGGAAAGAAAGATAAAGAAAATAAAGAAAGAATTCAGGAAAGGATGAATGGTGAAAGAAATGGAAAAGAAAGTAGGAAGGAAAGTAAAAAAAGAGAGAAAAGGAAATGGAAGAAGTAGGGAATGCAATAAAAACAAAGGAAAGAAGGAGAGAATACAGGAATGGAAATGGAATGGTGAAACAAATGAATAAAATAAAGAATGAAGGCAAGAAAGAAAGTAGGACAGACAGAAAGAAAAGAACAAAGGAAAGAAGAAAGCAAAGGAAAAGAAAGGAGATGGAGAGAGGAGGAAAGGATTGAAGAAAAGAACAAAAGAAGAAAAGCAAGAAAAAGATGGAAGGAAAGAAAGAAACAAATGAAAACAGAGAAATTTAGGGTCAATGAACATAGTAACTTATTATCATACAAATTTGTGGGGGTTTTTTCCAAATACCATAACTATTCAATAGTTGTTTTTCAAAGTCAGCACTGCTGCTATATTGAATCACGTAATGCTTATAATTAAGTGCATTTATTGTCATATTGTTTGACTTTGCCTAACATACCATTTGTCAAAGTCTTTATGGTTGGCTACAGCCGTCGCTACATGAGAAGGATTTCAAATTCTTTCCATCCACTCCAAGGCTAACAATCTTCCCCTTCTCCTCCTTGTTTCACATTGTCAAACCACACTTTCTCTATGCCTTCTCTAGAGTGGATAAAGGTGTTCAATTACTGGTGTTATTATCCTATCACAGAGGGTGACTTACTGGTGCTCCTGAAAATCCTATAAGAGGGACCTTCCCTTCCAGTTGTTTACGAGTCAGTGTAATTGCCTCAAAAACATAGTTAAGAGCCTCATTAACATTGACTCCTGCATTGAGACGAGAGAGATCATTGGGTGAGGTCAAGGGCTCCGGGAATGAAGGACCCTGTTAAAAGAAGAAGAAATTGGTTAAGGGATGCCAGTTTGAATGAATCATATTACCCCTACAAATCATAACCTTATAATACATACTATAAATCTGTTAATTTATTTCACATAATTCTGATTTAAAATAATAAATGTCTGTTTGATGCACATATACAATAATAAAAACACAAACCCACACTTTACTTTGCATACAAATATAAATATGTTACCTTAGGGATATATATACTGTCAACAGTTCACCCACAATATTTTTGTGTATTTTATTATTATCATTATTAAGTATTTCTTTGGTTTTTTACTATTTGATTTTTGTTTTTGCAATGGAAATTCTCGGCAACTTTATTCTGACCAGAAACAATTTAGAATTAGTTGAGTTTTACCATTAAAAGTAGAAATGATATAGATTTATGAATTTTGTCTAAAAAAAATTTTATGTTGACAAAAAGTCTTTAGTTTTCACAATTTTGTATCCGACATACACTTACAAAATTTTGCATGATTTTGTAAGTTCCAAGTAAAATAAATACATTTTATAGACAAGCTAAAAATATTCATACATTTATGATATTTGGTTGAAAACAAAATTTGCTTTGACTTTGTACACAAAATCGCATTTTTGAGCAATTTTGTTCAGACATGCACTTACATAATGTTGCGTAATTTCGGAACTGCGTACCCGGGTGACGCAAAACTGGTCTCAAAAGTTGCGCAAGACTTGAAAATAAAAAGTCAGCGAGTGGCACAGTAAATAAATTTGTGCGGCGAAAATATTGCGCAAAGCGTTGAGGAGGGGCCTCCGAGGCCCCCCCCCCCCGGCCTGGATAGGATTAACCCTATCTAGGCCGGGGTATTTTTGGAGTTCATATGGGGGCCACCCAGGCCCCCCTTGAGATCTCGGCCATCAACTGCGTAATCGCGCCGAAAATGGGACATAATCTACAAAATTGTATAATTATTTATTTCATGCGAATCGCTAGTAAGTGATTATGCTAATTTATGCGTAATTTGTATGTGAAATCATACTTTTTCCACTAACTCCCTAAATAAAGCTCCAAATGTGGTAATTTTTGGTAAAGAAACTCTTTGTGAATAGCAAGTGTACATAAAAAAAATTGCGATATCAAATCTTTTTCGAATGTATTATGTTGTTTTTTGCAATTTCTTATGTATTTCTTTGTTTTTTTTACCTTTTCTTTTTCATTGTTTTTTCAATGAAATTTGTTGGGGACTTTTCTGAGATCATAAAAAGCATAAAATAAATTCATTTAGACCAGCAAAACTAAAAATAATCCTACATTTATGAATTTTGGTTGAAAACATAATTTGCTTGACTTTGTACACAAAACCACGTTTTTGAGCAATTTTTGGTCTGACATGCACTTACATAATGTTGCGTAATTTCGGAACCACGTACCAGGGTGACGCAAAATTGGTCTAAAAAATTGTGCAAGACTTCAAAAAATTTCACGTGGCGAAAATATCACGCGATTCGTTGAGGGGGGCCTCCGAGGCCCCCTCCCCCGGCCTAAATAGGATTAAGTGTCAAAGCTCAATTGGATTGATTAATGCAAAGTAGCATACTTTTGAATGACTTAGTGCTACGATTGCAAGCAATATTCTCTTTTTCCTGCTTCTCTGTCATTTTCAAAGAGCACATTGGGACACAATTGTGCACATCCACTAGGCTTGAATTGACCAATGAGTTGATTGGTCATATACATACACAACCAGGATTAAAGTGAGAATGTAAGTTACACTTATCTTTATAAAACATCCCCCCCCCCCTCGAAATCTCACTGAACCCAATCACATACTCTAATAGATATTATAATGAATTTTACCTTGCCAGGGATCATCTCAACAGTTAAACCAAGAGCTTGAGGGATCACCAGAATATCACTGAAGATGATAGCAGCATCAAGCTCAAAGCGACGTATTGGCTACCAGTATACAATCATCAAACAAAATACAGTTGTCAGATACAAAGTTCCAGATTGGATTATAAATGAATCAGGGAAAAATACAGGAAGACAAAGAATTCTCTCAAGAATAAAAACTTTTCTCATTTAACGATGACTACTTTCTCATCATGAATATGAAAATGCTTAGACTGACAGAGTTAATTACTACAAATAACACCTGCCCTTTATTATCTATCAAACAATGTATTATTTTCAAGAAAGTGTTGCAGCTGCACATAGTCAAAAGTAAACCAAATCAAATATAAGCAATTGAATAGAACTAGTTCATACTTCTCATGCTAATTCTGTCTGACTCTGTTGGAAATTACTAAGCCGATTGCTTACTAGTCCCTATATCTGCTATAGCCAGGGTAATTATGCTGCATTTATTGTAGAGTGCTTAGACAAATCTGATCAAGTAAGTGCTAAGCGCTACATATGTCAAAGCAAGTATGTTTATCCTTATCTAGTGGTAGTAGTAGTATTCGTAGTAGTATTCGTAGTAGCAGTAGTATTAGTAGTAGCAGTAGTAGTAGCAGTAGTAGCAGCAGCAGCAGCAGTAGTAGTAGTAGAAGTAGCAGTTGTTGTTGTTGTTACCAGATTAAAGAAATGACAAAAAACAAGGATGATTGCCTACTTGTAATGTGACTTCACATGCCAAGGAAGGAGTCTGACAGACTTTGAAGAAGTTATGTTCAGCCCTCATCTCACGAAATTCTAAACAGAGAGAGAACAACATTAAAAATTAATTTTCTTTACTATGTTTTGGAGTAGGACATGCACTATTATATTTGGACGATAAAAAAAGCTATGCATGTCAAAATAAAATAACAAATCCTATCATTTCAAAATAAATATAGTCTTGTCTTATTGACACAAAGTTTTATTGAAAAATGTCCAGGGTAAGATGCTCATCCGAAATTGTGTTTGTACTGAGGAAGAATTTCTTTAAAAGAACCATCATAGTTCTATTTAAAATTGTGGCTGAATAGTATTATAAATATTCAAATTTTTCTTGTGATGAGATCGTTCCGAATATTAGTTGAAAGAGTCTATTCAACGACAAGAAACAAAGTTGAAAAAGACTGCTTGAACTTGTACTGAATGTAATCTTTGAATGGTCATCGAATGACAAATCATTGAATTGGAGACCAAAATTAAACCAAATAATAAAAATAGATCAAATCATCGGTGATTTTACAAACTGGCTCAAACCTCCTCTGGTCTCCAAAACATAATTTCGAGATAATCGCGTTCAAAGCTTGAATGTTTTTCAGACCCCTATAACTTCACATTGTGAAAGAAATCAGATCAATTATTTTTACAAATTTAAAGCATTCATTCTATTTTTTTTATAATATGCAGAATTTTGTCCGCAATTCGTATTCAATCTCTTAATATTTGAAATGAAGTGCATACTGTATGCATTTTAGAAGCTGCTAATTTTTCCCCCAAACGGGTGGTTTGAGCCAGTTCATAAAATCACGCGCACCATGCACACTGATTTTTAGAGGCACAAACCCTGCGCAAAGCACATACGCACAGCATGTAGGTTGGGCCTTTGACCTGTAAGCGCCATTCCAGAGACTATAGTACACAAAGTATAGTTTGAGCCAGTTTGTAAAATCAAAAGAGGGGGTTGAGCCGGTTCGTTAAAGAATTAAATATGCTCTTATTCTTTAAATAAAATAAAGTTTGATCTGAAATTTGGCAAATCAATAGAGTGAATTACGGATTTTCAGAATATGCAAAAAAAATAATTTCAGAAAATTTGACAGAAAATTATGTTTTGGCCGCTTCGTAACGTCACTGACAAAATGTTAGGCCTATGGAGAAATGAGTAATAGGATTACATGTAGATCTATTTGAAGTATAGATCTACTCTAACTTAAGAATTTTATTTTGCTAAATTTTAGTCATGTGGTGTATGCAGCGTAGTGAAGCTGGTACACACCAGGCACAGACCATGGTACGTACGTTAATTGAATTTACAGGCACTGCTGGCTCTATTACTCAAGCATGCAATAAGCATCTTCTGGCTCTCTTGGAGAGGTGACTATAAGTGTACAAGTGTTATGTTGGCATGCTATCCCACAAGGAAGTATTCTTGGCCCAGTCCTGTTTATCATATTTATCAATGACCAGATCCTGTATCAAGTAATATTCAAATATATGCTGATGATGCAGCAACGATTATAGTGCAATAAGAAATGTGTCCAAACCGCCTTGACCTATCAAGAGGATTTACATGTAAGTATCAGCAGTCCAATGATTGGCAGTCAAAATTCAATAATACTAAATGTATTGAACTGTTCACCTTGGATGAGGAAACCAGTTGTAGCATGGAAGGTAACATTCTGCAATGATCCATCAAAGAAAAGGACCTTGGCATTCTTGTTAATCAGGTAAAACAATTAACAAGCATCATGAAGCATGTACATGTATCACTTGCAGTAAATAAAGCTAATCAGACACTTAAAACATTCCATATTTTCAAACGAAGTGACTCTACCTATCATCAAAACACTCATCAAACCTCATTTGGAGTATGGGAATAGTGCCTGGCATCCTAGATTTTTATTGACATTGATAAACTTGAAAGGGTCCAGAGATGTGCCACTAAATCACTGTTTATCTTAGCCAACAAACTAAATGAAGAGAGACTCCAACATCTGAAATTACATTCTCTTGTATATAGAAGAAAACAAGGTGACATGATACAAGTGTATAAATTTCTACTTTTTCATAAAGCACCAATGCCTGTAAAAGTAGAGGTCACTCGCTGAAAATCGTCCCACAACAATACAGACTCAACCTCAGAGGGTTATCTTTCAGCCGTACACCTGGTAATAATATGTATCTATTTGTACTGCGCGTATGTAAACCCCTTTGCATGCAGGGTAGCGTGGTGGCACTGTCCAGAGTTACTGAATGAAGGACTGGTCAACTTTAGTCATGTAACGTTAATGAATTGTCTCTTAATCTTAATTTGTATAGGAATACAAATCACTACATCAGCCTAAAGACGACTGGTACATTCTTCCACAGTTAGTGGTCATAGCAAAGAGTTTGAATAAGATTTTTAGGCATTTATTAGTCTCATTATGTACAGCATATGATTTTACTCTCTCACGTGCCCTCGTAAATATCATCTGTAATTCCCAAGAAAAGAAGACTGGAAGACACAAGGAAAACCTTCTCTTCCATATATTGCTCATGCTGATGAATGTCATGTGACAAACATTTATCCAATCAGCTGTCAAGGGTATATGTATGTGTTGTATAAAAATGAATATTAGGTTGCACAAATTTGATAATCAGTCTTGTATTATGTTTATCACTTTTGAGTAAAATAACACTTTCAGTCATAACAAGAGTGTCGCTAAGGCAATCACATAATACACCCATCTGTAACGCAGAAAATGGAGCTGTTAGTCAAGCAAGAAAAGTGGAAGATGGCTACTTCACCTTTGACCTTCTGACCTCAAAATCAATAAAATTGCTATCGCATTAACAAGGACTTCAGAAGGGTCAGATGAAAACATGTCACTGTGATCTTGACCATTGACCTTTTGACCTTAAAATCAACAGGCTTCCTGTGATCCATGCAAGTATCATACACATCAAATTGTATGAGCCTAGGTTAAGTTAAACTGAGCTTGATACCATAATACGTCCTGTTGAGACGGGCGTATGAAAAGAAAAAGATGAATTTTCTAATTTCAAAGCTTCGTATTTTCTGTCTGACAGATTTAGAATTTCAACAATCACTTTGAAAATATTAATGAATACATATTTTACAGTACAAAATTATCTCAGTAACTCAGCACATCAAATTATTATTTTAAAGCCTGGAATTAATAGATACTTTGACATTACTCATTTACCTGGAAGATATCTGCCTGCTTGCCTCATTAACCAAACAGGAACTCTCTCTGTTCTTTCACCTCTTGCTGCTCGGAGAATCAAATCATTCTTCAAAACAGGAAATTGCTGATGGAGAAAACAAATCAGTTAAGGATAATAATTCAGGCAGAAAAGAAAAGAAGGGGAAACAAGAAGGCAAAAAGAAAGAGGAGCAAAAAGAGGATTGGAGGAGAAAAAGGATGAAAATAAAAATAGGAGAAAGAAAAGGAAATGGGGAAGGAGACGAGGAAAACGAAATAGGAGAAAGAAAAGGAAATGGGGAAGGAATGCCTAAGAAGACGGGGGGGGGGGGGGGTGATTAAGCCCCCCCTTATTTTTTTTAATTTTTCTTTTTAAAACAGGTGCACATCTAATTACCAATAATGCATATAGCATTTCCATTTAATTGAAAGCAGGATAAAAGAGCATTGTAGATTAAATGCCTTCCTAACGGGCATAGGTGCCGCGGCTGGGATCGAACTCCGGACTTTCCATGTATAGCCAGGCGCCTCAGACCACTCGGCCACGGCACCTCCTTATGATCTCGGCCATCGATCGCGCGATCGCGACGAAACTTGGCACGCGCGTTACCCATTGCATAATCTACAAAACTACAAGATCAAATTCTGCACAAAATCTCATTGCAAATTAATAATGCTAATTCATGTGTAAAATCTAAATTTTGCTTTAATTAACAAAATAATGCCCCTAAAATGCTAATGTTTGGTTCACAGACACTTTATATAAATCTGATCAAATGTACTAAAAAAATTTCAAAATCACATTTATTTTTTATGTATTTTATTGTTTTCTTAATTTCTTATGTATTTCTTTGCTTTTTTACTTTCTGTTTTTTAATGTTTTTTCATTGGAAATTGTCGGGGAGTGTATTTGGACCATAAAAAAGATGGAATTAATTCATTTCAATCAGTAAAAGGAAAAATAATCATACATTTATGAATTTTGGCTAAAAACTTATTTGCATTGGATTTGTACACAAATTCACGTATTTGTGCAATTTTGGGTCTGCATGCATTTACGTAATTTCGGAACAGCATATCTGGGAGTCGCAAATTTGGTCTCATAAGTTGCGCGAAACCTGAATGTAGAAAGTCAGTGAGCGATGCGATCAAAAATTTTGCGCGACGGATTTATCACAAAAAATGTCTTTTTAGGGTTAAACGTAAAGCTCATGAACAACAGGACCTTAAAAACATTAAACAAGTGGAACGCCTCTGGCTGTCTTGCCTGCATTATGTGATTCAACATTGCAGCAGTGCTGACTTTGAAAACAGCTAATGAATAATCATTCACAAGAGAAAACACTCATATGATCATAAAATACTATGTTCTTTGACCCAACATGACCTTTGACTATGATCAAAACAATCGTTCATACTTGTGTTTCATGAACTACATATGTGTAGATCCATAAATTTTTTGAGTTCTGATGCCAATTAAACAAATACCCCCAACATGGCCAAACTTCATTGACCTTAAATGACCTCTGATCTTGGTCATGTGACCTGAAACACGCATATAATATTCAGGGATACATGGTTACTCTTATGTTCAAGTTTCTTGAACAAGATCTATAACTTTTAAAGTTAAATCAATTCCACAAATACCCCCAACATTATCAGTTTGTTGACCCTAAATGACCTGAAACTCGCACAGGATGTTTAGGAATACTTAATTGCTCTTATGTCTAAGTTTCATGAACTAGATCCATAAAATTTCATAGAGTTACGAAGACAATTCCACAAATATCCCCAACATGGTCAACATGGTCGATACCAAGATACCACACGCGTGTAGAGCTGCAGTCTAAGATTTAAAAAATACTTGCATCGGCTCTTAAATATTACGAACTGTAAAATACTTGTTTCAGTCAATAAATATAATTCAGCACTTGTTATATTTATTGGCCGATTCAAGTATTTTAAAATCTAAGTTGGCAGCTCTACACGCGTGTGGTATCTTGGTATCTCAGTCTCATGTTCTCAGCCATGCTGACTGATGCCTTCAGCAACACAAACATGGGCATTGGCATCAGGTACAGGACTGATGGCTCTGTCTTCAACCTTAGGAGGCTTAAAGCAAAAACCAAAGTCTCAACTGACACTATCAATGACTTCCTGTTTGCTGATGATTGCGCCCTCAATGCTTCCACAGAGGTTGACATGCGGCATAGTGCTGACAAGTTCTCTGAGGCCTGCAACAACTTCGGCCTTACCATCAGCACAAAGAAGACTGAAGTATTACATCAACCAGCTCCAGGAAAGCCTTACGTTGAACCCTACATCACAATAAGCGGACGTCTAAATGTGGTGGACAAGTTGACATACCTCGGCAGCACACTCTCAAGAAACGTTGTCATTGACAATGAAGTCAATGTCAGACTTGCTAAGGCAAGCGCTGCCTTTGGCAGACTATACAAGAACGTTTGGAACAGGAGAGGAATCTCAGCAACAACCAAGATCAAGGTGTACAGGGCCATGGTTCTTACTACATTGCTGTACGGCTGTGAAACATGAACAGTATATCGGCGAGATGCCAGGAAGTTGAACCATTTCATCAACGGGACAGACGTATCCCCATACTCCGGTACGGGTGTAGGATTGGAGCTGTGATTTTCCTAATTTCTTTTTCTGTCATCTCCATCCTGCTTACATACTAGTAGGCCTATATAGCATATTTTTAGCAATAGCCCTGGTTTTAATTTGTGAGACACACCTACTCGACTTTAAATCCTAGTATCCTAAAAAAAAAAAAGAAATGATAAAAAAAAACATAGAAAAGAAAAAGAAAAAAGAAAGGAAAAAGAAATATTTGAATTTTACTTTTTTCCATTTTAAGAAAACAAACGTTACTAATATGATATATACTATGGCGAAAATAGTCAAATTGACTGGTTGCCAAATAAAAATAAGAACCCCCCCCCCCCCCCCCCCGAGACCCGAGATGGAAGCATCACCGGAAACAGGTATCTGTTGAGAGAAGCACTTTTATACAGCTCTGTAGCTACATATGTCGGTGGTGTGGTCGCTTCCGTTAGCTTTCTTTCATTGAGCACAAGAGGGCGTGTTACATCCTCGTACGTCTAGCTATGCGCTGCTGAGGTGAGGATCATGAAAAATTTCCTGATACATTCCGACGGTATGTGAAGGAGTCTTGCAGTAAATGACAATATATCATTAATTCCAGGAATAAAATACAGCAACAACGGAAGGAAGATCAACGTTTGGTTTGAGGGGAAAGACTGGTAAGTCAAACTCTCTTACTTTTTACATTTTTTATACCAAACTTTGTCTATTACTACGCCTCCAGTACCACTAGTCCCATCCCCTACCTTTTGCTGTATGGCAAATGGTCGGGGATGACGAGTGGCTTCAACCACTCCTAGTACCAATGAGGTCCAAACATTACATGTATGGACCTCATAGGCAGGGCTCGACACTAGCGGCGGTCCGACGGTCCCAGACCGTTAAAAATCGCCGTCGGGCCAGTAGATTTTCAGAAATTGGAAGATTTACTGGTCCGACATGACCAGTAAAAAATATCATTGTCAGGCCAGTAATTTTTCCAAAAATAGCAAGATTTAAGGGTCCAACATGACCAGTAATAAAAACCATTGTTGGGCCAATAACTTTTCCAGAAATGGTCAAATTCACAGCAAACCATTTCCCCCCGTTAAATTCTGCCATTCACACACAGAATGAATCGCACGTAAGTGTTACTAGAGTACTATACAGCATGCATACAGTGTACATGTAGTCAGCCACACAATCCACATGGTAAATTCTCCACTGGCCGCACGAACGAAGCCTGGCTAAATTCTGGCAGAGATCTCTCACAGAACTGTCAAAATGACGGTTCATACTCATGAAAGGCTCTTATAATGTCCATATTTCCTAAAAATTGGAGCAACTCTGTCATTTGTAAGCAGTAAAAGGAGAAATTTTCACTTCTGTTTTGGTTCAAACAGATCGGGTTTCGGGTGATATCGTCTGAATACATAATAGCCCCACATATGCATTTATGTGTGTGTTGATACACTTGGTATCTGACATTCTTTCGTAGCTATTTTAATTGAGCCAAAAAGAAACTGATAAATTATTTATGATAATAGTTTGAGCTTTCTTCCTATCTTTTTTTCCTTCTTAATCTTTCTTTGTTTCTTCCCTCGATTTTTTTTGTTACTGTCTTTCTTTTTTAATTTCCCTTTTTTTTCTTTAATTCATTTTTTCTTTCTATCCTTTTATAAAATATTTTCTCTATTTCCTTTTTCTCTCTCTTTCTTTCTGATATTTTCTTTCTTTAGTTTTTTAGTCCATCCATCCTATATTCATCTCTTCTCTTCTTCCTTTCTTTCCTTCCTTCTTTTTACCCCTTTCTTCATTCTTTGTTTCTTTCTTCCATCCATCATTTATTTACCCTTTCTTTTTTTATTTCTTTTCTCAGCCCTTTCTTTCTTACATTCATTCCTTCCTTTCTTCTATCTGTCTTGTTCTTTCCTTTTTCCCTTTTGTTAATTATATCCTTTTACCTTTCCTTTCTTTTTTTTTGACTGCTTGCTTCCTTTCTCACCTTTATTCTTTCATTCCTTCCTTTCTTTGTCTCTCGGTCTTTCTTTTTTTTCTTCATTTCATCTATTCTTTTACCTTTTCTTTTTTTTATAATTGCTTGCTTCTTTCCTTTCCTTCCCTTCCTTTATTTATTTCTTTTCTTCTATCTATCATTTTACCTTTCCTCCATATTTCCCTTAATTCCTTCCTTCTTTCAATCCTTCCTTCCTTTCTTTCTTTCTTTTGTCTGTCTTTCCATCTCTCCTTTTACCCTTTCTTCTTTATTGCTTCTTCTTTCTTTCCTTTACTACTTTCTGGATTTGTTCTTTCTTTCTGTATTGCTTGCTTCATTTCCTTCCTTCATTTCTTTCTTTCTTTCTTATATTTGTTCCTTCTTTGTTCCCTCCTTTCCTTCTTTAGTTCTATTTGTTTTTCTTCCTTCACATCTATCCTTTCTTTACCTTTTATCTTCCTTTCTTTTATTCTTTCTTTCTTTTCCTTCCTTCCTTCCTTCCTTTCTTACTTTCTTTGTTTCTGTCTTTCTTCGTTTCTGTCTTGCTTTCTTTTTTCCTTCATTTCCTTCATTTTTTTTGGGGGGGGGGTTACGAAAGGCTAGAAAAATAAACTTGCGCCTTTTCTTATAGTCAGGCAGCATATGTCATGATTTACCGGCTACTTCGAAAAATTGGCTAAGTCTGATTTTTCACTTTCATGTGATTGGTGACATCACAAGGAACAACTTTCAACTTGGTGACAAATTTCTAATGGTCATCTTGACCATGTTAGGTGTCAAAATAAGGTCAATAGGGGTCAATTTTTTTAATTGGCTCTATTCTGTAGAGTGACACATCAAATTGTTTGTCTTGTTATACTGAACAAAAAATTGTACACAACTATATACTCTTGACCTCCCTTTAAAAAGTTACGACCGGAAATGTCAAAGGTCAACGAACTTTCATTAAATAGCAAATTACACTGAAGGTGTTAAGAAAGCTCATTTTTCCGAGTTTTTATGCATGTGTGTACTTTTTTTCGATTTTGATAGGTCCATCGTCAGAAGTCCATATCCAGAAGATATAAAGGGTCAAGATAAGGTCAGGAAAAGATCGAATAAAGGTCAACAAACTTTCAGTGGAAGCCAAAACCCACGTCTAAAAGCGGTTAGAAGTTAAGAAGTCTTTTTTTTCGTGGCCTGGGAATCGTGGGTTCTTTATTTCGAGTCTATATCTAAGAAGACATTATATATATAAAGGAGCCAAATGTACTTATTTAGGAACAAAAGAGATAAACAGAGATAGACGTCGAATACATTCAGTGTGGTATCATCGTATTACGGGAATACCTTGAAACGACAAACCCTGTGCCCTTAAAATCTTATCATCTTCACGATGTGATAAGTGCAACCAGGGATTTTTCTTTTATTTAAGAATTCAATTCAAGTTTAATTCATTTTCAATTTACTAGTCTTTGATATGTAAAGAAGTACTTATTTCAATTTCTTTGTACAGAATATCTTAATGAACAGAAATTATTGTAATGTATTGGAGTATAAGTATAATACTATGTTAACAGAATAAACACATCGATTTATCAGTGCTCTCAGCTCCTAAGAAAGATGCCTAACATTTAATTTGAATTATCTTGTGAATAAGATAATGAGGTTAGGATTGAGGATGATATGTTGGGCTCCAATTGCTCCTCAAGTATGATGGTTATATTATTTCTGACAAAGAAGCAACATCGTGTAGGCATGCTCATTGTAGTCATGGGTGTCCATTATGCTGATGTGATATTCTGACCATTACTCGATCTCTGGAGTCAAGAAGGACTACACAATTATGGCGCATGTGCTGTTCTGAGCTTTTAACATTTTGTAAAGTGAAATTTAAGGATTTCGTGCATACTTTTGGTCAGTTATATTTATTTTTCAGTAAAAATGAAAGTCTTCACAATTTCTGGGGGCTGCCCCCCCCCTTTCCGCTGCAGTATGGCCATGGTTTACTTCAATGGCATATGTGATTATTCTTTCTAGTAACATCCAGGCAATTCAGAAAGTAGGAAAAAACAAGAACGACAAAAGAACAAAAACAAAATCTGCATCTGGTATTAAGTATAGTTTCATTTTGTATGCTCTGGAAAAACTTGATAAAATATTACAAGCCGTGTTAAAGGCAGCACATATTCAGGAATGTGTAGTCCTTCTTGGCTCCAGAGATTGAGTAATGGTCAGAATATATCACATCAGCATGATGGACATCCGTGACTGACTACAATGAGCATGCCTGCGCGATGTTGCCTCTTTGTCCGAAATAATATAACACTCGCACATTAGAATTAATTAAGGAGCAGTTGGAGTCCAACTTATCATATCATCCTCAATCCTTACCATATTACCTTCTTCGTTAGTTAATCCAAATAAGAAGGCATATTTCTTTGGAGCTGGGAGCACTGATCAATCGATGTGTCTGTTAACATAGTGCACATATATACCCCAATACATTACATACTTTCTGTTGATTAAAATCTTATGTACAAAGCAAATGGATGAAATGTATCTTTACATATCAAAGACTAGTAAATTGAAAATGATTTGAACTTGAATTGAATTCCTAAATCAAGAAACTCGGAAAGAGCTTGTTGCACTCAAGATGATACGACTTTAAAGGGCATTAGGGTTTGTCAAGTCGTTTCAAAGTATTCATGCAATACCATGATACCACACTGAATGTATTCGACGTACGTCCATCTGTTTATCTATTTTTTCCCTAAATAAGCACATTTGACCCCTTCATATAAAATGTCTTCTTAGATATAGACTTTTCACAATAAAGAACCCACAAAAAATAAGACTTCTCAACTTCTACGTGCTTTTAGACGTGTATTTTGGCTTCCAATGAAAGTCCGTTGACCTTTTGACCTTTCACTGACCCGTTGTCTTGACCCTTTATATCTTCTGGATAAGGACTTCTGACGATGGACTTATCAAAATCGAAAATAAAAAAGTATACACATGCATAAAAACACGGAAAAAATTATCTTTCTTTAAGGGGAAGTTAACCCTGAAGAAAACTTTGTTGTAAAAAAAGCAGAAAAAATAGTAAAAAATATTGGTGAAGGTTTGAGAAAAATCCGTCAAAGAGTAAGAAAGTTATTAGAGTTCAAAATTTTGGATTTGTGACGTCATAAACGAGCAGCTGCCCCATGTGTTATGTAATATAAAATGTATGAATTTCAAATTTTGTAGGGTTCTGATGACTTAATTTTTTCTTTTCATGATCGGGTGTAAAACGATTTGTCTATTGATATACAAAAGTTACAGTGAAAACCATTTTCAATTTTCTGAGAAAATGACATTTCATTGATTTTTTACCATTCGCTATGTAGGAATGCTGCTCGCATATGACGTCACAAATCAAATAATTGAAATTCTAATAACTTTTTAATTATTTGATGAATTTTTCTCAAACCTTCGGCAATATTTTTTATTATTTTTTCTGCTATTTCTACAATAAACTTTTTGTCAGGGTGAACTTCCCCTTTAACACCTTCAGTGTAATTTTCTATTTAACGAAAGTTCGTTGACCTTTGACATTGCCGGTCATAACTTTTTAACGGGAGGTTAAAAGTATATGGTTGTGTACAGTTTTTTGTTCAGTGTAACAAGACAAACAATTTAATGTGTCACTCGACAGAATTGGAGCAATTCAAAATATTGACCCCTATTGACCCCCATTTTGACCACTAACATGGTCAAGATGACCTTTAGAAATTTGTCACCAAGTTGAAAGTTGTTCCTTGTGATGCCACCAATCACATAAAAGTGAAAAATCAGACTTAGCCAATTTGTCGAAGTAAATTACATATGCTGCCTGACTATTAATGTTTTCTTTATTTTTTGGGACCAGTAGATTTTAGGTTCGGACCAGTAAAAATTTGAAAAACTGGGTATCTACTGGTCCGACATGAATAGGTTGGACCAGTAGAAAAAATGGGTTAGTGTGGAGCCCTGTCATAGGCGACATCAGTACTATTTTTGGGTTAGAAAAATTTGAGCACAGGATATTTCTATATTTATATCACAAGTACAAGTTATATTGGATTTTTTTTTCTTTAATGCTTGATTTTCGAGTGTAAAACTAAAAAGCATTGTTAGCAACAACAAAAAATGAAAGAAAATAAGGGAAACTTACATTTTGACGACTTTTTCCTGATTTTCTTGGCAGTTGCCCTTCACTTCTGACTCGCAATCGAAGCTGATATGCAGATCACGTGATACGCGTTCTCGTCAGGTGATCAGATGGTTATTCTTTTCGCCAGATGTTGATAATTATATATTTCATAACGCAGCGTTCATCGCAAATTTAGGTGAAAGAGATTAAAGTTAAACAGCGCAAGCTTTAATTTTTTTCAAAAATAACGTTTAATTGATTGCACAAGTTTCGCCTCGGACATGTAGGATCATTTGGTCCCATATTGGCGTAACTACAGGGGGGGGGGTGTCCCTACCACTACCGTCCACAAGCCAGCAATTATCTTTTTTCTCTCTTTTTTAACCAAAATGCTCCCCCCCCCCCCAGAAAAAAGGAACCAGGGTTAAAGAGAAAGAGAATTATGATAGAGGAACACAAAATACTTTATTTTTTCAGCTTTTACTGCACCGACTTATAATCAAATATTAAATGGGGCTTAGAACATTTTTTTTTTAAAGTCAATTAATAAAAATATTCCTCCTCGGGATTTGAGCTTTCATGAAATATCAATCTTTTTCATGATTACCGAAAATACTTAAAATGTCCAAAAAAAATTTATCGGTGTATGAAGCTTTAGCTGATACCTTGCGCCCGCCTAAATTATTTTAATGTTGAGATACAACTATGCTTTTAATGAATTCCTAAAAACATTGGCTCAGATCATTTGTCGCAATCGAATGATTCGATTGGTAAGCTAATGAATAATTGTTATGATTCATGAATTGTTTAAAATGTGTCTCTCTATCAGTTTTGAATATTTAAAAAAATGTCAGCTCGTGCTTTTTGCTTGCAATATTTTGATTAGTAAGAAGTTCTTGTGTATGCGAGTTTGATAGATAAATAACTAGAGAGGGGGGGTCCCTCAGCTACTTGTCCTCGCTTATTCCATATTTTTTTATTATGCTCGTGTTGTGAGTATTTCAAAGTCTTTTCTTTTTCTCACCCTTTTTATTGTCTCGGAGCTCCCCTCTATTTCTTTGCTACGATGTATAGCCCTTCTTACTTGTTTCAACTCTTTTATATTCTCATTTCATTGAATACATAATTATTAAACTCATGTAGAAGACTTTACAACAAAATTTTGATATTGTTTTTTCTTGTTTGTTTGGCTTTATTTTTCTTCTCCTCAGTCCTTCTTTTTCTTCTTAGTTTCCCTTTCCTTATTTTCTCTTATTTCATTTCATGAGGCATCCGCCAACTTATATACAACAACAAACATATTTAGAGGCCGATATCCAGTGAGGGGGCGTGGTGGTGTGCCCCTCTAAAAAAGGAGGAAAATAGGAAGGAAAAAAAGAAGGGAAGGGGAAAAAATAAGAAAAAAAGGAAGACGATGATGGCAATGATGATGATGATGAAAATTATCTTGGTGAAGATGATAGTGGTGGTGATGGTGGCGGTGATGATGATGATGATGATAATGATGGTGGTAGTGGTGATGAAGATGAGAATGAAGTTGGTGACGATGATATGATGATGATGACTAGATGTAATTTTGTTATTTTGTCTTTAAAAAAAATAACAGTGCAAAGGCGAAATCATTTAAAGGTTATTATGAAAATAGCAGAAAAAATAATTTGAAAAATTGTACGTATGCGTATGGAAAATCCATCCCCCACCAAAAAAAGAAAAAAAGTGAGATTTTGTTTTGTTATTTGTGACGGCGTAGGTCTTTGCGAGCAGCTATGGGATATAATTATGGGAAAAAAGTAAATGAAATGTCAAGAAATACATGATGATTTATTGTACATTCAGTATATCAGTAGATAACTTCATACTCGTTCCAAAAAAGAAAAAAGTGGGTATATTATGGACCATTAAAAATGGGCAGTTGCTCTATATATTATATTACATAGAATATATAGAGCAACTGCTCGTGTGTAGCGGTAAGTTATTTACCTGGGGAGTGTTTCATCAACATTTTGGTCCGACAAGTAGTCAGATCTGACATCTTTCTCTGACTCTGATTGGCTGTGAGGCACTGTTACTAAGGTAACTGTCCGACAAAATGGGACTTGTCGGATAAAACGTCCGACAAGTCCTTTCATGAAACGCTCCCCCGGGCTCCGTAACACAAAGGTTTGCGATGGATTGCAAATATGAAAGAAGCGCACTGATTGGTCCCTGGTCAGCATTTTAAACCAAATGCGCGTGTAACATTGATATTGATTGGTCAGTTCATTTAGCGATTGATCGCTAATCTTTGTGTTACGGAGCCCAGATCTACATAATTCATGCGGCGCACGGCGCGTGCGCAATGTTTAATAATTATTGCTGTGAATACAATGAATGTCATCAAAAACATAATCTCACAGATCAAATAATGCCAGCTCGACGCACAAAATCAGAAAAAAATTATATTTTCTGCCCTGATAATTTGATAACCCTAACCTAACCCAATTTCTAAGTATTTTTATCATAAACAGGATAACTATAGACAATGATTGAAATTAACTTTATATTCTTTTGCGAAAATGAATATGAAGGACAGCTTTTTGATAAAGAACACAGTTTTAGAGTGTTAGAGCGCGATTTATACCTACAACCGCTAAATCCTGTCACTGTCGGTATACATGAAGCAGTGATTCCATCAGCAAACAGACAGGCATTTGCCCAAACGGACAACATCTCAACCTCTGCTCATTTATTTTTGCACGGGCACATAAAATCTCGACGTAACCCATCACATTTCTCCCTATTTTCTCCTCCCTTTTATTTTCCATTAATTTTTCTTTCGTTCACTTTTTTCTGTCCTCTTTCCCCATAATTTTTTTTACCCATCACATTTCTCCCTATTTTCTCTTCCCTTTTATTTTCCATTAATTTTTCTTTCTTTCACTTTTTTTCTGTCCTCTTTTCCCTTCTATTTTTGTTCTCGTCTCACCGCTTTTCCTCATCCCCCGGCCTCCGACGCCCGTGCAGATTCGCAAACAATATCAAGAGTATGTCTACTAGCAAGGGCGGAAATCTCTCCCCAAAGGTAGGGGGACCAGGGGCTGGAAAATTTGACAAGTAAAAAACAAACAAACAAAAAAAGAAGGTTTATCACCCCCTAAAGAAGGTCATCTTGACCAAAAGAAATTTGACAAGCAAACAAGCAAAAAAAAAGGGGGGCATCCCAAAAGTAAGATCGTCTCTTCCAAAATACATGTTTTATTTCGATTTTGAATGAAATGACCAAAAATAGTAGGGGGACATTTCATAATGTGCCCCCTACTATTTTGGGTGAGGGGGACATGTCCCCCGGCCCTGGGATTTGCGCCCATGTGGGTGGGGTGTTGCGCCTCCCTATCGGGATCATATCACAGCGAGTATACAATCTTCCATATGGAAGAGTGTTTACTCGCTGTGATTTCGATCTCACACATACAAAAAAATAGAACAGCTACGCCTTGATCACAGGCCAAAATGCCTAACGATTTCTCCGCGGCATTAACAACTATCGTAAAGGGCGCTCCATTTATAAATAAAGATGGATGACTAGCTGTCTATGGTGACAAAATTTACCGCTACTATTTGCCAAGAATTGTGAGAAGTGGTCTGGAAATGCAACAAAAGAACCGGTGAGTACCGATTAAACATTATTATAGTATTCATACCTACATATTATATCAGTAGAATTTTTTTAAAAATCGCTAATATCACTTAGTTCTAAGCTAGGGCGGCCCAAACGCGCGTGAGTGGAGTCTCAGTTTATTAACACGGGTAAGTATTGCGGTGTCGCCTAGAGTGGCTTCAACTAGGGTTACCAAAAGGAAAATCTAAGTTTTTAAATCTATGTTAAAAAGCATTGAAAAGTACCTCACCTGAATCAGCATATTCAAAAACCCCAAGTGAATGACTTTTGGTATTCCAAAGAGATCTAAATATCTGTTAATCTGAGGCTAAATTAGGTCAGAATTGTGACAGTTTTTGCGTACAAAGTTTTAGTTGAAATTTCGTCGACACACATGCACAAAGCTCGGCATGAACGAGGGATTGTGGGCGTGTCCTTTCTCGCCTCGGCCCATTGTTACCCAAATAACGAAAGTACGTTCACCGTCCCAGTTAGTCTCGGATCCGAGCTTATACAAATAAACAATGATTAAAAAACAACCCAAAAAATAAAAAGAGAAAAGAAAAAATAAATGGCTCAAATGCAGTCGTTTGGTGACAGATAGTATGCTCTGACATCTTGCTGATATAAGGATTAGGCATGGCATAAGTTTTATGCTATGACAACAAAAGCCTTGGGGGGGGGGGGGCGAGGGCACTATGACTTTCAAAATAATTAATTCTTTAAACATCTATATCTAGACAAGGGAGGGTCCAGGATTTTCCGAAGAGGGGAGCACTATTATCTACGGCAGTCAAAACAATTTAGGGGGGGCACCAAAATTTTTGACAAAAAAAAGGTTATCAAAGGGGGGCCCGAAAAAAATTTAGCCAAAAAAAGTAACGTCCCCCCATAGGCAGCGGGGGGGGGGGGGTCGTGCCCCCTCCCCTCTAATTTTGAGGTGGGGGGACTATCGCCCCCCCCTAATTTTTTGTTAATAACCTTTTTTTTTTTGCTTGTCAATTTTTATTCCTGCGTGCCCCCTAAATTCCAGTGGACCCCCCCTAAAAAAATCATGTGTTTTCCCCTAAAATTTGTGCTGATAAACTTTTTTGGGGGAGGGGCTTGTCACAAAAGTTTGGTGGCCCCCCTCCCACAATTTTTGCTTTCCGCTCCCAATGGTCCCCACCTGAAATTGAGGGGGATAAGGCCTATGGAGGGCACATTTTCCCGATGCAAATTTGATATGCCTTAAAAAATGTTTTTACCAAAAATGGAAAGTCATTTCGTCCCTAAAAATTGACAAGCAAAAAATAGGGCCTATATATATATATATATATATATATCCTCACTTTCAAGGGGGGCATGCTTGGGTAAAAAGGGGATATTTATATAACAAATTACAATTTTGGCTCTCGATAATATTATGCCCCTTTGATCCACCAGTAATCTAAGGGGAATTTTTTGTTTATAGTTTTGATATGGCTACCTTCTCGGAGGGCGTCCTCGCCGCGGTAGCTGGATAGTGCTGCAAAAGAGTAGGCTTTATACTTCTTTTGCAGCATTAACTGACACTCCGAGACTTATAATTTTACCTTATACTTAAAAAATGGATGATACAAAATAAAACATAAACACTTGTTTTTAGAGTAAGTTGATGTCAAAATATATTCAGTCTGGGGCCATTGGCGTAGCTACGGTGGGCCTGGGGGCACCTGCCCCCCTGAGATTTGGTGTGCCCCCTCCCCAGGTGCCCCCCCCCCCAGAAAAAATTGGCAGAGAAAAAAAAGTAAAGAAAAAAGGGAGAAAGAAGAAAGACAAAAGAAAAAAGAGAAAAATATAAAGGAAGAAGACGAGTGAATGAAATAATGTGAGGGGAAGACTTGCAATTTAAAAAAAAAAATCTTTTCATGTTACTATATAAAATTTTTGCTGGCACTTCGCGCCATAATTGCCTGTTCGATGGGATTCATATCTTGGTCAATAGGCTGATGTGGAAGTCAATATGAAAAACATATTTTAGCTCGGACATCGAGCTTTCATTATTTTTTTTTTCATTTACAAATTTAATTGCTCTGTAAAACGTCCGTTTTATGGTCTACATTATCAGCATTTTAAGCTCACGCTGCATGGTCACATTGTTTGATTTGCCAAGTTCATATTGTCTACGTGTATTCCATAATGTTCTATTCAACAAATGTATTCAGAATGCCCAGATTTTAGGTCTAAATATAAAACATGCGCGATAGCGTGCATGTTCTTTATTTAAAATGTACTTAAATTATCCAGTTATACATCAGAATATCAATAATTGTCTGCTCACGCTTCACGATTGCATTATTAATGATACCCAATTGACTATATCCTATTTATGACTTACAAAATATGAATAGAGTGTCCCGCTTTTAGGTCTAGAATCTCAATTTTCTTTCTGTCGCGCTTCGCGCTCGCATCAATTGTTTAGTTAAATGCCTATCCCATTAATTAATACAAAAAGTGCTTAGAATGATCTCCTTTTTTAGGTTGGAATGTCAAAAATTTGCTCGCGCTTCGCGCTCGATTTATTGAAATATAAACCGTTTTCATGGGTAACTGTAAGCAGTCTTTAACAGGTCCCTTTTCGATAATGCTAGAACAGTTGATAAAAATTTCTGTTCAAGCTTGGGGGTACATACGAATCTTGTTCAGGATCACACATAACATTGCCCAGAAAATTAAATTTCAGGAAAAAATACATTAAAGTAAAAAAAAAAAATGTTATGTGATGCAAGCGCAAGGGCGAGCCAACTTTTTTTTACTCTTCTAAATAAAAAATGGAAAATTTAAATCAATTATTGTGACCATGAACAGGATCGTTGCTATAAAACAATTAATGCGAGCGCGAAGCCCGAGCGGAAAAAAAATCGATATTTAGACCTAAAAAATGGGACACTCTATTCATGTTTTGTACATCATGAAAAGGATGAGGGGTTCTTCCTACATTCAAAATGCGAGCACAAAGCACTAACATAATTTTGTTTTTTCTGAAACTGGATAATATTATTGAAATACTAACAAGTTGAGTATCTGGATAAACATGCGCGCCCGTGTTTCCGATTTAGGCCTACAATCTAGGCATTCTGAATATATATTTTAACATGAAAATCCAAGCGAGCACGAAGCGCAACCTTAAAATATTTGATATTCCAATCTGAAAAAAGGATAGATTTCAGATCAAGTACTTTGTGAGGTGGATTTGGATCGCACTTAATAAAGAGCTGATATAGATTTGACAAAGGACCGCACATGAAAGTGATGAATATTTTCCTATTCCTCTTGATAAGCGCGAGATGAAACAAAATGGACAATTTAACCATTAAAATTAATATCTGATCTATTAATGCCTAACGACTCACCTATTCAAGCACGTGCGCTCAATGCTAAAGGATAAGATTTTACAATCAGTCCTTAAGTTATATTTTGAGAAATTTATGGAATAGGGCCTTCACGAAGAGTGTAGGTAGTCCACAAATGAAATAATGCTAGGGCACAGCGTGAGCTAAAAATGTTAATACTCAGATCATAAAACGAATATTTTACAAAGCACTTTTTTATTGATTCGTGATACCTCGTTCACATTTTTTTCTAAGGCGAGTAGAAAACAGTTGTATTAAACATTTTGTGTGTGTGCCAGCTAAATATTGGTGGTTTCAATAAAAAAGAATGAAATGGCTGTTTCGACTCTCCGCACGGCCACCATACAAGCAAATAAGACCGAGGTATAAATAAAAAAAATAATAATGAAAGTTCAATGTCCTAGCTGCTGACCGTAGAGTATATGTTTTGTAATTTGACTGCAAAGCTTGAAATGTCAAGCTGATATAATATATCAGCTATTGAGCAATATGTACTCATCGAAAATGAGCAATGCGAGTGCGAAGCGCGAGCTAAAATTTCAATTTTGCATGTTTTTTTTAAATCATCAAAATCTCCCCTCCCTAATTTTATTCACCTTTCTCCCTCCCTTTCCCCTCTTCCTTTTCCCCTCTCTTTTCCTTCTGTTTCTTCTTCCTTTCTTAACTTTTTGGCCAACGGGGTGGGGGGTGACCGGCCCCCTGATCCCTTCTTTGGTAGCGATTGTGAAAGCATTTGAATTGTTCACCTCACAGTGCATGTTAAACGGGGAAAATAGGAAATGGCTAAATTTTGAAAATCATTAATGTGATGGAGCCCTTTTCAAGTTTATTTTCATCTATATACACCTTGACAGGGGCTGATCCACGATTTTCCACAGTGGAGGCATTCAATACAAAAAATAAACAAGACCTAGTATACTAGACCCACCCCCCTTTTAATAGGTGAAATTTTGCTAGGAAAAAAATCATTCCATACACAAAATTCCTGGGAAAAGTTGAAAAATAAGTCCTCACTTGAGAATGAACGACAAAATCCACTAACAAATATTTGATATATTACGGGAAGAGGCACCTTTATTTTCCCCCCTTTCCTTATTCCTCATCCATTCCATAGGCAGATCCAGGTGCCGGACCCAATTATGGGCGGCGGCACCCCCTCCTTCTGGCGATGCGAAAAATAAAGGTTAGATCGTGCTGTTTCGTTAAATAAAAAAAAATCAGTTTTTAACGGCGCCGATCGGGGAGAAAAATTGTACGAACCCCCCCATTAGTAAAATTTTGATCCACACTGGGTATTTGTCTGTCGTACCTCCGAGTAAATGAAACAAAAAATCAACAAATCACCGTTGCACTATATAGTACTAAAATTTTTGCGAGTCTTTATTTTTAAAAATATTTTTGTTTATTAATAGTGGAGGTTCGCATCCCGAGAATGTGAAATGAAAAAAAAAATGCACTGAATAGGAAACACTAAACGTCCTTTTCAATTCCAATTAACTCAAAGTCCTTCAAATAAAAAAAAAAGCATCATTTTTTTTACCTTAACTTGTTCATCACGAATACAATGAAGCCGATAATTATTTGCTTTGTTTTCGATTAATCTTTATATCATTAATTCACTTTAAATAAAATTCAAACATAAACAGGAAAATATCACAGAAAATAATATAAAAAATTAATTGCAGTTGTATAAAACATCAGAGAAAATAACATGACAGATAAATCTCGACAGGCACACTGTTCATTCAATCATAAAACAATCGCGCTGTTTCACTCTTAGTATACGCACAAGTCTATCAGTATTGTTTCATCTTCATATGTCCTCAATGGCAAGGACACCAGCATAATTCATTCACTTCAAATAAAATTCATACATACATATACTGGAAAATATCAAAGAAAATAATATAACAAATCAATTGCAGTTGTATAAAACATGGAAGAAAATAACATGGCAGATGAATTTTATCTCGACAGGCACACTAATTCATTCGATCATGAAACGATCGCGCTGTTTCACTCATTGTACACGCGCAACTCTACCTGAATTGTTTCATCTGTCCTCAGTGCGGCAAACACGAGCAGTGATGATAAGTGCACAAGTTGCAGTTGGACGTGCGCGGAGAATGAATTAAATTCGGCGGCTGAGTCAAGTCTACAAGTCACCAACGAACTTCACGATAGACCACGCCTACTTGCCGAGGCAACCAACGTTGATTGACGGCCCATTTGGTTTTTTGAGTAGTACGAAAAAGTGCAGGCATGTATAAACTTCATTTTAATTCATTCAATTTAATTTTAATTTCAATTCATTCAAAAAAAGCATTTTTCTTCTAATATAGATGTTTCCAACATATTCCATGTGTAAAACATAGTTTTTAAAACATTTATTGCTATATTTTTATAATAAACCACTTGTGCCTGTGCATCGATGCCAGGATTCTACAACTCGTTAGACCTTCATCCTTATAATCGTTGTAAGTGCATAATTTCTCGGCATAATCGTGATATAGTCCCCAAATCCAAAAGTGGGGATTATTAGAATCACACCTACCAGAATGCATGAAAATCACTTCCTTTCTCCAGAACACAGTCCCCAACTCTCGCACAGCTCTGTAGCAAAATGATAACACACACAAATGAAACACACTGTATATAAACACTAGGGTTCTCTCCCTATTATATACTCGTGATACAGTCCCCACTCAATGGGAAACCAAGTTTGATTTTCACGGCGGTGGGGACAGTTTCAACAGTATAGTATACTCGTGATACAATCCCCACGCTATGGGATACACAGTTTGTTTGGCATGCACGCAGTGGGGATAGCTCCAACAGTATCATACTCGTGATACCGTCCCCTCACAACATAAAATCGTGCTCGTTCAACAAGGGGATGGGGACAGTTTCCCGATGCAATGTGACAAGGATAAAGCATTTTAGGGTATGGCTGCGGAAGTTGGGGGGGGGGCTTCAGCCCCTACCTTTTTCCAAACATAAACGTGAAAATATGACCATAGGATTGTGATTTTATGTGCAGCTTCTCCCTTTTGTACCCACAAATGTAATGCACTTTACCCACGAATGTAATAATTTTTGATCGCCCATGCACACTAGATGTAATCCTTCTAAACTAAAATCCTATAGAACTTAACTTCCTTCATATAGCACAAAAGTGCAAAGTCTTTTTTCCAGACCCGGTTAATAATGTAAGTCCAAAGTCTTTTTTTCCAGACCTGGTTGTTTCCAAACTTATAATATAGGTTCAAAGTCTTTTTTTTCCAGACCCGGTTGATTAATAAATTATAATGTAAGCCCAAAGTCTTTTTTCCAGACCTGGTTGTTTAAAAAAATTATAGGTTCAAAGTCTTTTTTTTCCAGACCCAGTTTTACAAATCATTTCTTCAAGAGTAAAAAAGTAACAAAGATCCCCACTCTCTTATTAATATTAAATAACATGGAAATATAGCGTAGTCTTACATCCAGACCCAGATCTTTCAAATAAAAATGAATATACTACTACTAATAAATTAATATTATTCTGGAAAAAAAGACTTTGGACTTACATTATAATTTTTAATTAACCGGGTCTGGAAAAAAGACTTTGCACTTTTGTGCTATATGAAGGAAGTTCTATAGGATTTTAGTTTAGAATGGGCGATCAAAAATTATTACATTCGTGGGTAAAGTGCATTACATTTGAGGGTGCAAAAGGGAGAAGCTGCACATAAAATCACAATCCTATGGTCATATTTTCATGTTTACTTTTGGAAAAAGGGAGGGGCTGAAGCCCCCCCCCCCCAACTTCCGCAGCCATACCCTAAAATGCATCCTTGTCACATTGCATCGGGAAACTGTCCCCATCCCCTTGTTGAACGAGCACGATTTTATGTTGTGAGGGGACGGTATCACGAGTATGATACTGTTGGAGCTATCCCCACTGCGTGCATGCCAAACAAACTGTGTATTCCATAGCGTGGGGATTGTATCACGAGTATACTATACTGTTGAAACCGTCCCCACTGCGTACAAAGTGAACTGTGTATCCCATAGCGTGGGGACTGTATCACAAGTATACTATACTGTTGAAACTGTCCCCACCGCCGTGAAAATCAAACTTGGTTTCCCATTGAGTGGGGACTGTATGACGAGTATATAATAGGGAGAGAACCCTAGTGTTTATATACAGTGTGTTTCATTTGTGTGTGTTATCATTTTGCTACAGAGCTGTGCGAGAGTTGGGGTAGGCACGGCCGTAGTCACTAGATGGCACTGTAGCGGAAGTGCTCAAATTTGTACGTAAGTTTCGTCCGCTTGTCAATGAGTGAAATCGCATAGCGATGCGATATCGTCAAAATTAAGCCCCTGTCAGCGCGGATGAATATGATATTTTCTCTTTGTGATTGTCCTCCCGTGCGATTAAAAATATGTCATCGTAATGCATAGGACTTTCGCGAGCTACCGAAGTCATTTTCGTGCCCCAAATTCCATGAAATCTTCCAAAAATAACCATGAAAGTGTCGGTAAGTCAAAAGTGTCGTGAGTTGCTCTCAATTCTTACCTTATTTAGTTGTATTTCTTGCAAAATGGGTCTCGAAGGGTTCTGGATTTTCCGTTGATTGTGAAACTTGAATTGATTTCCTTTCTGTGTCTTGCAGTTAAATTGCAGCGCGGGGAATCGCAAGGGCTGTGGAAGCCCTTCTCAGTGAGGTTTACAAGCTGAGCTGCCCTTGAATTTGGTCGAATTTCGAGCCATTTTAATCGCGCGCACGGGATGATTAATTAACATAACAATTAGCAGATTAGAGATCAAGATTACGTCACGTACGTGCGTACGTGTGATACACAGAAATGAAATAGAACTTGAATCACACGGAATCACAGTCAAGAAATGCTTTGTTTTCTTTGTTTGCTAAATGATTTCCTGAATTTAAAATCATGAATAAACACCAGAGTAATGACATGAAGGAGATAATCATGGTCATATGATTATGAGGAATAAATAAATATTTTCTGAAAACGAGTGAATATGATGGGGCAATAATGTGCATGCACTGGAAAATGAACATTCACCTCACTGTCAGTGCCGTGGTGTCAGTCACTCAGACACACTCAGTGCTTTACTGCCTTTTACTGGCCTTTTCTTTGCACTGCCGCCGCCACTGGTTTTTCTTTTGCCAACTAGATTAAAACTCATTTATTAATATGTTTATTGCAATTTTTGAATAAATGGTAATACAAAGTGGAAAAAAAATGAAGATAAAAATAATTTGGACTAAAAACTTGTCATGCCATCACCCCCCCCCCCCCTCTAAAAAATACACACTATCTTGAATGACTCGTTAATTTAATTTGCATTGAAAAAATAAATAATTGTATTTATGCACTTTTTTATTTCTCATTCTTTCTGCCAGAATATGTGATGCCATCATGAATAACCTCACCACCAGCTCCTAAACATCTTGACAATTACTATCTACTGAGATATCTTGCCTTCTTGAGATTGGAAGTTTTAAGTTCAAGTCAGAGTGACCTAAGGCCCTACTAACAAGAAGAATCCAGATTTACATAAAAACAAATCCCACGAAAGATACAAACTGATTTTACTCTTAATGTGTAGTGTGTATGTGAGACACTGTGTTTGTGTTTATTTTGAGGAGGACCTCCTGTCTCTGATTTTATTATTTTATTGACTGAATGAATGATCAATACCTAAAAGTGAGAACTGATTTTTGAGGAGAGTACATTAGTGTATGATTTTGAGTGAATTTGATTTGAGTAACTGTTTTTCTTTATTATTTTTCTCATAATTATTATTTTGCCTTTTATTATATATTTTCAGTTATATATTGTCAGTTTAAGTTGAACTTCCAAATTTGATCAAAGTGTTCAATTCTTGGGATAGAATTTTATCAGGTAATAAAACTGAGTTTGATAAATCTAAAAAAGGACACTGAAAAAAATATGAACACTTGGAGATGCTCACTAAGAAGAGGAAAAAACATGAAAGGAAATGGAACTTAAGTGGATGTTATAGCATGCCTTTCGCAGATCTCCAAGCACCAGGAATCATAGGCGGCGGAAGTGGGGGGGGGAAGTATCCCCCTAAATTTGAGGTGGGGAGGGGACGATTCCATCCCCCTCAATTTTTTGTTGATAACCTTATTTTTAAATTTTTTTGGCTTGTCAATTTTCAATTTTGTTTCCTGTGTCCCCCCCAAGATATTATTTGGTCACTATCTTTTTTCTTTTTTTGGGGGGGTCAAAAGATTTTGGCGGTTCCCCCCTAAAATTGTTGGCTTCTCCCACCAATGCCAGGAAAGTTGATATTCAACTGAGAGTTGCTGAAGTGGAATCTCCGTTTGTCTGTGAACTTGTTATAGAGAATGATTATTCCAGGACAAGTTAGATGATATTACCCAGCCCATAGCATACATCCCAATAATGGAATGGAGGCAATATACCCCTGTAATACATGAAGTATCATATTATCTTTAGGTTGGTTTGGAAAGTAAGTCCTCTGGTCAATATTAATGTCTGCCCAACAAAATGGTACTATCTGGCAATTTGGTGGTTCAATCACAAGCAGAAAAAGTTTAGTAAATTGACACTAGTAAGACAATTAAACAAATATAATACAGCCAAACTGTCTGACCCCTTACTTGACTACTGACTTAACTAATTATTGAAAAATGACAAGGGATGCTTAGGCCCTTTGTAACCATTTCATTGGGCAGACTGAAGCAGATGACTAGAATTCATACTTTCATGAAGATGAAGGAACATCAAAATGATTATTACAATTTAGCAAATATGAATTTATAACACTGTCATGGTTATAAAAAATAATGAATTTCTATCAAGTAAAATGACAATACAATGTAAGACATAACTGCAATAAAGTAATTTCATTTCCAAAAGATATCTTCCATAATTTAATAACCAAATTTCTCAAGATAATATTTCTTCTGCACAAAGTGTATGAAATGCTCAGTGTAAATCATGCTGTTTATAAATCTCTAGGAATTTTTTTTTCAAAATGAAAATACATGTAAACTTAATCAAAACCAGGGGTGGTGGATCCAGGATTTATCCTGGGGGGGGGGCACATTTTCAGGATGAAAATTTGTCAAGCAAAAAAGGGCCTTACGGGGGGGGGGGCATTCTTTGATGAAAATTGCATATTTTCTTTACATCTTGACTGTAGCTCTCAAAGGGGGGTGGGGGTTGAGCTAGATGTGCCCTCCCCCAGATCCACCAGTGATAAAAATCAACATTTATGAAAGATTGCATACCTTATATTCTGAATTGGTAAATTCAATGCATATGTCTACAAAATGAAACTGACATGTTTGGATAAATTGCTTATTTCTGTTTCAATAAAGAATTCATCAATAACAGCTTAGAGTTATTGAGAAAACATCAAGAAAAAATAATATTCTGATATGCAAAAACTATATCTATTTTATATATGCTTTTTTTTTCCAAAAATTTAATCCTTGACATGGGGGGGGGCTGGTTTAGTAGTCAAATTCACCCCCCCCCCCCCCCCCCCGTTAAGTAAAATGCGTTATCAAAATAAGATTATGCTATCATTTATAAATTACTGCATTTTGGAGCCAATTAAAATTCAAAATGAATCATAGAGGGCAGTGCCACACCTTATTCACTGAAATTAAGGAGGGGCATGCACAGCTAAAAACCTATCAGCAGGGGCAATAATTTTTACTACAATGTTAGATATCCTAAAAAAAATCCTGAAAACACATAATTAAAATGAAATTAAACTCCCAGGAAGTGCCCCTGTATACTATTACAGCCCTTGACCTGTATATTCTCAAGGGGTTCAATAATTCCTTCTCTTCCCTCGTAGAGTCGGTTCGGGTGCGAATGTGTCTGAAAAAAATAAGTAAAAAAGGATCATTAGTAAAAATTGTAGAGAGAACAGAACATATCATTTTTAAAAAATTTAGCAAGCAAAAACAAAGATTGATCTGGCATTGGAAAATAAAAGGAAATTAATTAACACCGCCCCCCCCCCCCCCCCCCCCCCCCCGCTTCAACATTTTTTTGTTGTTTGCTTCTGCTTACAACTTTATAAATTTACCCGATACACCTTTCAAAACTTTTGGCTCCATTATCATGATTATGCCACTGTTCAAGTATTATTTATTTGGAAACCAATGCTAAAACTATAAGGTGAAATGAAATTATATAAAGACAAAAATATATTTCACAAAGTATAAAATCATAATGATGTAGGTCATGTTGAAATTAGACCCTGGACTCAAAATTAGATCAAGTGTAGTGTAGACCAAATGTAAATTAGACAAAGTGTAGACCAAATGGCAATTAGAATTTTTTTTTAAACCAAATGGGTCAAGCCCATTTGGTATATGTATAAAGACTAAATTATATGTATATAAGTTAAAAAAAATATAATTAAGTAGCCTAGGTTGTGCTGAAATTAGACCAACTGGACATTTCACAAAATGAGAATTAGACCAAGTGTAGACCAAATGGGTTTAGCCCATTCGGCATTAGACTAAATGAGAAGTGGGCAAATTGCATGTGAACCAAATGAATATACATATTTACAATGTGGAACTGCATGATATAAAGCCAATTTTATGTACCAGTATTTGACAAAGTAAAAAAATATATAATTATGTAGGTTATGCTGAAATTAGACCAACTGGACATTTCACTAAATGAGAATTAGACCAAGTGTAGACCAAATGGCAATTTAGTAAGCCCATTTGGCATTAGACCAAATGACAAGTGGGCAAACTGTATGTAGACCAAATGAAAATACACCAGAAAACACATTTCACAAGTTGGGACTGATATAGAAAGCCTAGAAAGCCGTAGCAGACGACGGAGATGGGTACATGATCTGCGTCCGCAAAAAACGCGCGCGCATCTATGTACTAACATGAAAAACAGCATATGGGACAATCTGACTAAAAATCGCACATGCGGGGCTATTTGAGAGTCACAGCAGAGGACGGTTAGCAGACGCCGACAGGCGCGCGCATTTAGCGAGCACATCGTGATCGTTTAAACTATCGATAGTAAGGACAGTGCATTAGGAGGTGCCGTGGCCGAGTGGTCTAAGGCGCCTGGCTATACATGAAAAGTCCGGGGTTCGATCCCGGCCGCGGCACCTATGCCCGTGAGCAAAGCAATGCTCTTTTATCTTGCTTTCAAATAAATGGAAATGCTATATGCATTAATTGTAACTAGGTGTGCACTTGTTAAAAAAAAAAAAAAAAAAAAAAAAAAAACAGGGACCCGCGATGTCTATGGCTTTTTCGACCCATGTTGGTGCTATGAAATTGCTCTTTTTTGCAGTTTAAATGAATTTTACGTAAGTTTTAAGTGGTTTCACATGACAAATTAGATATTAAGAAATTTTTTGATATCATTCTTGGGGACAACAAACACATTTTGAAATTCTTGTTGTCCTGCCTAGTTGGGGACTGTGTTCTGGAGAAAGGAAGTGATTTTCATGCGTTCTGGTAGGTGTGATTCTAATAATCCCCACTTTTGGATTTGGGGACTATATCATGATTATGCCTAATTTCTCTTTTCACAATTTATCTTTCTAGATATTTTGACCATAATCTACCCTTGTCCCGTACACGGTAAGCTCCTGGGCGCCGGACCGCGAAGCGGTTCGGCGCTCCCTGGGTTAGTAGTGGAGTAGAGCCTGCACGAACTTTGCCCGAGCGCAAGGTACCGTATAGGGCCAGAGAGAGAGCTTTCTTCTGCACAAAGTGTATGAAATGCTCAGTGTAAACCAAACTGACATGTTTGGATAAATTGCTTATTGTGGAGAAAGGAAGTGATTTTCATGCGTTCTGGTAGGTGTGATTCTAATAATCCCCACTTTTGGATTTGGGGACTATATCATGATTATGCCTAATTTCTCTTTTCACAATTTATCTTTCTAGATATTTTGACCATAATCTACCCTTGTCCCGTACACGGTAAGCTCCTGGGCGCCGGACCGCGAAGCGGTTCGGCGCTCCCTGGGTTAGTAGTGGAGTAGAGCCTGCACGAACTTTGCCCGAGCGCAAGGTACCGTATAGGGCCAGAGAGAGAGCTCCGCTCCGGCGGGGCCGGAGCTCCCCTGCCCTGGGTTAGCTCTGCCCTATGGCTATAGGCAATGCCAATGCAATAAATGGCCGTCATAAAAAACAGTCGTTGTTTTTGTGGTCTGCGCTGTTTCCAGGACTGTTTTCAGAAGAAGAATGCTAAATTTAATTTACATCACAAATCCAACAAATATTAAGTATACTCACGTGTCGTGTGGAAGCTGCCATGTTGATGTTTACAACCTAATGTCCACGTGATCGTGATCGAATGCTCGACTCGACTAGCTAGCTATACCTACCGGTATTTTTTTTTTTGCATGATGTCATATCATATCACTAGCGACGATTAGAAAAACTGCCACGCCCACTCGACTCAAATAATGCAGGCGCGTGGCGGAGGGGGGGGGGGGGGGCAGGCAAATGAGAACTTAAAACTTTCGCAGGCTACCCCCCCCCCCGTCTTGGTGGATTTTACCGGGAAAATAAAATTTAAAAAACGGGGGGGGGGGAGAAAGAAAGAAAGGAAGAAACATGTGGAGTACCACAGGGTAGTTTATTAGGTCCTCTTCTTTTTATTACATATATTAATGACATTAAAAAAAGTTCTAATTTACTAACATTTGTATTGTTTGCTGACGATTCGAACATTTTCTTTTCTCATGATAACCTAAACCAACTTGTAAGAATTGTAAACTCAGAACTTATACATGTCACTGACTGGATTAAAGCGAATAAACTATCACTTAACTTACAAAAGACGAATTTTATGCTTTTTAGTAACAGAATAAATACAATACCTGATAACATAATTTTTGATAACACTGTTCTTGAAAATGTTTCAGAGACCAGATTTTTGGGGGTTACTATTGATAATAAGCTATCATGGAAACCACACAATATTTGCAAAACAATTTCAAGAAACATCGGAATTATCAACAAACTCAAATATTTTCTCCCATCTCACACTTTACTTACACTGTATCATACATTAATATTACCATACATTAATTATGGCATTTTGGCATGGGGTTGTGCGACCCAAACACAATTACAAAGAATACTGTTGCTGCAGAAGAAGGCTCTTAGAATAATTTTTCAAACCCAATTCAGATCACACACAGATATACTATTCTTCCAAAATAATATTCTTAAAGTGAGCGATTTATATCTTTTCCAACTCGCCCAATTTATGTATAAACTAAACAAAGATGATCTCCCAACAATTTTTTCAGATATGTTCTGTAAAAACTCCTCTATACACGATTACCCAACCAGACAACGTAACTGTTATCACCTTCCCCCTACCCGTACTAAATTAGCGAAAAACTCTTTTATCTTTTTTGGACCTGTGTACTGGAATTCACTGCCCAACGACTTTAAAGAATCTACAAACCTTAATATTTTCGGTTACACTTCGTAATTCCGAAGCTTCGTAATTCCGAAGGTTCTTTATTCCGAAGGTTCGTAATTCCGAAACACGTAAATTGCCTATACCTCGATGTTCGTTAATCCGAAAACGAAAAAGGGTTCGTTAATCCGAACATTTGTGGCGTAATTCCGACGATTCGTTATTCCGAAGGTTCGATAATCCGAAAACGAAATAAGGTTCGTTGTTCCGAAGGTTCGTTAATCCGAAAACGAAATAAGGTTCGTTGTTCCGAAGGTTCGTTAATCCGAAAACGAAAAAAGGTTCGTTATTCCGAAGGTTCGTTGATCCGAAAACGAAATAAGGTTCGTTATTCCGAAGGTTCGTTGATCCGAAAACGAAATAAGGTTCGTTTATCCGAAGGTTCGTTAATCCGAAAACGAAATAAGGTTCGTTAATCCGAAAACAAAATAAGGTTCGTTTTTCCGAAGGTTCGTTAATCCGAAAACGAAATAAGGTTCGTTAATCCGAAAACAAAATAAGGTTCGTTTTTCCGAAGGTTCGTTAATCCGAAAACGAAATAAGGTTCGTTAATCCGAAAACAAAATAAGGTTCGTTAATCCGAAAACAAAATAAGGTTCGTTAATCCGAAAAATGAAAACCGGGAAAGCAGAGGCAGAGGCAAGGGGAGGGGGCGGGGGACACTGTTGCCGTTCAGTTATCATATGAGGATGGGAAGGCAAGGGCGGCCGAACGAATTTTCGTTGGGGGTAAAGCCAAAAAATGAAACTCATACGTCAAAATTGGGACTGTGGTGATATTTTCACCTGAAGATTATCATCTGCTTGAAGTCATTGTCTGTTTGATAGTGATTAAGTAGAGAATAACTTTTTTGAAGTGACTTCTTATTATGGCAAAATGTATATTTAGGCTTTATTTTTCGGGAGAGAGTATAATGAGCGAGAGGCTTGGTAAAACAAATTCAAAGGTGAAGTTGTATAACGTTTTTTGTGGTCAGTTATTCTTAAAATGGCATTATTGCGAGGTGTTGCGAGCGTGAATCACAAGCGAAACTTTAGGTTATTTCAATAAAAATGAAAATTAGTTTTTAAAAATCCGAGCAGATTTCTGCTGTCATTAAAAAGATGTGCATCTAAATAAAGAATTAACACGAGCGCAAAACGCGAGCTTGAACATACTGACCAGAAAAGGAACCTGTTAAAGAAAGCATTTAGTGACCTCTTTAGGATGCATATTTCACCAATCGAATGAGAGTGCGAAGCGCAAGCTGAAATTTTTCAATATTCCAGCCTGAAAACTTAACTTAACTTGTATACTTTAAAAAGAGTATTTTATTTCGAAAAAAAACATGAAAAACGGCATATTTATTTTTGAAAAAGGAACTTTCCCATTTTGGAAAATATTAATTCCCCTGTTTTTTATTCCATTTTTGATGCCCCCTGCCTCCCTCCCGGCGGATCCAACTTTCGTCAAATAAAGGGGGGGAATTTTTAAGCCATATTTTCCTTGATCGGCAGTTTAAAGTTGATTCTTGTTTGTTTCTTTGAAAGGGTAGTCCTAACAGTCAATAATTAGTTTTATCCTTATAAAATAAAGTAAATATGTAATAACATGATAAACCCTTTTTAAATAATGCGAGCGCGAGCTATATATTTTTGTTAATATGATGGGCAATATGTTTGCGATCTTCAAAGCGAGATGCCTATGTAACTAAATTTAGATAATAACTGCTAGCAAGAAGCGCGAACAGAATTTTTAAATATATAAGCTCTGACCTGATCTAAAGGGGACATTTTAAGAACTTTTTGCAGTTAGCCATGAAGATGATGCGTGTTTTAGCCAATGGCGGCGGAACGCATTTTTTTTTTTGGGGGGGGGGGGGCAAAGTAAAAAAAGGGGGCCAATAGGGGCAATTTGGTGCAAACGGATATTTTCACCATTAGATTATCATCTGTGTAAAGAGGTTGTGTGTTTTTGTAGTAACTAAATTGAGCACAATTTTTTAAGTGATCACTAAAGTTATATATTTACGTTTCATTTCTGCGAGCGTAGAGAGCAAGCGGTTTGGGGGGAAAAAGTCAAATCTGAAGATGTAAAATTCACCTTTTTGGTCAATACTGTTAAAAGGGCATCCTTGTGAGATGTTGCGAGTGAATCACGTGCTCAAACTTTTGGAAATTTCATGTGGGCCTAGAATGATAATATTGATATAGATATCATTTACCCAGGGAAGCCACTTCAGTTCTGAAAACTATTCTCCCAGCTATTATTATTTTTTTTACAAGAATGCTTAGAATGTCCAGTTTTCAGGTTGGAAAATCGGAAAAATTTGGCTCACGTTTCTCGCTCGCATCAAGTATTGTTTATTGAGGAACTCATTCTATTCCTGGTTACAAAAAAGAAATATGAAATGTCCAGTTTTCAGGTTGAAATATTACAAATTTTAAGCTTGCAGTTCGCGCTCTCATTATTTAGTTCGTGAGATATATATTCTATTCATGAGTCACTAAATGCAGTCCTCAAAAGATTACTTTCTGAAGCCTGTTGCATAAAACTTTTTACCTGAGAAAACTCTGGTAAAAACTAAAAACTAAGGTTAGTCTGATTTCCGCCAATGACTTTAGCACAGGGCAAAAACTCCTGTAAAAACAACCTGAGTTTTCTCAGGTGAAAAGTTTCATGCAACAGGACCCAGGTCAGTATATAAACAAATTACAGCTCGCCCTCGTATTAATTCTTTAGAAAGATACACATCTTTCTCACGATTACAAAAAATGCTCCGAATGCTCACTTCACGTCTTGTTACATGAAATGTCTACTAGTTTCAGCTTGCGATTCGCGCTTTCAACATCTCACAAGGATCATTATTATTTTTATTTTTAATACCAGCAGAAGCTGTTATTAAAAATGACATCCCCCCAACACAAATCCTATTATCTAGAGGTTGCTCGCACGCTTCCAACACACTTGATCCCCTGCATCTTTAATTAAACCATTTGCTTATAGGCAGCAATTGCTCAGATAAAATCGAAATTGGCCTATGCTTGATGAGGGCGCCATTCTTAATGAAATACATGCTTTGGCCCCAACACACATCATCGATCGTTATTACTATATCATTGCATAATATCGTGTAATCTTGTAATGACAACATCTTTTTTGTTACCAAAATGAATTATTTTCATTTTCGGAAATACGAACCTTATTTAATTTTCGGATTAACGAACCTTATTTCGTTTTCGGATTAACGAACCTTCGGAATTACGAACCTTATTTCGTTTTCGGATTAACGAACCTTCGGAATTACGAACCTCATTTTGTTTTCGGATTAACGAACCTTCGGAATTACGAACCTTATTTTGTTTTCGGATTAACGAACCTTCGGAATTACGAACCTTATTTCGTTTTCGGATTAACGAACCTTCGGAATTACGAACCTTATTTCGTTTTCGGATTGACGAACCTTCGGAATTACGAACCTTCGGAATTACGAACCTTCGGAAATACGAACCTTCGGAATAACCGAACCTTCGGAATTACGAAGCTTCGGAATTACGAATGTATGCGATATTTTCAAACGCAAACTTAAAAAGATGCTCATTTGTCAATACTCCACACCAACAAGTCAAGCTAACACATAACCTAAAACTACATAATAACTATAAACCTATAAAATTTGTCAAACATTACTTATAAAAACAACACTACAACATGATACAATACATTACGACCTGTGCACCTGCCATGTTTCCTCTTTTCATTTGCACTTTTTATTTGCACCTCCCTTATCTCCCTCTTTCTTTCCTTTGCCACTTTACCCTCCCTATTATAATTTTGTAAGTCCTTTTTTGTGTGTTACCACTGTAATTATTATTATTTGATCTACTTTCTCTTATTTTTTGTCGCTTATTCGTTTTATTTTGACATTTTGTGGATAACTTGTTTTAAGTTTGTCTTCTGCGTCCGTCTCGATTTTTGTATATAGTTGTATATATAGTTTGTTTATAATTAGCATTGAAACTAAGTTTAGGGGCTTGCCTTCTTTACAAGCTTTTGCTTTTCTTGGCAAGTCCCTCCGTTCATTTCTTGTTTCTTTTCATTGATAAAATTACTGCAACAAATTGTAGTTTTGTTTAATTTATATTCAACATTTGTTACGAAATGTCATTGATTTGTCTGTAATATCTATTGTATTGAATATGTATTGTTACTTTGATTGTATTTTGAAAAAAAAAATTGTTGAACGGAAATAAATCTAAATCTAAATCTAAGGAAGGAGGAGGGAGGGAGGGAGGGAGGAAGGAAGGAAGGAAGAGGAAGGAAGGAAGGAAGAGGAAGGAAGGAAGCGAAGGAAGAGGAAGGAATTAAGGAAGGAAGGAAGGAAGGAAGGAAAAGAAAGAAAGAAAAAAAAAGAAGAGGAAGGAAGGAAAGAAGGAAGGAAATAAAGAAAAAAAGAAAGCGAGAAAGTTTGAAAGAAAGAAAAGAAGGAAGGAAAGAAGGAAACTAAAGAAAAAAGAAATGGAGAAAGAGGGAGAGAGGTGGAGAGCATGATGGAATAGAGGAATAGAACGAAAAGAGATGTAAGTAAGAGCTAGGAAGGAGGAAAGATAATATCATTTCTTATTCGAGAAAGTAATGTGGCGTATAAAAAAAATGAAGAAAAATCTACGTGATGAGGATTATGACACGGCTCTCCAAAAGATAAAAGAAATTAAGAAATATGGTTCAGAGAGAGGTGAAAAAGGCCAAATTAGAATACCTACAAAATAAAATAGAGGAAAATAAAAATGATTCTAAAAGACTTTGGCAGAATCTAAAAAGTTTTGGATTAAAAAAGAAAAATGGAAAGAACCAAGAATTAGTCGTTTCAATTGACGGAGAATTATGTCAAGATAACTATTTCCAATAAATTCAATTCCTATTTTACAAATGTCGCAGCTACGTTGGTACATAAACTTCCATCTTGCAAAGACATTTTCAGTGCAGACAGTGAGAACATTCGTGAATTTTATGAAAAACAAAGTATAAGCCAAGATAAATTTGAATTATTACCTGTTAGTGATCAATTCATTTTTAATGAGTTGCGTAAATTAAATGTATCAAAAAAGGACTTGATACCTGCTAAATTCCTAAAAGAAAGAGCAAAGAGTTTGTACAAACCATTAAATTTCTTGATAAATCTATCTTTACTATCTATCTTCGATCAGGCCAAATTATATTAAAAATTTCTGCTCGTGCTTCGCGCTCACACTATACGCATCGTGTTCAGGATCACAAACATTGCGTGGACGGTTCAATTTTCAGAACAAAATACAAGAAATTTCCAACAAAAATAAAATTAGCTCGCGCACCGGCTTGCACTATTTGAATAGGGCTTAGATTAAATATAAGCCTATTCATTTTGTTTTAGAAGAATAAAGTATAAGAAGTGAGTATTACGACTAAACAAACAAAAATCAGCTTTGACCATGCAGCCTATCAGCTTAGGTAAATATTGGTGAAAATTTTGTCACCCCCCCCCCACTGGCGGAAAGCTTGATCTGCCCTGGCCATTGGTCAATGGGTATTTCAAGTTTCTCATCTGTAATGTCTTGTATTCATTCTGCCAAAAATAAAATAGATATTTTACATCATATATCGGGATAGAGAATACGCATTCAAAAGGGTGGTAAAACAAACGGGGTGGAAACCCCAAGCCCTTGGTTGCAGGTAGAGGTAGAATTAAAATAGATAATGTCATGCATAAAAATTTGAGCATGTTATCCTATTTCGTCATGTTAATTTCTCTATCAATCTGTTTCTAATGATGTCTAAAATGAAACTGTGGTTTCATTCATTAACAATAAGTAAATTTAGAGTATATGATCTTCATGCGTGTATACGACAGTCAATGTTAAACGATCCACCAGCATGTACTCTTATAATCATGATCTTGCCATAAAGAAATAATATTGAGATACACATTATATGCGAGCGTACGCGTGCAGCGCTATAACTGACACATTTTGACAATCATACCTGAACAAGGGCGCCGGAAGCGGGGGGCAAATAATTTTTTTTTTTTTTGGGGGGGGGGCAAAACGAGATTTTGCGACCCCCCTCCAATGTGCCCCCCCCCTGGAAGTAGAAAAATGATAAATTATTTAAGAACAAAGTATGAAGGCAATTTTCTGCCTAAAAATTGTCATTTCCATTGTCAAAAATGAAAAAATTTCGCTGCTGACGGGGCAATTACATTACCATAGTAAGCCTCGCGTCTTTTGACAAGCATGTTCCTCTGTGAAAGTAAGTTTTGCAGAAAACGCATTTAATGAAAAGCTTTTTTAAAACCAGCAATAAGTGCACCTACCATGAGAGCAAATTGTTTACCGGTGTCTTCGTTTAAAAGTTCAGGTTCAAAAGTTTCATCCCGTATCTTTATATTTTCTTGAAGTTAATTATTTACGCCACAGTGGGCATCGTAACAGAGAGGACGGTTCGTGGAATAGACAGAGTGCGCTGTCGCGCCTTGCGATTTCACCACGAACCGTCACGCTGTCAAAAATATTGGGCCCCCTTCGGGATTTTGCCCCCCCCCCCCCGCCCCAAACTGAAAGTGTTCCGGCGCGCCTGTACTTGAATAGGGATATTTCGAGAATTTTATGGAATACACGAAAATAATAGGTACCTGACAAATCAAATTTATAAAGTGACAAGAATTTTTTTCCCTCGTCTTATTTTTTTCGCTCGTCTTCCTTCTCTTATTTTTGTTGTTTTCCCCCTTGTTTTTTCCTCCGGCAATAGGGGGGCTCGGGCCCCCTGGATCTGCCTATAGAGATATATCCCCCATCCCAAAGGATCGATACCCACGAATGAGTCCCTTATAAAAAAGAACGCACAAATGTGATAATCATACCATTACTATGATGATGATTATTATTATTATGTTCTCAAGTCAGAGTTAAAGGGGAAGTTCACCCTGACAAAAAAATTATTGTAAAAATAGCAGAAAAAGTAATAAAAAATATTGCCGAAGGTTTGAGAAAAATTCATCAAATAATCAAAAAGTTATTAGAATTTCAATTATTTGATTTGTGACGTCATATGCGAGCAGCATTCCTACATAGCAAATGGTAAAAAATCAATGAAATGTCATTTTCTCAGAAAATTTACAATGGTTTTCACTGTACCTTTTGTATATCAATAGACAAATCATTTCACACCCGATCATGAATAGAAAACAAAATAAAGTCATCAGGAACCATGCAAAATTTGAAATTCGTGCATTTTATATTACATAACACGTGGGGCAAATGCTCGTTTATGACGTCACAAATCCAAAACTTTGAACTCTAATAACTTTCTTACTCTTTAACGGATTTTCCTCAAACCTTCACTAATATTTTTTCACTATTTTTTCTGCTATTTTTACAACAAAGTTTTCTTCAGGGTGAACTTCCCCTTTAATTGAACGTTTGGACAAACTGCAGAGCTCCATCTACGACCTGCAAATGGAAATGGATTCCAAGAATAGAGAGATTCAGAATCTAACAAAAGTTACCACCACACAAAAATCCCAAATCGAAATGCTTGATCAAAGTGTTAACAGTCTAGAGCAATATTCTCGTAGGTCATGTATCAGAATCCTAGGTAAAAATGAAACACAAGGAGAAAACACAGACAACATTGTTTCAGACATCTGTCAGTCAAAGCTAGGAATACAGATTGATGTAACAAGAGATAATGACAGATCGCACCGTACAGGAAACAATATGTTGAAATATCCAAATGCAAATGACAGCTTCAGATTATCTCATGTGGGGTTCCTCAGGGTTCTATTTTAGGACCACTGTTGTTTCTCCTTTTTATTAATGATCTAAGTAAAGTATCCAACTTGTTACATTATATTATGTTTGCTTACGACACTAGTCTGTTTTTATCTCACACAAACTAACATATTTTACACAATTTATTCAATTCTGAACTTGAATTAATATCTCAGTGGTTTTATGCAAACAAAATGATAATTAATCTTGCCAAAACCAATTATATGATTTTTAGTAATTTAAGTTTACCAGATAGTCTTTCAATTAGAATGTGCAATACAGATATTAAGTGTGTATCGTCAGTAAAATTTTTAGGAATAACAATAGACAAATAAGTTTACATGGAAAAATCATATTGATTATCTGTGCAATAAGCTTGCCAAAAATATAGGGATAATGTATACATTAAGATCATTTCCCAAGGAGATTCTAAAACTGATGTACTATGCCATTGTATATCCATACCTCAATTATGGTATTCTAGTAGCCTGGGGAAGTGCAAGTAGCATTCTTATTTATGGATTATATATTTTACAAAAACGTGCAATAAGAATTATGTCTCATGCTCCTTATCTTGCCCATACGAATCCTCTGTTTGTTGAATTGAAAGTATTAAAATTTTATGATATTCATGCATTTAAGATTATTATATTTATGTATTATGTAACAATAACCTCTTGCCAGATTATATCAAAACATTCTTTAAGTTCAATAGCGATTTCCATGGATACAACACAAGAAATGCAAAGGACTTTTATCTACCTAAGCCAAGACTCTCTTCTCTTAAAACTCAATTTTATTTCAAGGACCACAACTCTGGAATTCTGTTTCTGTAGATATCAAGCAATCAGTTTCATTAAATGTTTTTAAGTCAAAATCAAGGCAAATTATTTTAGATAGTTATTTACAAAGTTTGTATAAATTTCATCTAGGCATATAATAGGCACCCCCCTTATGTTGTAGTTTAGTGATTATTTTCCTATCTTTGTTATTGAAGTCTTTGTATTATTATTATGTTTGATTGATTGATTTTATTTTATTTGGCAAGTCACCATAACATATATACAGTGGCATTTAAACAACAGGCTTGCACAGGATGACCCACGAAAGCTCGAAAGCTTATTTCCAGTTATGTTATAGGGTCAGCTAATTACAAGGCTTGTTCCTTTCTTGCTGTCCCTCTCATATTCAATCCAATGTTTATTTCTATTTTTTATCTATTTTGTTAATACAATGCTTTGTATATGTATGGATTTTTATGAGAAAATAAATTGAAATTGAAAAAAATTGAATTTGTTAAGCCGGGAAAATGAAATGAACTCCTAAGTGGAAGTCATTCCAAAACTTGTCCATTAATATGGGTTCATGGTATAACTCACATTGGTGTTCATATTAAAAATCGTTGGGTGTGCATGCGGTGTGCCTTTCTACTATCGGGCAAATAAAATTTTCCATTCCTCACTAAGTTGTCATTTTGGCAAGAAAGTGGTTCAGTTTAATCGTATTAACTGATAAAGTATAAATGGTTAGATGCAACACAATTCATTTCGAAAAAAAATAAAAGAAAGTCTATGACTGATATCGAAGGGAAAGGCTCAATATATCCTTGTCAACGTATAGATGCCAATATACCTCTGCTATATTTTCGCCATCATTTTTACTTTTTTCTGTCATGCCTTTTTACAGGCTTCCCTTTTAATACTTCAGCCATAGGCTATTATTACCTCTGCCATTTTTACCTCTGGTCTTGTCTGCCCTTTTTACATCAGGCCATTTTTATCGGCTGCCATTTTTTTTTTATCCATGGCCAATTTTTTTCTGGTAATTTTTTACCTCTGGCCATTTTTACACAGATCCTTCAATTGCCTATATTATGAAATAAAATAATTCCTTGCATTTACACGACTTCTGTTCTTGGAACTGTCACAATAACTGGAACCATATACACTAGTATATTATGTACATCATCCGATTAAAAAAATTCTTATACACCCCTTTGTTTCCCTGGTGGGAAGGGGGGGGGGGAGGAGCGCCATCGAAGAGTACGTCTCAGGTTGAACCCCGGGCCCGGAGGGGCCACTTACATTGACGAGTGGATACCATGCGCGACCAAAAAAACACGTAAAAAGGATGTCTTTTTCACGATAGGGCACGTTACGTACGTAACGTGATAAGGGTGTCAAAAACACAAAAATAATGAAAAAAGGGTATCTATTTCGCTAGGAAAATTACGTGTTTAGGGTCGAATTTGCGGGGATTATAAAACAAAATTAAAATGTTTTATAAAGGATGTCCTTTTTGCCCCAACACTTCGTGTTTAGAGTCTGATTTGCACGAGGTGTGGAAGGTGGGGTCGTACTAAACCAAATAAGGTAAAGCCGACGACCGAAGGACCCGGAACAATAAAACATTCCTGTACTTGTTTAGGGGTTCATTTCAGAAATATTTGCCAAGAGTATCGTTTTGTTCCCAATACTTGTTAAGGGTAGGGTTTCACACGCCAATTTAAGGGGTGCATTTTCAGAATATGGAAATTACGTGTTAAGGGTGCTTTTCGAGACCCCATGGTCGCGCATGGTATCCACTCGTGAATGAAAGTGGCCCCGGGTCGAGCCCCCGGGAAAATTCTGGTAATGCAATTGCTATGGGTCAATTCGGGCTCAATGGGCAATAAAGAATATCGATAATTTACAGACAGGGGTGAAAGACTTTATTTTGGACCCAAATTTCCGAGGCTAAATGTGCTGATTTGCTGATTAAGCACATCTTGCGGTGTTGGGGTTGGGTTAGGACAGTTAGGTGATGTTATAGAGAAAGTGCTGTCCGTCGGAGTGCTGCATCCCGCATCATAGGCCTGCATCCATCCTGCATCACTATGCTTTGATCAAGAGTCTAAGAGGGGTGTGACGTGTCCCATCCGCACAATCACGTGACTGGTGTCTCTGGTATATTAATGAGCGACTCCCCGCTAGCTCGATCTACCGTACCGTACATACGGTATGTGTTTGTAAAATTTGTGAAGCGTATTGTCAGTCACGTCAGGGCACAGAAATGGCGATGGTGAAGTAGAGTATACGTATGGTGGACAAAAACCATATGATAGTCGGATTCGTTTCCATATTTTGGTGAATTGCGCACGTCAGGAGAAGCCTAACAATGGCTGTGACACTAAAAAAGGTGAAAGGGAGCTTAGAGCGAGTGTTTGAGAAGAATCTGCAAGATTTGGTCCGTGGTATTCGCAGCAACAAGGATAATGAAGTAAGATTTTTGTCTTGCCAAATCAAATGTTTGTGTGTATGAACTATGATTGATGTGTCTCTCTGAGTCTGACTCAGTCTGAGTGAAGACCTCAGAGGCTCATTAAAAAGACCCCCAAAGCACTAAACCCATGAAAATTGTGACCTAGCTTAAATGATCCAAAAATCATGAAAATAAAGGATTGTTGTTGTGACAGTGCAACATGCATTCTGCCCAGTCATGCCAGTCTTAACCAAGGGAGCGCGGCCCGCTTCGCAGGCTGGCGCCCAGGCCGGCGCCACTTTGACTGTGCCTCGATGTCGGGTCAGGATTCTATCACTTGATAGACCTTCATCCAGATATAGCCTATAGTCATGATAGTATATAGGCCTAGGTCTAATCGTGGTAAGTGCATAATTTCTGTTTTCACAATTTATCTTGCTATATTATATTTTGACCATAATCTACCCTTGTCCCGTGAGTATGCCTATAGATGGGTAAATACACGGTGAGCTCCTGGGCGCCGTAATTGCAGACTGGAACCTTAACTCAAAAAAACGGAAAGTTCTCTCCTACCCCAGTCTCGATCGGCCATTTTGTTATGAATCAGAACAAAAATTACTTAATCGTGGTCGTGGTAAGTGCATAATTTCAGTTTTCACAATTTATCTTGCTAGATATTTTGACCATAATCTACCCTTGTGTCCCGTGATGAGTATGGGTAAATACATGGTGAGCTCCTGGGGCTGACGCTCCCTGGGTTACCCAGTCTTGAGTAGAGGACTCCATGACATGATGATGTCTTTTTTAAATACCTTGACAGATACTTGAACGGCTCTTCATATATGTATAAGAGACAAATTATGTAAACAAAGATGGATTTTCCTAGGAAATCCCTCCTTTAATATGAAAATCATGTAAATTGTTGTGATTTTATTAATCTCTACGCCTTCCTACGCCTTAGGTTTCTTCTGTGTAACGTTAGTCTGCTTCCTTCAATCCTGAAGATTTTTGCAGAACTTGGTGAAGTTTGTGTCACAAGGATAAAGTGCATGTGCCAAATATATACATGGTGCAAGTAAAAAGAGGTATTGATCTTAGTCTCACTCTTGAGGACTCCATGATGATCTTGTATCAAAATTATGACATATACTTCTTCATCATGATGAAGTCTTGAACAGGGCTTCATATACATGTAAGAGAACAAAGTAAACAAAGCTATGAATTTCCCTAGGAAATGCATCTTTTCATAACAGTATCACTTGAAATAGGTTTATTTTATTAATTTCCTTGAACCACTTATGTATTACGTACTTTCGATACGCAATGCCGTTTTGAAGAACAATTCATAGAGAAGAATATTTTACAAATATTAAAATTAATTAAGTGATTATAAATAATTAGCAGTATCATGTTGATTATTTATAATTATGTAATAAATTTTAATATTTGTGAAATAATATTTTTTATCTTTAAATTGTTCTTTAAAATGGCATTGCTTATCGGAAGTATGTAATACGGTTAATGTTGTAAGTTAGAGCAATTACGGGATCGGAGTTCGGTTCGGAAGTTTTTCTCCTAAAATCGGAATCGGTTCGGATATCGGATCGGAAGATATTCAAAAACAAAAAAATACATTAAAATTTGCATGTGGCCGGCGCGTGGACAAATGCGGCACGCTACACTGATGGCAGAATTTGTTTTGATCTCTGACAAAAGCGGAGGAAGAAGATGATGAGTTGTTTTGATCTCCGACATAATCGGAGGAAGGAAAAAAAGATAATGACGTTCCAGCGCGCGACACTACCGCCGATCAATGATAGGCCTCTTCTCTACAACATCGTGGTGATGGCGGAGTCCGTCGTGAACTTTTAGAGGCCGCATTACTTACCGAAAAAGACGCACTATTATCCAAAGTTGTTTACGATGATATTCACCTTTTCTACAATATCGTAGCGATGGCGGAGGTGATTGTAAACTCTTAGAGGTCGCATGACCTTCCGAAAAAGACGCATTATTATCCAGAGTTGTTTACCATGATATTCACCTTCTCTACAACATCGTAGTGATGGCGGAGGTAATCGTAATCTCAAAAAGCTCGCATGACCTCCCGAAAAAGACGCATTATTATCAAAAGTTATTTGCCGTGATATTCACCTTCTCTACAACATCGTAGTGATGGCGGAGTTAATCTAATCTCAAAAAGGTCGCATGACCTCCCGAAAAAGACGCATTATTATCAAGAGTTGTTTACCGTGATATTCACCTCCTCTACAACATCGTAGTGATGGCGGAGGTAATCGTAATCTCATAAAGGTCGCATGACCTCCCGAAAAAGACGCATTATTATCAAGAGTTGTTTACCGTGATATTCACCTTCTCTACAACATCGTAGTGATGGCGGAGGTAATCGTAAACTCTTAAAGGTCGCATGACCTCCCAAAAAGGACGCATTATTATCCAGAGTTGTTTACCATGATATTCACCTTCTCTACAACATCGAAGTGATGGCGGAGGTAATCATAAACTCTTAAAGGTCGCATGACCTCCCGAAAAAGACGCATTATTATCAAGAGTTGTTTACCGTGATATTCACCTTATCTACAACATCGTATTGATGGCGGAGGTAATTGTAAACTCTTAAAGGTCGCATGACCTCCCGAAAAGGACGCATTATTATCCAGAGTTGTTTACCATGATATTCACCTTCTCTACAACATCGTAGTGATGGCGGAGGTAATCGTAACCTCATAAAGGTCGCATGACCTCCCGAAAAAGACGCATTATTATCAAGAGTTGTTTACCGTGATATTCACCTTCTCTACAACATCGTAGTGATGGCGGAGGTAATCGTAAACTCTTAAAGGTCGCATGACCTCCCAAAAAGGACGCATTATTATCCACAGTTGTTTACCATGATATTCACCTTCTCTACAACATCGAAGTGATGGCGGAGGTAATCATAAACTCTTAAAGGTCGCATGACCTCCCGAAAAAGACGCATTATTATCAAGAGTTGTTTACCGTGATATTCACCTTATCTACAACATCGTATTGATGGCGGAGGTAATTGTAAACTCTTAAAGGTCGCTTGACCTCCCGAAAAAGACGCATTATTATCCAGAGTTGTTTACCATGATATTCACCTTCTCTACAACATCGTAGTGATAGCGGAGGTAATTGTAAACTCTTAGAGGACGTATACGGTAGTCAGATAGTCGTAAATATTACCGCGCATGTCAGCGTGTTCAACTATTTTTATTTGCCTCCGCTTAAGATCAAAACATATCGTCTTTTCGTTGTTTTTCTTCCTCCATTTTTGTCGGAGATCAAAACAAATTATCACCAATTATCATTATCATCGTTTTGTTCTTCCCCGATTATGTCGAAGATCAAAACAAATCAATCTTCTCCACCTGCCTTTCCGCTAATATCGGAGATAAAAACAAATCATAATTTTCTTCCCCTTTATCTTTTTCCTTCCACCGCTTTTGTCTGAGATCAAAACAAATCACCAGCGCATTTTGACGGCAAACATGTCGCCACATGTTGTTTTTTTTGTCTTGTTATGTTTTGGTTTTTCCGATCCGATTTTTTCCCCAATGGTCAAAAATCGGAGGTCGGAAAAATGTACAAAAAAGGGGAAAATCGGATCGGATCGGGAATTGGAATAAAAATCGGTTACAGCATTAAATACGGTTCAAGGGTCGACACCATTGTATTTGCGTTGTTTACATACATGTGGATCGAGGGGTCTACTCGACATCAGTCTGGGAAGAAACCTTAAAGGACAAGTCCACCCCAACAAAAACTTGATTTGAATAAAAAGAGAAAAATTGAACAAGCATAACACTGAAAATTTCATCAAAATCGGATGTAAAATAAGAAAGTTATGGCATTTTAAAATTTCGCTTATTTAAAAAAAAATAGTGATATGAACGAGCCTGTTACACCCAAATGAGTGAGTTGATGACATCACCCACTCACTATTTCTTTTGTATTTTATTATATGAAATATGAAATATTTTTATTTTCTCATCATTGTCATGTGAAATGAAGTTTCATTCCTCCCTGAACACGTGGAATTCCATTATTTTAACATTTTGTGCTTCAGGCAAGGAGGTCCTAATCGTCAAATTCGTAAAAATTGAAATATTCTATAATTCAAACAATAAAAAACAAGAAATAGTGAGTGAGTGACATCATCGACTCTCTCATTTGGATGTAACTGGCTCGTTCATATAACTATTTTGTTGAAAGTAAGCGAAACTTCGAAATGTCATAACTTTCTTATTTTACTTCCGATTTTGATGAAATTTTCAGCATTGTGCTTGTCTGATTTTTCTCTATTGATTCAAATCAACATTTTTCTGAGGTGGACTTGACCTTTGATTTTTGTCTCGCCTGCGTAGAGGAGCGAGACATAGGTATCACTATTTCCGGTGTCGGCGTCGTCAACAATTGTGTTGTACACCCAATAACTTTCTACAGCTTCGAGGTGGGATCACCAAATTCATACCAGAGATCCATCTCTTGAAGGCACAGGTCAAGTTCGAATATGAGTCGAATTTGAATAAGGTCAAAGGTCAATGAACTTTCCATGACTGGCACTGTGCTGTGCTGTACATCCAATAACTTTCTACAGCTTCGAGGTGGGATCACCAAATACATACCAGAGGTCCATCTCATGAAGGCATTGGTCAAGTTTGAACATGAGCCGAATTTCAATAAGGTCAAAGGTCAATGAACTTTTCATGACTGGCACTGTGCTGTGTTGTACACCCAAGAACTTTCTATAGCTTCGAGATGGGATCACCAAATTCATACAAGAGGTCCATCTCCTGAAGGCACAGGTCAAGTTTGAATATGAGTTGAATTTGATTAAGGTCAAAGGTCAATGAACTTTCCATGACTGGCACTGTGCTGTGTTGTACACCCAATAACTTTCTATAGCTTCGAGATGGGATCGCCAAATTCATACCAGAGGTCCATCTGGAGGCACAGGTCAAGTTCGAATATGAGTCGAATTTGAATAAGGTTAAAGGTCAAAGGTCAATGAACTTTCCATGACTGGCACTGTGCTGTGTTGTACACCCAATAACTTTCTACAGCTTCGAGATGGGATCACCAAATTCATACCAGAGGTCCATCTCCTGAAGGCACAGGTCAAGTTCGAATATGAGTCGAATTTGAATGAGGTCAAAGGTCAATGAACTTTCCATGACTGGCACTGTGCTGTGTTGTACACCCAAGAACTTTCTACAGCTCCGAGGTAGGATTGCCAAATTCATACAAGAGGTCCATCTTTTGAAGGTGCAGGTCAAGTTCGAATGTGAGTTGAATTTGATTAAGGTCAAAGGTCAATGAACTTTCCATGACAATAAGTTTGCCATAACACCTTAATAATTAATTCAATTTTACTATTTCACTCACATTATTATGAATAACATTCTTTTTCACTAACGCAAGTCTCACGCATGATGCGTGAGACTTGGTAGCTCTGTTTAAGGGATGTCCATCCTAGCTCCTGCAGCATTGATGACACACTTGATGTATTGTGATATCGATTCATTGTGAATCTAGCTGCTCTGCATTGGATCATTTCAAGCTTGTACAATGTAGATGTTCTTGGAGGTTGATGGATCCCAGACAGTACATATAGATGCATATTCCACCAAAGGTCTGACGGGTGATTGGTTTGCTGTAGCTTTCAACTTGGGAGAGTTAACTCGCAGGTGTCTTCGTATGAAGGCAAGGGTGTTGTTAGCCTTTTGACAAACATTGCTGATGTGACTTTTCCACTTCAGGTCTGATGTGATAGTGGCACCAAGATATTTTGTTGCGTCTACAGGAGTAAGGATAGCATAGATCTTTGAGTTTGTACTGGTGTACAATCCTGTTTAGCTTCCTGGTGACTGTGATGACTTCACACTAATTGGTGTTTAATTCCATCATCCACTTACTGGTCCACTCACATAGTATGTTGAGGTCTTGTTGTAGCTGGTCAGCATCAGCATCTGACTGAACTGTGAGGTAGATGATAGCATCATCAGCAAACAGATGAACTCTTGACTTGAGTTGATCAGGAAAGTCATTGATGTAGTAGAGAAAGAGACGGGTCGAGGACAGAGCCCTGTGGCACGCCTTAAGTTACGTTGACTTGAGATGAACTACGACCATCCAGGAGCACTTGCTGTTTCCTGTTATGAAGAAAGTTGGCTATCCAGCTGTTAAAAAAATAGTAAATTAAAATGTTAAAAAAATAAAGGTTTCTTACCACCACAGACCAATGTCGTGTAGATCACAACGCAAATACAATAGGGTCAACCCTTGAACCGCTTATGTATGACATACATCCGGTTAGCGATACCGTTCTGAAGAACAATTTATAGATAAAAATTATTATTTCACAAACTTATTACGTGATTATAAATATTAGCATATACTGCTAATCTTTTCCAATTTTAACATGTATTTTTTTTTAGTTATGGAGGATACTGCCATAAACTCCTATGATGATACATCACCAAAAATTGTGCTCACTCAACCATTAAAATATGCTATCAAAATTTTGAGTGGAGTGGCTAAATGAGCACCTTAAAATTCACCAAAAAACAACCTCTGCCCAACTTTGTATATTTTACACAATCTGAAAAATGACTCTTTTGACTTTAAAAAATTTTCCTTTTTAATACAATTTTTGATTACTCATGCATGACTAAACTGATCAATTTCATTTTTACACAGGATTTGCTTAATGAGTGTAGAAAACCATGTACGAAAAACAAAATATTATATCTTAAAACTATTCTGTTCAAAAGTTACAGCATTTTAGGGGGACTTACTTTTTTTGTTGAGTATATTTCCATACCTTAAATTGAACAAGAAGAGCTTGAAAATAGTAGTACTGAGCAGAATTTTTCAGATTTCTTGCTTGAATTCATCCACTCGAAATAATATACCTGTTCCATTTTGTTCTGTGTGCACTTTTAGTTACTGTACTCCACTGCAGAATTTGCTGCAATATCCCCTCTCTTCTCCATCTTGTTCCGTGCTAACTTGGCTTTATGTTTTCTTCAAGCAATAAAAAGTACCTTGTGAGGGAATTTTTCGACAATCACTTCCTCATTTTAAGGGGAAGATTTTGCTATGCTTTTAACACCCCAAAAAATTCAGATTATTGCCAAAATAGATCACAAAGCAGTAAACTGCTGGCTCTCTCACTCATGGAATGTATAGCTTATAAAGGCCCTGTTGCATTGTTCAAGCCTTGCGAGTGAATTGTGAGTTATGATCTCACATGCTATCATTTCATGAAATTTGAACACTCATCAATTATTTTATTTAGAGTGGGATAGATACGTGTATATGCCAAATGCACAATATGTTTGTATGTTTTGTAATATTTCTTTGTTCTTGGATAGTGCCTGTTTTTTTTTCAAAATGGAATGTGTCTATTTTCCCTGCCCCCCCCCTCACCTTACTCTGCTGCCCCTGATTACATAAATTTGTCTTAACAGGCTAAATACATCTCATCATGTATGGAAGAAATCAAACAAGAGCTCAGGCAGGAAAATTCTGCAGTCAAAGCTAATGCAGTGGCTAAGCTGGTTTATGTAAGTATTTCACAACCAAAGATTGTCAGAGTTCAATAGAATTCATTTTCAATATTCTCAAAATTTATTTAAGATATAATTGTAATATTCCAAAGAATAGAGCAGTGAAATCAATATTGATACCGAGTTTTTATGGATACTGAAATATGTTAAATTCAAGGTCTCTTGCTCATGCACATGAATCCCTTTCATTATCTGTTAGTCTTATACCCCTTTCACAGTGCGCTTTTCACCGGCGAACTTCACCGGCGAAGTTCGCCAGCGAAGGGGAAAGTGTCCAGTATGAAAGGTACACAGGAGAACTTCACCGGTGAAGTTCGCCGGCGAACTTCTCCACCTCTAGAGGTGGAGAACATCGCCGGTGAAACTTCGCCGGCGAACTTCGCCGGTGAAACAGCCAGTATGAAAGTAAACCAGAGAACTTCTCCTCTTTAATGACGTCAGAGGTCAAATTTTTTCTCTCCCGAAGCGCCCTGCACCGAGAGATTCCGCGCGCAACTACTTGCAAGCTCAGCTGAATGCTGTGGCCAAGTAGATACCCTCGAATCGCCCATTGAACTTTCGCCGGTGAAAAAATGTCAGTGCGAAAGGGTACATTTTTTTTTCGCCGGTGAAGTGAGGAATGCGAGGCGGAGAAGTTCGCCGGTGAAGTTTAAAATTAAACAACAACATCTGGAAGATATTGTGTAATTGCTGAGAAAAAGCAAAATAAACATTACATTTCACCAAATTGTCTGGTCTTTTTGCAAACAATGATAGAGTGTCCTACTCCCAAATGTGCTTACATGTATATGTGTTTATAGCAGTCTTCAATGTGATCAATTTCTAGCTGAAATATCAAGATTAAAAATTTCAGTGTAACTGTTCCAGATCTAAATTTAGATCTAGGATGATGACATTTAACCTTGGTTTTACAGACTTTCTCATGAAGTCATTCTTTACTACTTCAACTACTCTCATTTTAAATCTTTAATCAACCAAAAACATTTTTTTTAAATGTGACTTTTATTGAAGTAGTCACAGCAAACACTGATAAAACTCTACATGTATGAAACATAAATATGATCACACTGAAGATTACCGACACATAAGCATGTGTGGGACAGTTTTTTTTTTTTAATCACCCTTTATTGATTAAAAAAGGGAATCAGTTTAACAATAATCCAAGGTTAGCTGTTCTAACAAACATGATACAGGGCAACATATAGTGAAAACAATGCAGTACAGTAATTTACAAGAATAAGTGGCAACTTTGGTTAATTTAGTAAGCCTTGAACACCCTTCTACCAAAGGAGGGTTCCCTGTAAAAATCATGGAAAACATTGCTATGTAGTTTGTCTCTGTGAAAGACCAAACAAATTTCAACTTATGCTTGAATTTTTTCTCAGCAATTACATACACAATTTCTTTGAGAATCCTCTGTTTGGCACATGTTACGGACACTTGTGGTCATTTGATTAGACTCTGTACAACTACATGTAATTTTGAAATCACTGTCTCTATTAATGTGTGAATGATTGTAACCTACATGTATGTATTTTTTTTCAAAGCTGAACATGTTGGGTTATGACATCAGCTGGGCAGCTTTTAATATCATTGAGGTGATGAGCTCTCCTAAGTTTACCTTCAAAAGAATAGGATACCTAGCTGCAGCTCAAAGCTTTCATGAAGGTACAGATGTACTCATGCTCACTACTAATATGATTAGAAAGGTAGGATCACATTCTCTGACATTTGATTTGCATGTGACGTTTGATTAATGATAGTAATTTATGAATGTTCTTTGAAAATAAAACAAAGAATACACCTTGGCTGAGCGCTCACCACAAAAATAGAAATGTATGATTTTATTTTTTGTTTTATTCAATATGATACCAATTAGTAAATATTCTTGGAAAATTGAAATATAGAATCTCCTTTTATTTACATGTTTAATTCAGCCCCCCCCCAAAAAAAGAAAATGTGCATAGGGTTTAGGGCAGTATTGAAATGTCCAAAATGGCCCTTGTAAGTTTGAGAATAGCCAAGATTTTATGAAATTAGCATTTGATTAACTGAGCCTAGAAGAGAGAAAAACAACCCCTTCTCTGAAAATATTTTCTTTATCTGTCCACTTTTGGAAATAGATTTTATATTCATAATTTGAGTGAAAATTCAACAAGAAATCCAATGCAATAAAACAATACATGTAAATGTACTTGGAAATGAAATTCATGAATTGCAAATGGTTGGAAAATCACAAGTTAGAGCAGTCAACACTTTGTGTTGGTAATTACAGAATATAATACTATTGCACCTTGTATACTGTACTGATCACATGACTCTCAGGAAGCGAAGCAAAAAGGTTTTGATCTCACTCATCTTCCTACATTTACTACCTGTGAATTAATAGTGGAACTAGTTTACTTATCAGTGTAAGTGTACTACAAAAAGCTGATGCAAGTACTGTGATATTCCTTTATTGTTTAAATAATAGAATATTACACTGTAGTTCTCTATTATTAAAAAGCAGTTTGAGTTTTTAATAATAATTAATACCAACATTTCTTTATCACCTTTTCTGAGAAAGGTACATGTACAAAGTGCACATTACATTTAATATATTTACAGTACTTAAAACAAAACATAAACATGAGAATGAAAAGTAAAGAACATTTGAAAGACCAATGCTGGCAAGCAGACATTAACGAAAAAGACATTTTCTTGTTTCAGGTTAAGCCTTGAACAATTTGCTACAGTTTTAATACTGGAATTGAGTCGTACATGTACAGTATGTTGCTTGACTGTTTTAGGGCAAAAGATTAGTTTATCAAACATTTTTGACAAACTGTTTTCTGATTTTTAACCAAATCTTGTAGAATTCTTGAATTTGATTAAAATGTTCATGCCTCGTATCTAGAGCCTTTTTTAAATTGATCATTCAATCAATTTTTTGTATGAACATGTTCATGTATTTATTACATTTTTTATTCATTTTTGTCTCGCCCACCGGAGGTGAAGGCGAGACTTGGGGATCCAAATGGCGTCCATCCATCTTATGATGTATAACATGTTATTGGTGGTCTGATTGCGACCAAACTTTGGGTGGTAGATGCAATAGGGGTACCATGATGTTGTGGTGCTATCTGAGGTAACATACATATAGTGTGGTCAAAGGTCATATGGGTCACATCTTTGTAGAATACTTGCAGATTTTTAAAAAAGTTTATTTACAAGACTCTTCTAACACAAAACTTGGCTATTTTCTGGTCCAATGGCAAGTACTAAACTTGATGATAGATGCACTAGGAGTAATATCATGCTGCAGTGCTGTGGGAGGTCACATGGTGAGGTCAAAGGTCATTTGAAGTCATGTGTTTGCCTGCAAGACTCGTATGATACATAACTCAGCATATTGTGCTCCAATATAAAACAATCTTTGGCAATAAATGCTATTAATAAACAAAAAAAAACTTGCTGAAATTTCAAATTGTATATCTTTACATCCATGAAAAATGGCCTATTTTCTGCATTTCTTTGAAATTAGTTTAGTTAGAAAGTATCAAGAAAATGAATATCCCCTTCTTTCTTGATTCTGAATTTCTTAAAGATCATTTTCAGCTTATGTCACATGGGATCTACCAACATGAATATCTACATGTGGGACCAAACTATGAAAGTTTTTGGCAATACAATCGTCATTCCATAAATTGACCTAAACCTTACAGTTTGTGACCATGAACAGGGAAAAGGATAAGTGTTAGAATAATTGATATCAAACTTTTTTGCATGCTTTTTGGGCCCTATTCTCAATTTGAAAAAAAAATTGTATTACTAAAAAACAATCAAAATGTAATCTAAATCTGAGCTGAGGTAAGTAAATGAAATTTTGCTTAACCCACAATGCATGCTACAAATCCAGTTTGAAGGTGGTAAAAAAAAATCAAGTCAAGATAATGACTCCAATGACAATAAGTCGATATTGACAATTCAATGACTTATTCTTGGCTTTATTGGCACAAAATGTATTAAGTTTAGGTCTATTTATGGAATGACCATATTATTTGTTTTGCCCAAATTTTTCATACTGTGGTCCAACATATAGACGTTAATGTTAGTTGATCTAGTGTGACATCAACTGAAAATATTTCAGTCTAGAAAGAAGGGAATTTTCTTGATATTTTACACTTAAATCTACATGTATTAACTTCAAGAAAATATCAGAGGTAGCTGAACGTTTTTTTGATGTAAAAATGTGAAATTTTATAACTTTTGGGGATTAGAAAAATTAATCTATTCATTTGGTTGTCACAGTAGTAAACACATGTCTTCAATGGTTGTTTGAACGGCGTTAAAACTTTTAGAATCGGTTCTATTGGTAATAGATACACTTGGGATTTATTGATGTTTGTACGGTGCCTTGACTGCCTTCAGAGGTCACATGGTGAAGTCAAAGGTCATTTCAGGTTAAAGTTTACCTATAGCACTCATGTGGCAGATAACTTTGTAACCCTTGTACACTTTGGTTATAGATGAACTGGGGGAAGGTAACATGGCCATTAGAGGTAACATCACAAGGTTGTGTTCATTTGAAGTCAGACTTTAACATGTGCCAGCAAGACTGGTGAAATCAAACTTGGCTTGGGATGATATATACTAGTATGCTTTTCACACTGTACTTTTTGTCCTAAATTGGTGGGGCTAAGGGGGGTCTTAGCCCCACCAATTTCCCGGGGTTAAGCTTAGCCCACTTCATTTTCACACTAAGTTTTAGCAAAGTGGGCTAGCACGGTAAATAGTACGGTACTATCTGGCCCTGCAAAAAAGCAGGGTTAGCCGGCTTATTGTGGTGCCAGCACCACAATTGCGGTGCTAAGAGATGCAGTGTGAAAACGAAACAGGGCTAAGGAAAGTGGGACTAAGCATTAGCCAATCACAGAAGTCCAATTGCACGTTAATCACGCTCTGTTTGGTAAAACCATCAATATTCATGAGGTGAGGGATAGTCCGGGGTTAAGGCATTAACCATGGTTGAGCAGATAGTATGGGGTTAAGAAAGACAGTGTGAATCGAAAAAAGATAGTATGGGGTTAAGGATAGTATGGGGTTAAGGAAATGCAATGTGAAAAGCATACATGTATAGGGAAACCTTCATATTACATACATGTACATGTAGTCATGGGTGGGTGAGACACAGTTTGTCTATTATGGGTTTTTTCTTCATTTGTCTACCTTGTCAGGTCTTAATGTATTGATTTATTTTATCCTTTTATTTATTGATATATTATTTTTCAAGTATGGGGCAGAGGATGGTACATGTATATAATTATGTTTTCAGAAAATTCCCATTGCTTAAAATAAAACACATTTTATTGAATCGAATGATGAATTATATTGCACCGATGAAAAACAACAGGATTTGAATAGCCACAACCAGTATGAGACAGGCATCGCTATCACAGGCTTAGCATGTATTTTGACCTCTGACCTTGCCCATGATCTGGCCAATGATATCATGGCACTGGTAAGTTTTAACTGTGCCATAAAGCGTTGTGGATCAGTCACTATTATAGCCCAACCTCTGTTTTATCAGCTGTGGTATTCTCTGTACTGATATCTGTTACAGACCATGGAATTATCAAACATGATTGCTATTTAAGAAAGGCAGTTTATTGCTTGGGCCTGGAAATAATTTATAATTTTTAAAGAGGGCATGCTAGTTTGTTAAAAAAATGGTCAACCCCCCTCAAAAAAAGGTTTTCACTCTAAATTTAAATCTGTCATTTTGGCCAAGAAATATTTTACAAGCAAAAAGAGTTTTTGCTCCCCACTCACATACATGTATGAAGGAGATTTAAGTCAAATATCTACATTATAGCATTCCAGGGCCATGCAAAATTTAGAAAACCGGTGCGATAGCAGAGCATGTACACAGAATACCTTGAGACTTTGTTTTTGACATCGTGAAGTAAAAGTTGACCTTTAGTGTTTTTTTGTAGGATGTTCTTTTTGTGGTTAAGACAGTACTCTTGTCTTTTTCCTAAAATCTTGAAGCCAGTTGAAAATTGCTTGAATAATTGTTGCCAATCAATTGACTATTAACAGCCGATCTATTGGTTCCACTGTTTATAGCCGTTACAAGATTTAGAAAAAATATGAGAAAATAAAATTTGCAGCATTTTAATATAAAAGCCTATTGCAGTTAGTATTTTATAAGGACTAAAAAACATTTTGGTGAGGAAATATATCGGCTCTATGGGTTATCAGTGGCTCATATTTGTCTTTTCTGTCAATCTTTATTTTAAGCTGGAAACATGTAGGCTATCTATAAATACTAATAGTGGGAATGTTAAACCATAGACCCTACAGTGGTTTACCCCCTTTGTATTCTGTCCTTTGTCTAGATCTTTCAACTGGCTCCATGATTTACTGAAATTACCACATTTTAAGTATTAAACCAGTGAAAAGTGTTGATATTGTGCTTTCTTTACCTTTCTCTTCCATTTTTCTTCCAATTCTGATTTCCCACTTTTCCTCCCTAATCCCTTGTCCATATACCTTCTTGTATCTTTCCTTCCTTCCCATATAAACTTACGTTTCATTTAATTTGAGTTGATTCTTTACTTGTTCTTTGCACCCCTAACATTGCTCCAAATTAATGTTTTGTTGTGAAAATCATCTTTTATCATTATGTCTTTGAATAAAACTCACCATTTTTCTTACCTTTGATATTGAAAATTCTAATTCATTCCTAATTTCCTTTTCCCCATAATATGTTGTTACTATCTGTCAAATTTCTACTCATAAAACTACCCATTCCGCATTGTACTTTCTATTATGCCTCTCCATATGGAATTCCTATCTTTCTTCTCACTTCCTTAATTCGTTAAAGCAATGTCTATGTACCCACCTGCAACCTTATTCCTCAAACTCCTCTTCTCCCCATCACATTCAATGAAATTTCTACAAAACTCTTGTACATTGCTCTTTACATATAAAAATCCTATTATTGATTTTCCTATTCATGATTTTTGCTTCTGTAATACCTCAATCTTTTTTCCATATTTACCTACCCCTTCCCTTACCCCCCAATTACATCCATTAATTGATCATCTATAATATATTTGCCCATATACATGTGAACCATAAATTAACATCCCACCCTATTCATCTTGTACCTGTATCCCACTTCATGTATATTGCCTCTCTTTCATGCCTCTAAATTTCTAACCCATTTTACAAATGTTGCTGCTTTATCCATCAACAATCTACCCTTGATATTTCACCCCATAAACCTATTTCTTTCATCCCACCTATCTAAACCACTTCTGCATCTCTATTTACCCCCTTGATACCCCCACTGGTACTCCTATCTACGTACCCCCTGCCTCCTCTCCTCCGTACCCCATTTGTAGGATATTAACAGTGTCAGCCAGTATGAAGCAGGTATCGCCATGGCAGGGCTTGCATGTTTCACTTCCCCTGATATTGCCAGAGATCTGGCCAATGACCTCATGAGTCTGGTGAGTTGATATGACCCCCTTTGACCCCTTATGACCCTAACATGAAGTACCATTGACATCCCACTGTTTCTTTGTCCTGAAAGGAGCTACATATTTTGTAAAACTTGTGCTATTTGTATTTTTCTTCCCCTAATGTGGTAGTGTCTTAGAAATTGTGATATATATTCATATCAGTGTTCTGTATTCTTATTATATTCCTGCACAGTGCAGTGTCTCCATCTTATTTACCTAGTTACATAGATTTTGGTATATATATATACATACATGTAGTCAATGTTGATTTGAGCGTCAATTGTGTTTTCATAATGTAATTATTGATTTCTTTTTACATGTACACGTATCCATGAATAAAGAGGATGGTTACAATTTACTATATGTATGTTTTACTTTTAACTGCTACAAATCCTTTATGATATGTGAAATAATCATACCATATTTCTGTTTTGTTCATGACTAAAAAAATTGAATGTAATGAATTAAATAAATTTTCCCTACTTTGACAAAATTGATGAACATTATAAAGCAAGAGCTGGAGAAACACATGAAGAAACCACTTATTCATTTCTGTTCCTATGATGCATTTATTGAAATATTTGTTGGTTTTTCTAATATTGATTTTCTCACAACACAAATTATAGATGGCATCTACAAGACCCTATATTAGGAAGAAGGCAGTGCTTCTTATGTACAAGATTTTCCTCAAGGTAAGTGATATCTTTTGGGGCATTAGTTTACCACAAGATACCTATTATCATGCTATGAGGCTATTCTATTGAGGGTGCTTACTCTTATCAAGTATGAATTATCATAATAATGGCCAAACAAAGCTATGTGTATTCTTTTTTTAGAATAATGATAAGTTCCTTGTTTATAGTGAATCACCATCTCAAAGCAATGACAGGTCTTAATGGTTTCTAAATATACTGCTAATATTAGGGCCTGAAATGATTGTGTAATATGTAATTACATGATGTTTGGTTACTTTGTTTCCTGATAGCCTACAAAAAGCAACTACCATATTTACACAAGAACTTGTATTGGAACTGCCTGTATTTCTTGCATATATTTAGTAAATCGAAAAATCCCCCAAGAGCTTTTATTTTCATATGATACAGAAATGTTTGTATTTGGAGAATGTTGGAAATCTTGTTGAAGACTTTACCCTAAAACGGCAGGGGGGAGTTGAATCAACCCCCCTCGACATTTTCTGCGACCATTCTGCTGCACAATTTTTTTTCGTCCACACCCCTTGCTGACTTTTTACTTTGAAGTCTTGCGCATCTTTTGAGACCAAATTTACAATGCCCCTGGGTATGCGGATGGAAAAGTATGCAACATTACATGTAAAGTGCATGTCAGACCCAAAATGTGATTTTGTATACAAAGTCAATGTAAATTGAGTTTTCTCATCTTCTTCATAAATATATGACTATTTTTACCTTTATCAGCTAAAATTAATTTTGCATAATTATTCTTCAAAAAGGTTTTGCTATTAAACGAAAAAACAGAAAAACAAAAGGCTGATAAAACAAAGAATGCAACGTGGAGAAGATTTACGGTTCACCATGTGTAATATGAAGAAGGGAAGGAAATACAGGCCGAAAGATTGAAATGGAAAGACGAGATAGAATATACAGAGAAAATTAGAAGTATTCTTTTCTTGAAAGTGAGTGAAGTCCTGAAAAGGATTGTAAACCAGATGAGATGAGCTGAATATGGCTTGAGTAGCACGGTTTGAGTAGTAGCAGGTTGAAGTGAAGAAATGCATTAGAAATTCATAATACAATAAAATAAATTTAAAAAATCATTTTTATTTTTTTATTTGTAATTGTTGAAAATGGTACAAATGTATGTACAGAATATTGACACCAAAAATTTGCATTCTAGGATCTTTTTATAGTAAATTAATGCAAAAATTGTAATTTACATGTAGGCATAAATTAGCACAATTCATTCATTTAAGAAAAATCTTATTGTTTCAGAAAAGTCTTGTAGATTACATCCCACAGTATTATAATTGGCGGCTGAGATCTCAAGAGAGGGGGGGGGGGTTGATGAAAAAAAATCCTGATCTTGTTAGGGATAAACATGTATGCGTATAAAAGCTTGAGTTAGATGACAGTTAATGCTCTGGGCAGTGTTTGACCATCCAATCCTAATGACAGTAAAGTCCTTCCTACTACTTTGATTGTTTCAAGCCATCATCTGTTATAAGCTACTGAAATCTTTACATCTGATTGGCTCAGAGCAAAACTTTATTAAAGCACTATTTGTTATATCAGGGCTCAACACTAGCAGGGGTCCGATGGTCCCAGACCGGTAAAAATCGCTGTCGGGCGGTTAGATTTTCAGAAATAGGAAGATTTACTGGTTCGACATGACCAGTAAAAAATATCATTGTCGGGCCAGTAATTTTTCCAAAAATAGCAAGATCTGACATGACCAGTAATAAAAACCATTATTGGACCAATAACTTCCAGAAATGGTCAAATTCACTGCAAACCATTCCCCCCCCCCCCCCCCCCCCCGATAAATTCTGTCATTCACACACAGAATACAATATTTAAATTTCAACAGAATGAATCGCACGTAATTGCTACTAGAGCAGATACAGTGTACATGTATTGTAGCCAGTCACACAACCCACGTGGTAAATTCTCTACTGGCTGCGCGATCGAACGAAGCTTGGCTAAACTCTTGCAGAAATCTCTCACAGAACTTTCAAAATTCACGGTTCATACTCATGAAAGGCTCTTATAATGTCCATTTTTCCTAAAAATTGGAGTAACTCTGTCATTTGTAAAAAGTAAAAGGATAAATTTTCACTTCTGTTTGGTTCGAACAGATCGGGTTTCGGGTGATATCGTCTGAATACATATTAGCCCCACATATGCATTTATGTGTGTGTTGATACACTTGGTTTCTGACTTTCTTTCGTAGCTATTTTAATTGAGCCAAAAATAAATTGATAAATTATTTGATGATAGTTTTAGCTTTCTTCCTCTGTTTTCTTCCTATCTTTCTTTCCTTCTTTCTTTCAATCTTTCTTTGTTTCTTCCCTCTCTTCTTTCATTTTTTTGTTACTGTCTTTCTTTTTTATTTTCCCTTTTTTTTCTTAAATTTGTTCTTTCATTCTTTCTATCCTTTTATGAAATATTTTTCTCTATTTGTTTTTTCTTTCTTTCTCTTTCTTCCTTCCTTCCTTCCTTTCTTTTTGATATATTTTTTTTCTTTAATTCTTGAGTCCATCCATCCTATATTCATCTCTTCTCTTCTTCCTTTCTTTCCTTCTCTTCCTTTTACCCTTTTCTTTCCTTCATTCTTCATTATTTCTTTGTTTCTGTCTTCCTTCCATCCATAATTCATTTACCTTTTTTATTTCTTCCTTTCTTTGTCTCTGTCTTTCTTTTTTTCTTCCTTTCATCTATTCTTTTACCTTTTCTTTTTTTATATTGCTTGCTCCTTTCCTTCCTTCCCTTAAGTTCATTTCTTTCTTTCTTTCCTTCTATCTATCATTTTACTTTTCTTTATTTCTTCCTTAATTCCTTTCTTCCTTCTTTCCATCTCTCCTTTAACCCTTTCTTTTTTATTGCTTCTTCTTTCTTTCCTTTACTACTTTCTGGATTTGTTCTTTCTCTCTGTATTGCTTGCTTCATTTCTTTCCTTCATTTCTTTTTTTCTTTCTTCTTTTTTTTGTTCCTTCTTTATTCCTTCCTCCTTTCCTTCTTTAGTTCTTTATTTTTTTCCTTCCTTCACATCTATCCTTTCTTTACCTTTTTTTCTTCCTTCCTTCCTTCTTTTTATTCTTTCTTTCTTTTCCTCCCTTTCCTTCCTTTCTCTTATTCTTTCTTTTCCTTCCTTCCTTCCTTTCTTCCTTCCTTCCTTCCTTCCTTCCTTTTCTTTCTTTCTTTCTTTCTTTCTTCCTTTCTGTCTTGCTTTCTTTTTGTCCTTCATTCCTTCTTTTTATTTTTTTTTTGGGGGGGGGTAACGAAAGGCTAGAAAAATAAACTTGTGCCTTTTTTTATGTTTTCTTATTTTTTGGGACCAGTAGATTTCAGGTTCGGACCAGTAAAAATTTGAAAAACTGGGTATCTACTGGTCCAACCTATTCATGTCGGACCAGTATGGGTTAGTGTGGAGCCCTGGTTATATTAACTGCTCCCCCATGATATAGTCATGTGCTGATTGTGCTTGTCTTGTTTTTTTTATAGTTCCCTGATGCCCTCAGACCTGCCTTTCCAAGACTGAAGGAAAAACTTGAAGATCCAGATCCAGGTAATGTCACATTTAATGTCTAAATATCAAATTTGACATTTTTGCATTCAGTATGCCCAAAGTTTCATTGAAATAATGCTGGATAGCATGTAACTTATTGTATATTTCTTTCAATATATGTACAAATAAAAACATAGAAATAACAGTAATTTTGCACATTTACCATTGAAAGACATTAGAAGTAATCCATAGTAATAGGAATTTAACCCCTTGGCCTAGAGGTACAGTGCTATCAATCAGGAATGTGATTAATTAAATCTATACCCAATGCAGTATGTGTTGGCATTCCTGAAGCATTATCATCCCAGAAAATAGATGCTGGGAGGACATTATCAGAATGTTTTTTTTTCACATCTATTTGACTGGAAGGTTAGTGCAACATGTAAAGGAAAGATATATAACCAATGCATTCTTTCTTTGGTTTAGGTGTCCAGTCTGCAGCAGTCAATGTCATCTGTGAGTTAGCCAGAAAGAACCCTCGCAATTACCTATCTCTAGCTCCACTATTCTTCAAACTAATGACATCATCTACTAATAACTGGATGCTTATCAAAATTATTAAACTGGTAAATAATGTTTTTATTTTGTATGTAGCTTTTATGATGTATGTTAGAAATTATATTCTATTGAACATAATGGGAGTTGTAACTTTTTTCAAAATTCAGAATCCATTAAAATGACTAATTGTTTGTAGACCTAACTAATATATGTACCAAATGATTTTGGTAGATATTGTGTAATTGTTGAGAAATTAGCAAAATAAAAATCATTATGGCATTCCAATGATTTGGTGACGGATAACATTGATTTTAAAGGGGAAGTTTGATTGAATAGAGTAGAAAAAATATACTGGTGAAGGGTTGATGAAAATCCTTCAAAGAATGACAGAGATATGAACTTTTAAATTTTTGATTTGTGACGTCATATGCGAGCAGCTTCATAATATGTTCTGGGTCCCGTAACACAAAGGTTAGTGATTAATCATATATGCTTGATTTTCATGATTAATTGTAAATTGTAGAAAAATGTTCTATGATTATTGCTAAGCTTTGATTTATGGACCCCTGTATTATAAATTCCATAAAAAATTTGAAACTCTTCTCGCCTGCAGAGCTGAGCATGACTATAGACACAGCTTTTGGCAGCACGCCGCCGTTGTCAACATTGATATTTTACAATTGTGTGCATTCATTGAATATTATGTCAAGTTGCTACAGCCAAGCTCTTATATCAACACATGTTCTCTGAAATGTTTTAGCACATTACCATTGATTGAACAACTGCACATAGAGTGTATTCAGTGACACAAAACTGAAAATATTTCCTAAAGAAAAAAACATTCTTGAAATTCACATGTGAATATATTGATTGAAAGATAATGACAAGTTTTTTTTATATTTATATTAGTTTGGTGCCCTCACACCGTTAGAGCCTAGACTTGGAAAGAAATTATTAGAGCCCCTCACTAATCTCATTCACAGGTAAGACTGCAATTATTCATATCTTATTTAATGTACATGTTTATAAATCCCATGGACCTAAAATGATAGACGATTAATGCGAGCATTCTTTTGATGCAATCGTAGTCAACGTATCCTGATTATGTGCATGTTATACCTCACATTTGATCTACCGTGGCCATACAGCGAGTCGAAAAACATCCGTTCTAACATTTTTTGTCTCACCTGCGAAGCAGAGTGAGACTATAGGCGCCGCTTTTCCGACGGCGACGGCGGCGGCGTCAACATCAAATCTTAACCTGAGGTTAAGTTTTTTCAATTTTTTTCAATTTCAATTTATTTCATTCAAAATTAAAAACAATTACAAGGTAAAAATATATATACAAATAAAATAGAATGTGGAGACAGCTAGGAAGAACATTGAAGTCTTATAAAATGCTGCCACCAATAATACAAACAATTAAAACCAAGTAATATACAAACAAAAGAAAAGAGAGCATATTTCAAATGAATAACAAAATGATACATATAAAATAAATTAAGCAGTTTACAAAACCTAACAAACCCTAAACAGACATAACAAAAGACACAAAGATAAAAATGAGCCTGATAATTTACATGTAATTTTGTAATAGTAATTTCTTATAATTCCTTTTAAAGACATTTAACGAAGGGCTTAATTTCATTTCTTCTGACAGAGCATTCCAAATTTTTGGTCCTTTGTAAAAAGCTGAATTTATGCCAGCATTTGTTTTAAAAAGAGGTAAATAAAAATTCAACGGGTTTCGCATATCATAAGAAGTTATTTCAGAAATCAGAGTGAACTTATACATGAGAGATATAGGTACAACATTTTTAGATATTAAATACATTAAAATAGCTGTATTTAAATTATTCAAATCGTATATATTCAACAATTTTAATTCATGAAAAATAGGTGATGTATGGGCAAGAAAACTGGCATGAAAGACAATACGAACTGCTTTTTTCTGCAAACGAAATAGTCTTAACATCGAGTAATTGGTGGAAGATGCCCAAGCAACATTGCAATAATTTAGGTGCGGAGTAACAATAGCATTATATATCATGAATAAAATATTTCTAGGAAAAAATCTTAATTTATATAAAACACCTAAACATTTTGAAACTTTATTACAGACCTCACTAATATGTTCATGCCAATTTAATTTAGAATCAATAAGTACACCAAGAAATTTTAGAGATTGTACAACTTTTATATTTTCATTCATCTTAATATTCAAATCGTTATAATCAATTTTCTTATTCGTAAAAATCATACACTGTGTTTTCTTTACATTTAAAATCAATTTATTAAAGATTAGCCATTTACTGATTTTCTGCAATTCAATACTAAAATTCAAACATAAAGTATTAACATTATCATGGCTCATGAAAGCACTAGTGTCATCGGCATATAGAATAAACTGTAACTTATCTGAGACATTACAAATATCATTCATATAAATAAGAAAAAGAAGTGGTCCCAGAATAGATCCCTGAGGCACTCCACATCCGATTTTCCTCAATTCAGACTTAGTGTTATTTACAGTTACAAATTGTTTTCGATCAGCCAAATAACTTTCAAACATTTTTAACAAAATTCCACGAATACCATAACTTTCTAACTTAACTAACAAAATAGAGTGATCAAGCGTATCGAAAGCTTTACTTAAGTCTAAAAACAAACCAAATAAAAAGAATCGAGAATTAAAAGCATGAGAAACCTTATAAACCAAATCAATTAGAGCATGGGATGTGGAATGCCCCGGACGAAATCCATACTGGGACGGTGTCATTACATTATGTTTATCTAAAAAATCAGAAAGGCGATTATATATACATTTTTCGATAATTTTAGAAAATGCTGGCAAGATTGATATAGGTCTGTAATTAGATAATTCTGACTTTGATCCATTTTTAAAAATTGGAACAACACGTGCTATTTTAAGATTATCAGGGAATATTCCAGTAGTTAAAATAGAATTAAAAATATTGCACAAGGGATAACAGAGAATGTGAATTGATTTCTTAATGACTAACATACTAATTTCATCATACCCAGCAGCAGAATTACTATCAAAATTACACACAATTTTAATAATTTCATCCGGAGTGATGGGATTAAAAAAAGCAGTGTTATTGTTTCTGTTCAAATATTGCACAAAATCATTCTGTCTAGTACAGGTAGTTGACTGCAAACTATTTGAAAGAGTTGAACCGATATTAACAAAATGATCATTAAATGCTTGAGCGATATCACAATCTCCAACTACTTTATCATTGTTAACATTTATACTTTCAATAACAGTTTTATTGTTCACTCTACCCATTGCTGTATTAATAATATTCCAAGATTTTTTAAGATTGTATTTGGCATCCAAAAATAACTTTCTATAATACTCATTTTTTATACATTTTATTTTATAGTTAACTTTATTACGATAAGACTTGTATTTATTTTCTCTATATGTAGTAGGATTTTTGATAAATTTCTTGTATAACAAATATCTTTTATTGCACATAATTCTCAAGTCATCATTGAACCATGGTTTATCTTTACGGCATTTACATTTGACTTTAGTTTTACAAAAACATTCATCATATAAATTTGAGAATTGATTTAAAAAAGTATTGTACATAATGTTTGGATCACTACTATCAAAATTCCATACAATCCTTTCTAATTTTATAATAAAATCTATATTAACATCATTTATTTTGCGCCTCGTAGATACTGTATTTTTTTGCTGATATAATGACTATGAATACAATACACAGGGAAATGGTCACTTACATCAACCAAAAAAATACCAGAATAGATATTGTTTATATCATTTGTAAATATATTGTCTATTAAAGTAGTAGATTGTCTGGATACTCGAGTTGGAATATGAATGACTGGATAAATCGATCTGGTTATAAATACATCTAAAAATTCACTAACCTGTGGGCAAGAATCGGCATTTAATAAATTAAGGTTGAAATCACCACAAACATACAATAATTTATTTTCTTTGGAAACTTTATTTAGTACTGTAGTAAGAGATTCTAAAAAATTAGGCAATGATGAGTTTGGAGGTCTATAAATTACGCTAAATATTACATTTTTAAATGATGATTTAATTTCAATAAAAATACATTCCATAAATTCCGAAAAAAAATCTAGATCACACCTATGTACAAAGTAAAAATCATTTCTGATGAAAACTCCTACACCACCACCCCGGCGATCTTGGCGGGAGTTACCAATGAAATTGTATCCATTAATATTATAACAAGGATCATTACATTTTAGCCATGTCTCTGTTACACCTATTGCACAGAAATTAAAGTCGAGACCATGTAAAAAGGTAGCAAGATTATCAATGTTCTTCTTTATACTTCTACAATTAACATGTAGACAAGAAAATCCTTTTCGCAAATCAATGTTAGACTGTTCTTCATGCAGAAACGTGTTAAATTCATTTGGCATAAAACAATTTAGTTGGGGACCATAAGAATTATGTTCATCATTATCAATTGGAGATAAAAGCTTGGATATATGAATAAAATTATCATTACTCATTGCTTGTCTATATAACTCAACATCAGGCATATTTAAAACATTTACAAAACAGAATACACACAAAAAATAAGCAAAAAACAAGGATAACAAGGAGAGTGTACAGTTTAAAAGAACCACCAGGAGTTTATTATTAATAACAAGTTTGACAATCTGAAAATAGAAGGTAAAGTTTACTTCATATATGTAAAAAATAAAAATAAAAATTAAAAAAAAAAATGTAAGGCTCTGTATCCATAATATGTAAATCCAATAAATTGGATCTAAAATATATAGAATAGCAAAAGGAGTCAAAAGCAAGGAGCCATGTATAACAGATAAATGACATATTTATCAGCACGAATCCATGCATTTAGTAATATGTCTTAAAACAGTTAATGTATATACAGTCTGATGAATACACAAGATGTTCTATTTCAAGTCTGATAGTTTTTTGACGAGTTTCTTTGCAGTGCGTCCATCCTCATGCTTGACCATGGCAAAGACACGACCATCCCAGGTCCATGTTGCTGTGATGTTTGGTCGTTTGGATGCTTGAGCTTGGAGATCAAGATTTTTCTTAGTCAGGTCTTCGACAATCACTATACCTTTACCTTTCAAGTTCCTTCTGTTTTTCATCATTTTGAACTTGGCCCTGTATGAAACGAACTTCACGATGATACCTGGAGACTGCATTCCTGTCTGTGACTTGCTGCCCTTGGCATGCTTGGCATGCTTGGTATCATCACGAGACTGACGGCTGAAGACACGGTGTGATCGATCAATATCGTTGACGCTGATGTCGACCCCAATCTGTTTCGCAACATCACATACTATAGCATCAGTGTTTTCATTAGGGGTCAAGGGAACTCCCAAAAGCCGAATATTATTTCGCCGAGAATATTGTTCAGCTAAATCCATACGATCAGGGGATTCATCTACTTTGACTTTGTTGGAATCTACTGTTGACTCGATTCTACGGATATCTTTTAATTTGGAGTCTATGGCAACTTCAAGATCATGAAGAGATGCGATTTTTTCATCCATGATATCACGCAGACGGGCTTCGCGCCGTTCGAAGTCATCGCTGATTTTCTGACGCTCTCTCTCCAAGTTTTTGAAATGACATCATAACTTAGAAAGTATATGGACCTAGTTAATAAAACTTGGCCATAAGGTTAATCAAGTATTACTGAACATCCTATTAGAGTTTCATGTCACATGACCAAGGTCAAAGGTCATTTAGGGTCAATGAACTTAGACCATGTTGGAGGAATCAACATCGAAATCTTAACCTGAGGTTAAGTTTTTGAAATGTCATCATAACTTAGAAAATATATGGACCTAGTTCATGAAACTTGGACATAAGGTTAATCAAGTATCACTGAACATCCTGCATGAGTTTCACGTCACATGACCAAGGTCAAAGGTCATTTAGGGTCAATGAACTTTGGCCGAATTGGGGATATCTGTTGAATTCCCATCATAACTTTGAAAGTTTATGGATCTGATTCATGAAACGTGGACATAATAGTAATCAAGCATCACTGAACATTTTGTGCAAGTTTCAGGTCACATGATCAAGGTCAAAGGTCATTTAGGGTCAATGAACTTTGGCCGAATTGGGGATATCTGTTGAATTCCCATCATAAATTTGACAGTTTATGGATCTGATTCATGAAACTTGGACATAATAGTAATCAAGCATCACTGAACATTTTGTGCAAGTTTCAGGTCTCATGATTAAGGTCAAAGGTCATTTAGGGTCAATGAACTTTGGCCGAATCGGGGGTATCTGTTGAATTACCATCATAACTTTGAAAGTTTATTGGTCTAGTTCATTAAACTTGGACATTAGAGTAATCAAGTATCACTGAATATCCTGTGCGTGTTTCAGGTCACATGTCCAAGGTCAAAGGTCAATGAACTTTAGCCGAATTGGGTGTATCTGTTGAATTACCATCATAACTTTGAAAGTTTATGGATCTGATTCATGAAACTTGTACATAAGAGTAATCAAGTATCACTGAACATCCTGTTCGAGTTTCAGGTCACATGATCAAGGTCAAAGGTCATGTAAGGTCAATGAACTTTGGCCATGTTGGGGTTTTTTGTTGAATAACCATCATATCTCTGTAAGTTTATTGGTCTAGTTCATAAAAAGAGGACATAAGAGTAACCATGTATCACTGAACATCTTGTGCGAGTTAGAGTAGTTTTCAAAGTCAGCACTGCTGCTATATTGAACCGCGTGATGCAGGTGAGACGGCCAGAGGCATTCCAATTTTTTGTATGAGTTACATATACATGCAGGTGGTTTGAAGTTGGAATAAAAATTTTTTCCTATGGAATGTTAAAAGGAAATGTTCAAAATTGTGATTATGGGCTAGTCCACAGGAAGGTGGACATTACACTAAAATTTCAAGTTTATCAAATTGTTGAGAAATTATCCATTATCATTTGAACACATTTTTAAGTTACAGAAACACAAAGAATTACATCAATTGATCAAATATTTTCTGAGATACAGCAACAAACATTGGAAAGATTTTAGTCACCCAAACAGCTAAAGTTTACATACCTTACTAAAATTGTATTTTTTTAAATGGGAAAATATTGTTAAGACTTCTATTAATTGGATTTATACTTATGCATGGAAGGTCTCCTTCAGTCCCCAGAAGGAAATTTCTACATCACAACCCCAAAACATCTCACATCACAAACAAAATATGCACTTGAGCCATGTAACACGAGTTACCAAAAATATGATTTTTCATTCTGAAAAAAATCAATAGTTTGAGCTTATTTTTTTGGCAATCATGATTTTCTAAGTTTCAATACCCCCTTATCCTGTAAGCAAGATGTTTCCTCAAATAAGCACTGATATTATCTTTTAAAATGCCAACAAAACGTTTAACATGAGTTTCATACCATGTAACTCGAGTTACCACAATGTAACATGAGTTACCATCTAAAAATCTAAGTTCCCACCAGCCTGAGCAGCTCTCGACCAGTACATGTACTTGGGCTAAATAAAGGTGTGGTAAATAAGGCCACCGCACACCTTACGACCCGATGTAGTGTTATGCAGACCATGATGCACTGTTTAAAGGACAAGTCCATCCAAACAAAAAGTTAATTTAAATAAAAAAAGAAAAATCCAACAAGCATAACACTGAAAATTTCATCAAAATCGGATGTAAAATAAGAAAATTATAACATTTTAAAGTTTCACTTAATTTACAAAACAGTTAGATGCACATCCTAGTCGGTATGCATATGAGGAGACTGATGACATCATCCACTTACTATTTCTTTTGTATTTTATTATATGAAATATTCCAATTTCTCATTGTCAAAGGAAAAAGCGATTATTTCTCCCTGAACATGTGGAATTAGCATTCTTTAATACTATATGGTTTAGTCAACTTCGTCTCTATTGTCAAATCTGTAAAAAAAAATGAAATTTTGTATAATTCAAACAATAAAAAAACAAAAGAAATAGTGAGTGATGGACATCATCAACTGACTCACTTGCATGACACTGAATTGTGCATATCACTGTTTTGTGAAAAATAAGTGAAAATTTAAAATGCCATAATTTTCTTATGTTACATCCGATTTTCATGAAATTTTCAGCGTCATGCTGTTTGATTTTTCTCTTAAATCAACATTTTTCAGGGGTGGACTTGACCATTAAGCACAAGATGACAGCCTCAATAAGATAATTTAATAGCATAATGAAGATCATACTCAAGAGCACATGGCACATTCCTGAAGCACATGGCACTTTCACTTTCTATGTATTTAGCAGTGAATGAAAACCAAAAATTCATCTTCTGTATTAACAACATCAAGACTAAAGGAGGGTATTAAAGTCTTTTCTAATAATTTTTACCTATACATGTATTTGAAAAGGAAAGAAAAGTTTAAGAGATTTAAACAGAATTTTGAGTTAGAATGGAAATGATGTAACAAAAAATTCTTACTGAATGAACACAACTTTAAGAACCAATAAATGACATCTTTTAATTGATTTTTTGAGAATATGTGCAAGTAGTAATAGTATTAGTAATAGTAAAGGTAACAGTAGAAGTAATAGTGTAAAAACACTTAAATCAAGATGCAGTCGCAATGTATCCCATCAATGTATGTCAGGCCATTTGAATACTTAGACATAATGTAACGTGAGTTACCGTAACATGAGTTACCAATATATATGGTACCTAACACTTGTTCATTGTTTTTTAATTCTTATATTGTATAGTTTTGAGTTATAACCTACTATCAAGTCAAGGTAGGAAAGGTTTCACCAAGATTGGCTAGTATGAGGAGACTTTGCCAAAAGATGCTCTTACAGGATTGACTATTCTTTTTTTTTGTAATGCGAGCTACCAAACTTGAACGATTCAAGAATCTCAATATATTTGTCTTTTGTTTTATTTACTTGGTTCATTTAGTTCTTCTATGTCTACCCTAACCATGTTGAAAAAAATATTATTGAGGCATACTATCCTGTTAATGTACCCATTATGTGTAACGCGAGTTACCATGGAATGACCCTTATACCGGTAAATTATAAACAATCTCATTTCAGCCTTTATCTTGAAATATGCATTTTTTTTTCAAATAAAACATATAGAAATAAGATTAGCATCTGTCAACCAGAACTGCTCAATGATTTTTCAGGATTTAAGTGATTCTGCGCATACAATTTGTGTAATATTTTTGTCTAATCACAAACGCCTCTTTTAACTCATGTCCTTATTGACAGTGACCATGATGGGATCACAATAGATAAATATGAAGAGAATGTTATTAAGATGACAGTCAAATAGTGAATTCATTAACTGAATGTCCAGCTCTCTTAGGTCCATGTTTAAGAAATTAAAATTAACTATGCCTGTTACATGTACTAGGGGGCAAAGGACAATAATCTTGCGAACTACAGTACATGTACCGGTATAGTAACCACCTTAGTTTTGCAGGCATGGTCAAATACACTGCATACATAATCAGATGATTGGATTATTTGTTATTTTAAAGAGTGGTTTTAATTACTATTTTCACTCCACAGTACTTCAGCTATGTCCCTGTTGTATGAGTGCATCAATACAGTCATATCTGGTAAGAATACATAACCTTATTCATCTCATTATTTCAGTACTAATATGGGGGGGGGGGGGTCATCACTTCCAAGTCCCCTCCTATGTGTATACCAGTGCTTAATTTCAAAGGACAACACCCCAACAAAAACTTGATTTGAATAAAAGAGAAAAATTCAACAAGCACAACACTGAAAATTTCATCAAAATCAGATGTAAAATAAGAAAGTTATGGCATTTTAAAGTTTCGCTTCATTTCACAAAACAGTTATATACACATCTCGGTCGGTATGCAAATGAGGAACTGATGACATCACTCACTCACTATTTCTTTTGTATTTTATTATATGAAATATTTTTATTTTGTGAAATGAAGTTTCATTCCTCCCTGAACACATGGAATTCCAATATTTTAACATTTTGTGCTTCAGGCAAGGAGGTCCTAATCGTCAAATTTGTAAAAATTAAAATATTGTATAATTCAAACAATAAAAAACAAGAAATAGTGAGTGACATCATCGACTCTCTCATTTGGATGTAACTGGCTCGTTCATATAACTATTTTGTTAAAAATAAGTGAAATTTTGAAATGTCATAACTTTCTTATTTTACATCTGATTTTGATGAAATTTTCAGCATTGTGCTTTTTCTCTATTGATTCAAATCCACATTTTTCTGAGGTGGACTTGACCTTTAAGAACTTAGCTTGATAAAAGTTATTGAGCAAATTGATCAGTGTGATTTGTGGATAGATACATTTTTTAGTGGACATAACTAATTGAGTTAAGCTCAAGTCCCTAAACTTGAAAAACTCTGAATTATTTGAAAAAGATGTATATGTATATATATATCGTCGCACGCACCACAAACCGTCCTCGTGGAATAGATACAGTGCGCTATCGCGCCTTGCGATTTCACCACGAACTGTCCTCTCTGTTAAGATGCCCACTGTGGCGTAAATAATTCACTTCAAGAAAATATAAAGATACGGGATGAAACTTTGGAACCTTAACTATCGAATGAAGATACCAGCAAATAATTTGCTTTTCTTGTAGGTGCACTTATTGCTGGTTTTAAAAAAGCTTTTCTTTAAATGTGTTATCTGTGAAACTGACTTTCGTTTCGAAGTGCGCAGAGAGGACGGTTCGTGGTGCGTGCGACGATATGTGTGAAGAAAAAAATTATTGAATATAATTTTCTTTACAAGTTGATCGTCTTATTAGGGTCCAAGAATTCCAAAATGATTATTTCAATTTGACGTACTAGATTGTGAAGATTTTTAGATATGTACCTGCACATGTTTATACATCCACTGTTTGAAAGGGCATGTACATATAATTGAGGATAATCTATTTAACTACCATTTCTTGTAGGTAAAGCTCATGGACGAAGTATAAGCCAGTACATTCATTGTACAATTTCTGTTTGATGTAATTTCTACATGTACTATGATATCTGTTCAATTGTCTGAACGTATTCATTCATCTCTTTGATTTTCAGTTAGATTTTTTTTTATACAGGATTATTATTTTTTTACTTCAGGGCAGTGGGAAGTGATTGAAGCTTTGCAATTTTGTTCTTCCATCCTTTTTTCTCACTTTTTCCTCACCCCTTATCTATTCTTTGCCCCTTTCCTCCTTGTTTACTTTCATCTGGTTTCACTTTTTAAAACTATCCTCTGATAACCTGCAGTTTTGATTTCGTTGTCTTCAGGAATGCCCGATCACTCTGCATCGATTCAGGTAAATTGGCAACATTCTTGTTTTATTGAGAATGAGGTGCAGTAAGAAATAATATTTGGTTTGTTAAACAATGCTACAACTCATGCTTGGTATATCATCATTATTCAAGAGAGAAAGGGAGAACTTTGTTGATAAGTAATAGATTCCATATAACTCATATTTGCCCTATTATAGTATAGAACGGAAATGATGTAAATCTTACATGGGAGGGTCTGTGTAAAGAAGGCCTTTTGTTTCACTGATGTGCCATGTTTTTAACAAATTATATGCAGACCTGTTTTATTGATCAATTTACTTTTAGCAAAAGTATTTTTGAAATAAATGATATCATATTTTCTTGTTATTAATTGAAATTGAGCTGGATGATAAGCTTGCCATTGTTTACCAATTGCAAGCAGCCCCTGAATTATGGAAAGCCAGCTGTATTATAATTTGTTGTCTTGAAAGATAATGTAGATCTGTACACCTGTCATAGATTTCACCACTTATATTAATTGACCTTACAATTTTCTTTTAAAGGATACTCGTAATGCATATTGCTTCTTGATTACAAATTATGACTTCACTGGCTTTCCATATTTGGTATTGATGTGAATTCATCAGATACATGTACCTTCTTTAGACTGGGCCGGTATGTATACCGTGGACCAGGCTTGACTCTCCATGAAGCGATTTAAATGCTGATTGAGAATCCAATTAAAACCTATCCAAACAGAAAAGGTTTTAAGACTAATGCTCATTATAGTGCTTTACATTGGAGCTACTGTATTTAGTGATTTTTGGTTGTACATGTACATGCATATTATCCTGGTTGGTTTAACATTTATTTATTACATAATACTGAAATAAAATAATTTCCATATGATGGCACGGTTGACAATCATTGTACAAACTTTAGAATTATCATCTTCTCTTTAAATTACCTCTAATATCATTTGAAACTTATTTAGATACGATTGAAACAATAAACAAGTGACAAAGTTCTTTCTTCCTCTCGTTTCATTTTTTCTCATCAAAGGGGCATGTAGATTTGTATTTCAATTGGATTCAGAAATGTCCATGCTGTTTTACAAGATATCTGTAGTCATTAATAGTACTCATTTTAGAGCATGCTATATTTATATCTTTAAAATATCTCATTTACATCACTGGCAGAGATTCTAGATGTGAAGCTATCATTCAAGTTGGGGGTGGGGAGGGGGTGGCTTGAATAGGCTGATGACACTAATCACTAATCTCTGCCCCTGCCTAAAAGTGTTCAAACTTCTCTATTTTTATTCCCAACTCCACCAGTAATTACTTTCAATTTTATTGAAGTGCTACTAACAGAACCATCTAAAAAAAACTGTTGCACTTGCACGAAACTTTTTCAAGCTTCTATGATAAAATATAACTGCTCAAATATCAATGTATTTAGTGTGAAATACCATTCACAATGTAAACATACATGTAAATTCAGTTTGTAGTCCTAGGGGTTTTTCACAAAGATTTAAGTATGACTTAAAGTCGCACTTAAATGCCGATGCGTATATGATATACAGCGAGCAATTTTATTGGTTAATAAACAGTGTCCTCTTGGCATGATCTTGGTCATGCCTTTTATAACACATGCTACGGGGCATGTGAAACAACCCTGATATCTTAACATGAAAGGGGAGAGTTATATGGTCCTTAGCTACTGAGTGTAGGTTCTTTAAATAAAAACAATTGTGAAAATACAGAACAAGTTAACCTGCGTTGTTAAACGTACTTTGTTACTGCATAGTTTAGGTGAAGGGGTAGGAAAATCATTTCAATTAAAAAATGTTATTTTTAATGGTTCCACATTGACTCCTGTCATATTTGATCAGTTATCTATGTGTATCATAATAAGGGATTGCTAAATCAAGCAAAGAGTACTTGGTATATGGTGAATGTTATTTGGAGGGTGCATGAAGGAGCTTGCACTGCATGTAAAAAGGAGACATTTAAGCATTCATTCTGATGTTCTTTTTCTTCTTGTTCCTCATTTCAAGCATGGGGAATGTGTATTACTTTCGGTGGTGTATTACCAATTGATTCATGGACATAGTGATCATATCTGTTTGTCTCTTGGTGAATATGTTCCACTTTAAGAGAGGAATATGAGACTAATAAGTTATTTAGTTGCTGACATACATTTCTACACCAGTTTGAATTTATCATCCTTGATAAAATCTGGGAATTCTGTAAATATTTGAGATTCAATGCTATTTACTGGTCCATGAATGCAAACATACAAAGAGATTTTGTTTCCAATTTCTTCAGATGGTGTATACACATAAGATGGAAAATACAATATACCATAATAATAGAAAATTATACATTAACAAAATAATGTGATGACTCAAATTTAAGGCCTGGTCCCACTAACCGTCAGACTTATTCATAATGGATACAGTGGACAAGCAAAATTTTAGGGTGGCTCCATCCGTTTTCATCTGCTCCAGACAATGAACAAAATGGGTGAACAATAAAATCACATTGGATGAATGCTCGATGGATATAGAGCATATGAAACACATATGCAAAGAGTACACAATAGATACATAATGTTTTCCAACGGATGTCAAGATTCTTCTCCATGTTACATCCTTCATAAGAATGCATGTCACCAAATGTAGACTTTTTGTCAATAGATTTTCCTGAGATCTTGCTGGAAGGGCATTATGCAAGATGATTAAATATTTGTTTTAGAATGTGAAAATAAAGCCTTTGCCATCTAATTCCACCTGATTTCAAATTGATAAGAAGTTTGCATTGATAGTGTAATGGTTACATACTCCCAAACAGTGTACTATCATCATATGAAAATGATGAAGCATATTCATGGAGAAGGAATCTGAAAATATATGTTTGTCTTTGAAAATAAATTTGTTTGGGAAACATGTAGATGTATGAAGGATAATGTTTATTTGGTGCAGTGATTGGTGGATTAGACTTGCTGGTATTGGTGCAGTGATTGGTGGATTAGACTTGCTGGTAATGTTGATAACACCTGCATTGATTTGGTCAGTGCATTACTGGTACCCTATGGGAATGGACAAAATATTGATAATCTATAAAATTTACATGATCTGTCTTATCACATTCTGTCTGAATTGTGCTACCACATCTGTCATATTGATTGTATCTTCTAGCTATGTATAATAAATGCCTTTAATAATTTGATGAAATGTCCATCTAGGCTGTGCCCAATTTTCTGTCGCACCATTTAGTATATAAAGACAATAGGCCAAATGATGAGAGTGAATCTGGGTGTTGGGACACGGTTGTTGAGGTGGTCATTACCAAGAACATTTGGTCATTTATCTAGCTTACTGGGCAATTAAAGCCTTTAATATTATATCAATAGTGTTTAGCTGTACTGGCATCTGAAAAGATTAACAAGTGGCATGAGATCATAATACTTGAGCACACATCCTTATATCTGTACACAGTTCATAAAACAATAAAAGTGCACTATATGGATATTCATGTAGTCGAGTAGTATTAACACATTTGATTAGCTAGAGACTTCCATAGTCTAAAGTGGGTCATCTGAAATCCATCATTATGCTTTTATGACTTTGAGTGTAATTTTGTTTTCCCCATCAATGGCAAATATTTTGATTTCTTTTTTTTTAATTTGAAATGAAATTGCACCAGTAATTATTCACATGATTTGGAGAAAGAGAAATTGGCTTGAACTAATAGATGATGCAAATTTAGTGAAATTGTTTTTGTGATAATATCTGCAAAGCATGAAACATACTACGTTCAAATCTGATGGAACGATTAGCCCTGTATTTTTTTTCTTTATGTTGTGATATTTAAACGAAATGTTTTTTTCAAAGGATGTTATTTATTTCCTGTATTTTTTTATGAAATCAAATTTTCTATCCCTATTTGTCAAGATTGAAAATGAAAGCTTCGTTTTCTTTGATTTTATGAAAAGAGAATTGGGTAGAGATGCTTGAAATTCTAAAGCTGATGTTCTTTATGAGGTTTGCATTTTTGAAATAACATTTTCATATTACATTTGTTTTAACTTTAACACTTGTTTTTATTCAATAAACCTTTGTATTAAATTTTGAAAAATATTAGTATGATACTTTACATAGAAACAAATGCATATATATGTAATATGTGTGCTTGTAAATATTGATTTTTTTTTCATAATATAATTTTTTTCTATTTGCTGTCTAGCTTTTGTAATTTATTTGTTCAAATCTTTCCCATTTATTTTGGTTTGTTCTGTATGTATATGGTCTCTATCTTTTTAGCTATGTGTGCAGAAACTGAGGATTCTAATTGAAGATTCAGACCAGAATTGTGAGTATTCCATTCATATTTTTGACTACCATAAATTTAATACATGCATGGTGTTCCTAAGTTTGTATATTTATCTTAAAGAATATAGAATTGAGGAACTTATGTTGTTACAAATTTCAACCTGACACTGTAGGCCTATACCCCCATGAAACTGATTTAAGATTCCTTGATCTACAACCTGATAAAGCCTATAGTCTCTCGAGCTAGAGCTCACCAAAATGACTGAAGTATTCATTTATTTCTATTATTTTATTTATGTCGCACCAATAAGATAAACCTTTTGTTTTCATGATATTGATTGTGTACATTATTTTTTTTCAGTGAAATATTTGGGTCTCTTGGCCATGAGCAAGATCTTGAAGACGCACCCCAAGTCAGTCCAAAGTCATAAGGATCTTATCTTAGACTGTCTAGATGATAAAGATGAATCTATCAGATTAAGAGCCCTTGATCTTCTCTATGGCATGGTAAGACCATCCTAGAACCTCTTTCTATTAGGGTTAGGTCTAAAGTCATAAGGGTCTTATCTTAGACTGTCTGGATGATAAAGCTATTTTTGCACATGCGGTGGGGTTTCCTCAAGGTTATCAGGTTATCACAGGTTGATGTCACTGCCTAAGCATGGATCCGGTTGTATCTCCACTGCAGACGACAAATAGTGAATATCAATTGGACTTTGTCAGAAGAGGCTCTCTTGAAGTATGGTGTTCCACAATGTTCCGTCCTTGGACCGCTTCTCTTTACTCTGTACACTGCATCTCTTGGGGAGATTGTTCGTCATCATGGATTGCAAGTTCATTTCTATGTGGATGATACGTAATTGTATGTCACCCTCGACCCAAGGGTGAGAGATGATGCTGATGCTCCTTCGTGTCTGACTACCTCCCTAGCAGAAACTCGGCAATGGATCGTATGAATTTTTCCAAGCTGAACGATTACAAGAATGGATATCCACATTTAGTCTTTTCTTCACCACACAAAAAACAAGATTGTCTCACGAAATCTTGTTGGCTGTATGTCTGTCCCTCCTTCGGAGAATGCTCGTAATCTTGGTGTCTTCTTTGACCAGTGTATGAAGATGAACAAACATATTTCCAAGGCATGCCAAGTGACCTACTACCAGTTACAAAATGTATGGGCTATAAGATCACTATTTGCTCCTCATTCAGCAGAAAGCCAAATTTATTCCTTAATCACCTCCAGGATTGACTTCTGTAACAGTCTGCTGGCTGGTCTTCCTTCCACTATGCTGAACAGACTCCAGGGCATTCAGAATGCTGCTACTCACTTGCTTACTGGTACAAAGAAATATGACTACACAGGGTGCTACATAACTTTTTAGAAGAATTTGCCCAGTCGGGCAAGTAAATTTTTAAATAGTTGGAATATACTCGCCCCAAAATCTATTTCACTTGCCCGAAAAAATCCTTGAAGTTTTGTGGTTTTATAAACCATTGACCTTTTCCTCTCTTTTGACATGAACCGATCTACCTTGTTCTTGCATTTCTTTTTCCAAAGTGATTCCATCTTGCCTGCCATGACCAAAATTAGGGTCAACATCAGAGCATATCGACCGTAATTTTGGTCATTCTACTGTGAGAATTTTGCTTGCCCAATTCGGGCAAGTAGTTTTGGTCTTTACTTCAAAACACTTGCCCAACTAACTTTTACTTGCCCTGGGCAATCGGGCAAGTGCTTATGTAGCACCTTGCTACATCACCCCTGTTCTCACGGAGTTGCACTGGCTACCAGTTCTTTACAGGATCAAATTTAAAATCCTTTTGACTTTCAAGGCTGTCCATGGTTCAGCTCCAGCATATGTGACCTCCCTAATAGAACAATGCCGTTTACGTCCTGACTTGCGCTCATCTAGTACTGGTGTCGCTCTTCATGTACCCATCACACACCTAAAGGGATATGGAGATGGTGCCTTTTCATTTTTTTTTCCATGCTTTTGGAACTCTCTCCTTTCTTTGCTCTAGGGAATTGATAACGTTGATTTCTTCAAATCGTCCCTCAAAACTCTTACTTCAGCAGTTGTGTAGTAATTAGCTTAGTTTGATGAGCCTGTGAATGTTTTTAACAGATATACATGTATGGCGCTATATAAATGCTTTGGATTATCATCATCACCATGCACATGCGAAATACACTAACAAAGATTAAGGACTGCACCGTTTGCCAGTTTTATGAATTTTTTTGCATATTTTTATATTTTTCAAAATGATGAAAAATGTAATAAGTCAATGGGTTTTACTAAGGTCAGTCAGGTTACGGCAAACATTTTACCCTAAGCAGAGTCTGCAAATATATACTAGACTACATGCCTCAACATAAACCAACCATTTATCAATGGCTCATGACGGGGTCAGTCTATGTATGTACTAGAGTACATGCCTCAACATAAACCAACCTATTATCAATGGTTCATAACGAGGTCAGTCTATGTATGTACTATAGTACATGCCTCAACATAAACCAACCTATAGAAAGAAGATTGCCACTTTACTTGGTTAAAAACAAATGTAATTCTCAACTTTAGGTTTCTAAGAAGAATCTGATGGAGATAGTTAAGAAGCTGATGATTCACGTGGACAAGGCAGAGGGATCGATGTACAGAGATGAGCTTCTAGCCAAGATACTAGAGATCTGTAGCCAGAATAACTACCAGTACATCATCAACTTTGAGTGGTAAGTTATTTATACTGAAACATGTACAGCACTAATCAGAGGTTGTGGGTTTGATCCCTAGCACAGTCATATTAGAGTTTCAGGTCATGTGACCAAGGTCAAAGGTCATTTAGGGTCAATGAACTTTGGCCATGTTGGGGAAAAAGTTGTAAAGTCTTAGTAAGTCCCTTTTACAAGCCTTCGGAATATTGTTCATGATGAAAATTATTTCCGATAAAATGGAATAAAAATCTTGATGGTTTGTGACTTTTAAAAAGTGGAAATTTTGCCTTCTGGCGGTGCCCAATGAAGTATGACATAAAATATGTCTGTAATATTCACTTGGAGGTTAGCTTATAACATTACATACTTGCCCATGTACATGTAGAAAGATTTTTTTTAAACTTTTTTTTGTTTAGAAATTATGGATGTTTGTTTAAGGGGGTACTTAATTATTTTCATCAGAGGCTTTTTAATGACGGTAAATGATTTAATTACCCGAAACCTTGCCATAGGGGTTAAGAGGAAACAAAATCTTGCTAATTGTCAGGGCTTAAGTACTACAAATATTATTTTCATATAATTTTTTATGTAATTAGGGAAATAAAGGCAGGATATACCTGTGTTATATTGCATTGAGTAGTGGATCTGCCAAAAGCAAAGAGAACGATGCTCTCGGGATATCAAGTTCTACCTATGCAACCTTCATAATTTTACTAGGTGATTGATAAAAAAATGCAGTAACTGTTTATCATGTTGGAGTGCCCTGGGATCAAATCATAGTCACCACAGATCATAAAATGTTAAAACTAGTCAATTGCAATATCCACATTCTATCCAGGATCTTTTATCAATCTGAGTGATCTAGTGTCAATTGCTTGTTGACCATTGGCCAGGCAGCTCAAAACTCTTACACATGGCTGACATACATCCATGTTGAACATTGGCCAGGCAGCTCAAAGCTCTTACACATGGCTGACACACATCCAATCCAGTCCAATAGTCATTCATTCATTGCATGATGGTGATGATTGGTGACATGTTCTAGTTGCATATGAAGTGGTGCATAACTTAATGAAACATCACTGAGTTGATCATTATAATTCCTTATTCCTACATTACGTGGTATGGATTCATTGCAATTATTTTAGGCTATCATATTGTTATATTCTGTTTTTTATCCCAGTTTAGTTTGGAAAAGCTGCTTAAGGGATTATTCCTTCAAGGTTCAAGGTTGGGTAATCCAGTGTATATGTTTTTATTTCTTTTAGGTATGTGAGCATCTTGGTAGAGCTGACAAGGATAGAAGGTACTAAACATGGTCACCTGATTGCATCTCAAATGCTAGATGTAGCAATCAGAGTCAAAGCTATCAGACCATTCGCTGCACGACAGATGGTAAGATGGAAAACTATTTCTTGCAATATTGAGTTTCTATGGATTTCCTACAACTTAACCATTCTAATTTTAGGGGATACAAGCTCTGACCAGTTATTAAGTTTTATTTTTTCCTGGAAAAAAAGTCTTTGTTTCATTTTTGTCAGTAAAAGATTGTAGGAATTTAAAAACCAATAAAATGTGATATAATTGTATGTTATTTACAGTTGTAGATACATCACTTCAAATGCTATGATATAAGAATGGATATAGCATGTAAGAAACTAATAGATACAGAGAGTTTGCCTGATTACTAGATCATACATGTTATCAGGGGAGACACAATCATTTTGTAGGACATGCAATTTGATATTTAAATTCACTTTGAAGTTAATTTTATATTTGACTTGTTGAAAAGAGCGATGGATTGATGCTAAATGTAGTATTCATTATAGTTTAGATTTCACATTATAGGAATATTTCCTCAGGAGTAGAGATTGTATGTGCATTCTACATGTATATTTGCTAGCCAGAATACAATGATCAGGGTTATACTTGTAATGTATCTGTAAACCACTATAAGAGAAATCTTTCAGATGTGATAAATGCTACACCTGTATATAAAAACAGAATATATATTCGTTGTTATTATTGTTATGGGCAGGGTTTTGCTCAATTACAAGGTAATTAATCAATTATGAAATTGATTACTGGTACATTTTTAGCGTAATTGTAATTGTATTTGAAATTTTGAAAGGGAAAGTAATTGTAATTGAAAAAATATGTAATTAACTTCAATTACTGTCAATTACTTTACAATAAAATCACTTAAAACTTAATTTTATGATTTAATTTCATGACCTTTCTGGGGCTGCGGAAGGGGGGGGGGGGCTGGGGAGCCCCTTCCCCCCCACTATTTTTCTAAAACCGTGTACAAAAATCTAAAAATGACCAAATGATTGTGATTTTTTGCATGGTCAGCCCCCCACTTTGAACACTTTGAAAACCGTTTCGCGGCCCCTGCCTTTTTTATGTCTGCTTCAGCATCAAAGATTGTAATAGGCAGAATCCGTTTTCTTTTACAGAAACCATCATGTCAGTTTCTCTGTAATTAGAATTACATGTATGTTGAAATAGGTGGTGCTAGTAGATGCAGAATAAAAATTGATTTCATTTATTACTTTTATAGAAAGTAATTGTAATTGTAATTGACAAAAGTAATTGTAATTGAAAAAAATGTAATTTGATTGAAAAGTAATTGTAATTGAATATTAAATTACGTTATTGAAATTGAAGTCAGTAATTGAGCCCAACCCTGCTTAAGTGATTGAGTACAATTATTCCTTAGTTGTATCTTATTGCATACTCACACACAGGCTACCTTACTTGAAAACACTCACCTATTGATTGGTACTGCAGCACAAAGGAATGGTATATGTGAGGTGCTTTATGCTGCAGCATGGATAGTAGGGGAATTCCCTGAATATCTGACTCAGCCTCACACAACCCTGGAGAATATGCTTAAACATAGGGTGACTGTACTACCAGGCCATATACAGGTAATTCTATTCCTATCCAAGGCTTTACTAATTTCATGGGGTATAGCTATCCTAGCATAGTGAGCATTTGGGCTTCTTGCATGGTTTATTATGAAAAGAACTTTTAATAATAATTTTGATAATTATAATAATAATGATAGTGGCTTCTTACATAGCGCACAGGTCCATGTTTCTGTGCTCATGGCGCTTCAAGAAAGCAAATGTACACATGAATGAGAATTGAAATGGAAGAAAAATAGAAATTCCCCTGAACACAATATATATGTTTTCAGTTGGGGCTTGAATGTTTCTGTTGAAAGTTGGCGTTATGCGAAGGTGAAATATTTGCATAGACATGTGAAAAAAAATGTTAAAAATACCACATGATGAACCCAACTGTAGTACCACTATGGTTGAAATATTGATCTCATAGCAATCATACATGCAAATATGTGTTAGTGTATTCATGGAGAATAAACACCTGCAAGTAACACACAAATGTATAGAATTAGTCTTGTAAGTGGGATTCTGACTTCATGATTCATCATTAAATTTGAAAATGAAAATCCATATTTTATTTTCTGAAATACAAATCTAAAATAGAAGTAGTACAAAAATTATTTTTGCCCAATTGATCATGGGCCCATCACTCTCTTTGCAGCAGCAGATTGACAAAGCTCTTTCCCTTAAATGTTGAAAAGGGTAGCAACAACTCTCATCTTTTACCTCTTTTATTCTTTCGCGACTGGGGTTGAACTCCTGACATCCCTGTTGTGAGACGGACGCTCTACCATCTAAGTCAACATACTGCCTAGTGTGTGTGTGTGTGTGTGTGGTAATCCCTGAATAGTACCTCCATGAATGAAAACCTTTGAAGATATAATATGCCAGTTTGTTATTTATCTTCAGGGTATCTATGTCCAGAACATCCTGAAGCTTTATAGCAATATCCTAGTAAAGATGGAGGAGGATGAGAGCAAGGAAGATGTAGCAAGGGTCACCCAGCTACTTATAGAAAAGCTACCATCGTTTGCTGAGAGTGCTGACCTTGAGGTTCAAGAAAGGGTAAGAATTAATATCTCTGAGCATTAAAAAGACTGCAGTACTTTTCATTCTTATCTATTTAGTCGTTTTTGCAAATTGGTTCAAGAAAATAGATTTAGGATGATACTATCAGGGCTTCTTGTTATACCCCCACCAAACAAAGTTTGAAGGGGGTGTATATAGGAATCATCGAACGGTTAGTCGGTCCGTCCATTGCAAATCTTGCGCTTCAAACCACATCTTCAATTTTTGTCTCACCAGCATAGCACAGTGAGACTATAGGCGCCGCTTTTCCGACGGCGGCGACGGCGGCGTCAACATCAAATCTTAACCTGAGGTTAAGTTTTTGAAATGACATCATAACTTAGAAAGCATATGGACCTAGTTCATGAAACTTGGCCATAAGGTTAATCAAGTATTACTGAACATCCTATTAGAGTTTCATGTCACATGACTAAGGTCAAAGGTCATTTAGGGTCAATGAACTTAGACCATGTTGGAGGAATCAGCATTGAAATCTTAACCTGAGGTTAAGTTTTTGAAATGTCATCATAACTTAGAAAATATATGGACCTAGTTCATGAAACTTGGACATAAGGTTAATCAATTATCACTGAACATCCTGCGTGAGTTTTATGTCACATGACCAAGGTCAAAGGTCATTTAGGGTCAATGAACTTTGGCCGAATTGGGGGTATCTGTTGAATTCCCATCATAACTTTGACAGTTTATGGATCTGATTCATGAAACATGGACATAATAGTAATCAAGCATCACTGAACATTTTGTGCAAGTTTCAGGTCTCATGATTAAGGTCAAAGGTCATTTAGGGTCAATGAACTTTGGCCGAATTGGGGGTATCTGTTGAATTACCATCATAACTTTGAAAGTTTATTGGTCTAGTTCTTTAAACTTGGACATTAGAGTAATCAAGTATCACTGAACATCCTGTGCGCATTTCAGGTCACATGACCAAGGTCAAAGGTTAATGAACTTTGGCCGAATTGGGTGTATCTGTTGAATTACCATCATAACTTTGAAAGTTTATAGATCTGATTCATGAATCTTGGACATAAGAGTAATCAAGTATCACTGAACATCCTGTGCGAGTTTCAAGTCACATGATCAAGGTCAATGAACTTTGGCCATGTTGGGTTTTTTTGTTGAATAACCATCATATCTCTGTAAGTTTATTGGTCTAGTTCATAAAAAGTGGACAAAAGTAACCATGTATCACTGAACATCTTGTGCGAGTTAGAGTAGTTTTCAAAGTCAGCACTGATGCTATATTGAACCGCGTGATGCAGGTGAGACGGCCAGAGGCATTCCACTTATTAACCGGGTTCTAATAAAAATTTGGCTCACACATTGGTCTTGAGATAAAGATGTGCAAGACATATTGTTTGCATGTGTTGGAAAAATTGTGTTGCCATGGTAACAATGTATTATATACTGAAATTGAGTAAAAATCTTGTGGTTCAAACTTCATCAGTTTTCCACCAATCCTCAGGAAATTTGGCTCACACATCGGTCTTGAGGTAAAGATGTGCGAGACACATTTTTTTGTATCTGCGTCGGAAATTGTGTTGTGATGGTAACTAACAATATGACTAAAAGGGAAAAATCTTGCAGTTTGAAATACCTCCTCAGTTCTTTACCAATTCTCATGAAATTTGGCAGAGACATTGGTCTTGAGGTAAAGATGTGCCTTGTCCATGAAAAGTGGGTATTTGGATATCAACGCAATACAGAACAGCATTTTGGTCAATAAATATTGATTCTCTTTTCATAATCAAGAATATTTTGGTCATATTGTGTTTACCATGATATATCAGCATAATTATAAAACAATTATCATATATTCAATGATTTTTTATTCAATATCGTATATCAATATCAGAATATCACCCTGCGCTAGATTTCTTTGTGTATTGGGTTGATCTTTTTGGTAGTCATGTTAATAGAGATTTCTTGTTATTCCTCCAGGCCTACTCTTCCCTTTATATCATATGTAGTTCCTCAATAAGATTGATTTCAAACTATTGACAACATGAAGGGTATTTCTTGCTGTATTGTCCAATCTTCATTTTTTTTGCTTTCATTGTTCGTAGTCTTTATCTTGCATTCTGTTTCACCCCCTGTGCATGTATAAAACAATCAGAAAAATTAACAGTTTGATTACCATTACAAAATGTACATGTTATATCATGATTCTCTTAACCCTATCTTTGCGGGGGGGGGCCTTGGAGGCCCCTCTCAACGAATCGCGCGATATTTTCGCCGTGCGAAATTTTTTGACTGCGCCGCTCGCTGACTTTTTACTTTCAAGTCTTGCGCAACTTTTGAGACCAATTTTGCGTCACCTGGGTACGTGGTTCCAAAATTACGCAACATTATGTAAGTGCATGTCAGACCGAAAATTGCTCAAAACTTGATTTCGTGTACAAAGTCAATGCAAATTGTGTTTTCAACCAAAATTCATAAATGTATGATTATTTTTAGTTTTTCTAGTCTATATGTATTCATTTTATGCTTTTTATGAACACAGAAGAGTCCTCAACAAATTTCATTGAAAAAACAATGAAAAACAAAAGGTCAAAAAACAAAGAAATGCATAAGAAATGGCAAAAAACAATATAATACATAAGAAAATGATTTGATATCACCATTTTTTCATTTACACTTGCTAAGGACACCACAAAGAGTTTCTATACCAAAAATTAGTACATTTGGAGCTTTATTTAGGGAGTTAGAGGGAAAAGTATGATTTCGCATACTAATTACGCATAAATTAGCATAATCACTTAACAATCTTGTAGATTATGTCCCAGGCAACCCGCGTGCCAATTTTCGGCGCGATGGCGCGGTCGACGGCCGAGATCTTGGGGGAGGGGGCCTCCCAGGCCCCCCCCCCCCGGCCATAGGAACTCCCAAAGTACCCCGGCCTAGATAGGGTTAACCCTAATACTCCTGGGGGAGGGGGGGGGGGTATTGTAGCCCCTCTCCTGTCAAATTTTGTTGGTACTTCCTAACACCTCAATATTTCGAAACAATTTAGGACCTTTTTCTTTGATCCTTTCCGCACATTTTGATACTGACTTTATGGCGATCGGACCTACCTGCCGAACTTATGTCACTAAAGTTTCGCTATTTCTCTATATGACTGTGTATAACCCTATGAAAAAAATCAGGAGCTTTTCCAATTAATGTCTATACTTTTATAGTAAGTATCATCATATTTTCAAATAGTGTAACTAATTACCACACACACACACCCACACATACGCATCTTAAAATGCTTGACGAAAAGCAGAGAAATACATAAGAAAATTGAAAAACAATAAAATACATAAGAAATAATTACCACAACACAATCTTTTTCTTTCAGGAAGTAATGAGAGAGTTATGAAAGACATTTGTACCAAAAATTGCTATTTCCTAAGGCTTTATGTAGTGAGAAATGCCCAAATCTATGATTTCTCGCATAAATTAGCATAACTTAATTGATTAAAAAAATAAAAGGACTAAATGTAAACTTAGCTATACAGCTTTGTAGATTACATAATTCTTGACCCTCACTCAAAATTGTGAGGCAATTGAGTGACCCATGGTTGAGATCTCGAGGGGGGGGGGCATAATGGCCCCTCCCGGGAATAACAAGCTTTGAAATACCCCAGGAGTATTAGGGTTAATGTCCAACAGGGATTGTATTATCCAAGATAATGAAGGTGATTGCCTTGGTTGCTTGTCATGCTGCCTTACAATTTGAAGTGAAATGCCATATTGAGGGCTATTTCTCATGGCTATTCTTGATATCTTATTAGTACTGTTTGATTTCCTTTCTAGGCATGCTGCACCTTACAGCTGTTAAAGTATGTCAACAAGCTCCTTGAGAAAGATGAGTATGTAGCAACAGACCTAGCTGATCTCTTTGTTGGGGAACTCAATCCTGTAGCACCAAAGGCTCAAAAGAAGGTTCCAGTACCAGAAGGGTAAGTCAAAATCATTATCTATATAGAATGTTTTTATTGATGCATTAAATATGTGTATCTTGGTCTGCCTCAATTCCCTGTTTAACACAAGAGCATAAAGTACTGAAATATGACGAATATCCCATAGGATACTGTACAAAACTTGCTCTTCAATGTTACTATATTGAACACTCCAATGCGTATGTGGGAATACGTGAAAAATACAAGGTATACAACATGTTAGCTTGTACGCAAGCAAATGGAACTCAATGTTAAACATTAGTAGCATTGCACATGTACCATCCAAGATATCTCGACATCTTAATATGATTCAAATCATTGTAAATAAATGCAGGTACAATATGCATAGGGCTTATCGGCTAAAAGCGCATTGCTGCTGCAGATCAGATGCGCGTTTGAGGGAGTTTGCTTTGTTTTCAATATTTATTTGTTATTTTCATAGCGAGGTTTTTTCTAGCAATGGTTTTGGATTCGGTGAAAGAAAAAGACACTCTAAGTTTCATTGAATAGAGCATCGTTCACCTCATTGAAATCTCGCACCATCACACTCGTGTATATTCGCTATTTGTATACAATGGGATGCACAGCGTAGAGCACAGTGATACTTAATAAAAGAAGGAAGATTTTGATTGAGCAAGTCATATCATAAAGAATTACATGTACATGTAAGTTGCATTTCTATGGTCGAATTGATCCTATTTTATGAAGTAAGGCCATATGAACTGGTTGTGATACAAGTTAGTGGAGTGACTTGCTCAATCAAAATTTTCTCTCTTTTTTTTTGGGGGGGGGATGGGATAGATAATGATTTAATTGGATAGCTCTATTTCATAAAATAAAGAAATATTGCAATCACTCGGACCAATATTCCACTCATCTGTGATTCATTGAATATTGGCCCTTATTCTTGGAATATCTTTGGTTTTCTATTTTTACCTATCCAATATAATATAAATAACTAAATAATCATTAAAGGTATCAACTTGGATCATGTTTGCATATGATATTTGAAGAGATATTAAGGTCAAAGGTCACACAGGTCATTGTATACAATATGAAATTGACGTAAATTGTAATTCTAAATAGGTTCATTATTGCGGATTGAAATAATCGCTAGAGGGTATTCATTTGTCTCGCAATCTACTATGGTCAACAAGGAAATTCGTGATCACTCTCGCAAAAAGTGTTCACTAGCTTACAAGTTCACGAGCTTTCGAGTGCCGCTGCAACTCTTTATCAAGTGACGAAAATTATCTGATATCGTACTCTATTTATACTAATCTCCAGGACCGTACGCACGAACGCGAGAACAATAGGTGGGCACTGATCCGTTGTGTGATTGGTCAGGCGTTTCACCAACCGGTGCGTCGGTGTGCGGTGCGGCCGGTAATCCGTATATGTAAATAAGCCGGGGGTATATGCAAATACGCCGTGGGTCGGCAATATGCAAATGAGACCAAAATTGGCGGGCTCGCTAGTTTCCGGTGGGCGGGAGTTGACCAGCTGAGCGGTCCCTTGTTCGGGACCGGGAACGATTGGGTCGGCGTGCACTGCCAGGTAAGGGGGTATTGTGCTGTCGGATGGTTCGCATCCAGAAATCGGGGATGTCGATCCCGCTGTCTCTGTTAAAGTTGTTAGGACAAAGACATATACTGATAGCCTCCTTAATCCTGCGTGTATACCAATGTCTTTCTTTGGCAATGCAATGTACACCCTCCCAATCTGGGTGGTGTTGCTTCTCCCAAGCATGTTCTGCCACCGCGGATGTGTCGGTTCGCTGTAACCGAACATCGCGCTTGTGTTCAGAAATGCGTTCAACTATCGGTCGGGCTGTCTCTCCGATGTAAGACCCGTCACATCCCTGGCAAGGAATGTTGTATACTACGCCATCACGTCTGTGATCAGGGATAGGGTCTTTGGGGTGTACAAGCTGTTTGTGTAAGGTGGTGTCCGAGCGGAAAACCGTTTGGTTACCGTGACCTTCTAATCGGCGTTTTAAGTTGTTGTGAAAGGCCATCTATGTATGGCAAGACTGTACAAGTCTTGAAAACCTTCTAATCCCTTGGTGGTTGTTTTTCCTTGAAAGTGTTCTTGATAAAACGGCGTGGGTAGCCGTTGCTGTATAAGGTGCCACGTATGTGTGCTCTTTCTTTCGGGAGTTCAGGCGGGTGAGTTATAATACGTGCTGCTCTGTCGAACAGGCATTTAACAAGACCCTTCTTGACCGATTTGTCGTGATGAGAATCATATGGTATGTATTGGTCTGTATGAGTGGGTTTGCGGTAGACAGAGGTGGAGAGTTTCCCGCCCTCGTGTCTTTGGACTAGCGTGTCAAGGAATGCTAATTTCCCTCCTTGTTCAGTCTCCAGAGTGAACTGGATGGACGGTTGCTAGTTGTTCATGTATGCGAGTAAGCTGTCTTTTTCTGAACTATTTACAATTGGTCAATTCCAGCCAAATGTTGCATTTTTCCATTTTCAAAAATTTCTTTTCAGAGCAATTTTGTTTATACTGTTTATAAGTATACAGTTTAAGGTTTACAAAAACACACTTATATTTACTATACCCTCATTCATTCATAAAATACGCAATGTACACTCTGTTGCATTGTGGTACTAAGATTTCATAGAAAATGTACAACTTTCACCCATCCTTGGCTCCTGGCAAGCAAAGGGTGCTGATGAAAAATCCCACTGTCCATGTGACCTCCAAGCAATAATTTACCATTAGCTGTATTGTTTTACACGCTGCAGTGAAACTATGAGGCACAAAATACATTTCAAGGTGTGTATGTTTGATGTCCCATAAGTCACAATTTTGAGCATTAAGTTTCCCTCATATGCTGCCATAGACTCCTGGAGACAAGTATTGGACTTTTTTATCTACCATAGTACATGCTTGCTTCAACACATCAAGCTGCATCTGTATTGGACTTGAAATAGCTATACTGGGGGACATACATTTCAGTCCCATAAGTCACATGTCCCATAAGTCACATATACAGTTCGTAAACCATGCCACCTTAAAGCTGTCCATGACAGCAAAGAGAGAGACAAGAATGCTTAAAAGCTGGAGAACAGTATGCTGACTGTCAGAAAAAACAGTCTGAATATCAAAGGCAGTGCATTGAACAACAAAAAATAAGTTTGCATAGTGTGCCCAGTCCAGAAAGAAGGAGAAAACTGAATATGATCGCTAAAATGCAAAGCTGAGTGCAGGTGAATTGGGTTTGTTTCACCCTAGCTTTTAGTCATTTTTTAGGTCCAGATCATTCTCTTGGTTTTCTTGTCCCCTTAGAGTGTGCATCAACTGTTTTACATATGATGTGAACTTGGTATATACACGTAGTTCCATGGAAACTATTAAAACCTATGTCAATGTCCCATCAGTCACGAATTTTGTAGTTGAGCGACCCTCTGGATCCTGTCAAAATAAGAGCACCAGTCCTCAGATGCATTTAAGGCTACCATGAGCAGAGCTATTAAAGCCCCTGTAAATGCCAAAAAATTGTTCAGAAGCTTGCAATCAAGTTTTCTCAGAATCATTCCTGCCGCCTGCCAATAGAAAGGAACATGCGCATTTAAAGAGGACCAAAGGGTGGTGTCATAATGTCATGAACATCAAATCGCCGGTTCTAAACCTAGTCGCAGCTGCATGATCGTCTTACACATTTGTATTTGCAAAAATAATGATTTGTGTTGTCCTTGGTTGTTACCATCATTCTGATAGTCGTAAAAGGGCACTGGTTCATAAAGCTTTTCGTAACTTAAGAGCGACTTTAAGAACGACCGATGATCCTTGTGGTAAATGTCATCATAAATTGGCAATGTTTTAGCATATAAGAAAGGATCACTAGTCATTCTGAAAAGTTGCTCCTAACTTACAACAGCTTTATGAAATGGCCCCAGGTTATTTTGTTTAGAACCAGGCCGCCATTACACCATGACAACTAACATCACTTTGGTACTCTACAAATGATGATGTCCTTACAGGCATTCAGAATTTCTATGAAAGAGATGACATATCAACCCAAGCAGCTGGCAAAAAAAGAAGTTGTGATAGGGTGCATCCCCATGGTATATTTTTTAACCAACATTTTTTGTATTGCCTGAAGTGTATAGTTAATGAATCTTGATGTTCCCTTTGTCAAATCGTGTCCCATGGGGTTCCAAATTGGCAATTTTGGCAGCCATCTTGGATTTTTCATGAAAATCAATTATTTTCATATTTTTTGCACAGACAATGGTAAATCTTCCATGTAAATGAATACACTTTTTACTATACAAGTATACATGTACATGCAGTTTAGATAGTAGAAAGCGATTGCAACTGTTTTCTAGACAGTCCAGTTAATGAATTTTTTAAAAAGAATTTATGCCAAAATTTTAATATTTTTTGTCAAAAATTTGCCTGTGCACTGATATCCATCTGTTTTATCATAAACATCAACAGCTAATGAAAAATATGAGCATTTGACACAAAAGAGAGTATATTAACAAGAATATTGATTTACTTCATGGCAGCATTAATGTCTTAATTTCTCACATGTAATACACTGTAGTGTAAAGGTCATTTTCTTACCATACTGTATGAGACAGATAGAGAAAAGCAACATTTATTTGTCCTATCTGTAACAAATATGTCATATCATTATGTCCCATCAGTCACAATTGAAAGTGTGTACATTCTTTCTAATTGTTCATTTTTCATCTGTTTGCTAAATATTTATGATTGTAATTGTTTATTGATTATTTTCTACTTATTTGATTACAGTTCTTAAAACTTGATGACAAGTTAGGAAGCTTTTTTTTGGTTAATGTTCCCTTTATATAAATGAACTGCGTGAAAAGATGTTTCTGCCCTTTGTTGAATTTATTTCTGACACAATGGCATGAATTATTAAGGGTGTCATCTTATTAGGAAATATTTATTCATGCTGAAATTAAGTTTGACTTAAAAAGTCATCGCGAGGAAATGTTAATTCCATGAAATGAGATAGGGTCCCATCAGTCACATTCACTTGTCCCATAAGTCACACACGATTGCACACAACTACTGAAACAAATGAAATGAATCAAGTCCAATTCAAGTACTGTTAGTGAGCCCTATCACTAGTTAATCTCCAAGCCCAAATCTAAAAACATTGTCATAAAACTGAGATAGATATGGCACTTTGAACAAAAGAGCCCAATTTGTGTGGTCCATCAATGTCCCATAAGTCACAATGACATTTCTGAATATCTAGCACCCTATGCAACCAAGCTGAAAGCATACATTTTTGTATATAGTAAGTTTAAGTATTCTTCTTTCAGTTTAATAAAGTAAATCCATGTTTGTGCAGCTACTATTTCAGATATGCACCTCAGTTATGTGGAAAAAAGTATCAAATGTCCCATAAGTCACAATGGAATTGACCAATTATGAATAAATTGTAATTGCTTGTATTTGAGAATCCATGTAGTTTTAAAACAATTTATTTACATTTTCTGTTTCTCTGGGTTTTTTTTTTAAATTAAACCATAAAACAGGTTGAAATGTATAAATTTGAAATACGTAACTTACTTGGAATAGGTTTTTATGCTATACAGAGATAAAATTGTCTTCTCCTTTCAATTCTTATATTGTGACATTTGGTATTTATCCATGCAATTCCAATGTGTGTTTTTTTTAAAGCCTGGATCTTGACAAGTGGATCAATGCTCCTCCATCTGATAGCTCTGATGAAGAGGTTACCATAGATACCATGTTTATCCATGATGCTCACAGGTAAGAATAGGGCGCCCTCTAGCTCACAATGTTTTTCGTAGTGTACTGACTTGGGATGGCAAATTGCTCCATTCATTCATGCTAGTAAATGCTTGTTATAATGTATGCTTCAAGTCAACAAAATCATGATGATATAATAATATGATTATGGTGTCATGAGTTGTTTAACCTTATCTAGGCCGGGGTATTTTGGGAGATCATATGGTTGAGGGGGGGGACCTCACAGCCCCCCCCCCCCTTGAGATCTCCGCTATTGTTAGTGTGATCTCGCCGAAAAATTGACATGCAGGTTGTCTGGGACAAAATTTTATCATCATTCATTTCATGCAAATCCCTATTTAGTGATTATGCTAATTTATGCATAATCAGTATTATATTTTTCTTCTAGCACACTAATTAAAGCTCCAAATGTTCAAATTTTTGGTATATAAACTTTTTGTGGTGTTCTTAGCAAATGTACTGGAAAGAAATTGCAATAACAGATTAATTTCTTATGTAATATATTGTTTTTGCAATTTCCTATGTATTTCGTCATTTGTAGGGACCTTTTGTTTTTCATTATTTTTTGATGAACTTTGTTGGGGACTCTTGTGATATCATAAACAGCATAAAAAAAATCCATTTAGACCAGCAAAACTAAAAATAATACTTCCATGATTCTTGTTTGAAAACACAATTTGCATTGACTTTGTACACAAAATCACATTTTTGACCATTTTTGAGTCTGACATGCACTTACAAAATGTTGCATGATTTTGAAACCGTGTACCCAGGCATTGCAAAATTGGTCTCCAAAGTTGCACAAGACTTGGAAGTAAAAATTCAGCGAATGCGCGGTAAAAAAAATTGTGCGGCGAAAATATTGAAAGAATCTTTTAAGACCCCCTGGCCTAGATAGGGTTAAGTAAAGTCATTGAGTGATGTCATCAGTTTTTTCTGTGTATTTTTTTAAACATTTGTTTTTTTTTTCCTCATATCCCATTGATCATGTACACATGTTGCTGAGCCTTGTCAGAACCAATCTTTATTTTATTTTCTCTTGTCTGAAGCAACTATGGACAAATTATCTATCTTCACCCAGGAGTTTCTTTTGTGGAATTTTGTTTATGGATCCAGTGTTTTGCTGCCTTGCAGGCCCCCCCCCCCCCACAACTCTTTCCTCAGAAACAATTGTTGACACCTCATCTCTTATATACTTGTACACAAAATGTTCTGTCCTTTATTGTGCCATCTATGAAGAAACCTTTAACATGTTTTCTCTTGTCCATAGCAGTGTTTTGTGATATTCACTGACAAATGATACAAGCTATCTGATGGGCTAAGAGCAAATTATTTCACTGACAAATGGTACAAGCTATCTGATTGGCTAAGGGCAAATTATTTCACTGACAAATGATACAAGCTATCTGATTGGCTAAGAGCAAATTATTTCACTGACAAATGATACAAGTATCTGATTGGCTAAGAGCAAATTATTTCACTGACAAATGATACAAGCTATCTGATTGGCTAAGAGCAAATTATTTCACTGACAAATGATACAAGCTATCTGATTGGCTCAGAGCAAATTATTTGGTGAAAACAAAACAGTCCCCTAAACAAATCTCTCCCTTGTTTTTTCTTGTCCAAAGCAGGGTCAACCATCAGAAGGTAGTTTATGAGGAACTAGATGAAGAGGAGCTTGAGAAGCGTAGAGAAGCTCGACGTGTTGAACAGGCTAGTAACCCACATTACCTCAAGGACAATCGCAGCTCAAAGAAGAAGAAGCTTAAAGACCTTGCTGCAGAGAATGATGGTGTAACCAATAATATTCCTGTGGCACAGATTGACCTTAGTGTGCCTCTACACGTCCCAGGTAGGAATATCTTTCAGTCTTCTATCTTTCACATAGATATCTTTGTTGACTAATCAATTTCTTTTTAATCCTTAAGGATTTGCACATAGACAACCTTCTACCAGTAGGCAACTGGCTCATTGCTTTTTACATTATGTTGCATATTACTACTATTTGCATCAAGACAGTCATGCACAAGATAGATATTTTGTATATATTTTCTAGGTACTTAGAAGCATTATTTTTATTTCACCGATGCACAATCCAAATTTTGATGGGGCCTTATCGAGCTGTCCTAAAGATAAGATATTGTAATTTTCTACCCACTTCACTGGAGTTAATGGTTACCTAGTAGTTAATAATCAATGAAGATCATTGGCAATAGATGGCATTGAATATGACATGGATATCCATGGTAACAAATGTTTTAATGATTTTTATTTTTTATGTACTGTTTGATTTTTGTCTCACCTGCATAGCAGAGTGAGACTATAGGCGCCGCTTTTCCGTCGGCGGCGGCGGCGTCAACATCAAATCTTAACCTGAGGTTAAGTTTTTGAAATGACATCATAACTTAGAAAGTATATGGACCTAGTTTATGAAACTTGGCCATAAGGTTAATCAAGTATTACTGAACATCCTATTAGAGTTTCATGTCACATGACCAAGGTCAAAGGTCATTTAGGGTCAATGAACTTAGACCATGTTGGAGGAATCAACATCAAAATCTTAACCTGAGGTTAAGTTTTTGAAATGTCATCATAACTTAGAAAATATATGGACCTAGTTCATGACACTTGGACATAAGGTTAATCAAGTATCACTGAACATCCTGCATGAGTTTCACGTCACATGACCAAGGTCAAAGGTCATTTAGGGTCAATGAACTTTGGCCGAATGGGGGTATCTGTTGAATTCCCATCATAACTTTGAAAGTTTATGGATCTGATTCATGAAACATGGACATAATAGTAATCAAGCATCACTGAACATTTTGTGCAAGTTTCAGGTCTCATAATTAAGGTCAAAGGTCATTTAGGGTCAATGAACTTTGGCCGAATCGGGGTATCTGTTGAATTACCATCATAACTTTGAAAGTTTATTGGTCTAGTTCGTTAAACTTGGACATTAGAGTAATCAAGTATCGCTGAACATCCTGTGCTTATTTCAGGTCACATGACCAAGGTCAAAGGTCAATGAACTTTGGCCGAATTGGGTGTATCTGTTGAATTACCATCATAACTTTGAAAGTTTATGGATCTGATTCATGAAACTTGTACATAAGAGTAATCAAGTATCACTGAACATCCTGTGCGAGTTTCAGGTCACATGATCAAGGTCAAAGGTCATGTAAGGTCAATGAACTTTGGCCATGTTGGGGTTTTTTGTTGAATAACCATCATATCTCTGTAAGTTTATTGGTCTAATTCATAAAAAGTGGACATAAGAGTAACCATGTATCACTGAACATCTTGTGCGAGTTAGAGTAGTTTTCAAAGTTAGCACTGCTGCTATATTGAACCGCGTGATGCAGGTGAGACGGCCAGAGGCATTCCACTTGTTTATTATTCATTTCTGAATAACTTCATATTTAAAGTACTGTTATCATTCTTTATCATTTCTGTTAGTTAAAAAGGGACCTTGTCTATTTAAAGCCCTTTTTGTATTGATTTCTTTGATCAACACAAATCAGTGTCCCTTTTGCTTCTCAACTTGTGACATTTATGTTAATTTATGAGAATAATGTTCAATTCAAGATCAGTGGGAATGTTATGCAGTATCAACAAAAAAAAGACAGAAAAACGCAATTTGTTTTTCTGTTTCAATAGTTGCACATATACGAGTGTATGATTGTTAATCATTTCTTATCTATTTTGAACTGAATTTATCCTTCCTTCTCATACTATATACTGTATTTGCACAATTTGAACCTTTCATTGTACATAATGTATTTGGTGTATCGCATTCATTATCACTTCTCTTTGTATATATATATATTTCATATTATGTAATGGTCTCAGTATCTTGCTTTGATTTTCCTTTTCCCTTTGAATCTGTTTATTGAGTTCCGTAGTAATGTCCTTTGCACTCCTTCATTGTTACCCTAAGAAATGGAATATGGCGTATAGGTTTTACTCTCGGCGACAAAGCAATTAGATCATGAGAAGGTCAAAATTGAATGTAGGAGGTGAAAACTGTGTCAAGCTTTGGGTTTTACTTGATTTTTCATAAACCATTGAAGTATGTCACTTTTATTGGAAATTAAAGTTTACTTATCCTTTTTGACACTGCTTTTGCAATCAATGCTTTTAGAATGATAGAGGCTTTGAGATACTTAATATTTCATTTTGTCGCTGTCTTTGCTAAGCAACAGAAGTATAATAACTACAGGCCAAAAGATCAGCTCAAATTTGGTATTGACCCAAGACATAGTGCAGTGGACGTTGCTACGGGTGTCCGATCCTCTCAAACATTTTTTCTTGATAATTATGGACCACTTCTTCTCAAATTTTACTTGATCCACTAACACACTCACATGATGTGTAGGCATGAAAAAGGGCCGGCCTAAGCCCCCAGCATACGACGATATTCCAGGTGACGTGCATGGTTCTTGATTGCATGAAGCTTTTGCTCCACCACTTTTTGCCCTTCCTCCTCCTCTATTCCACACACACTATCAAATTGCACTGTCATTCCCAATGCAGGAGACCATTCAAATTAATGTACCTCATAGAGACATTGTACTGCTGAAGATAAGAGACTTAATTGTCTAACTGTGCTCTTTTTTTTTCATATTCCACCCTAAGATGGCTCCAGGTATCTTGAATGATGCATTGAAATTGACAACTTTGCTAGACTATTATTGTAAATAATGCATTACTTGAAATTGCTAATTCCAATCGATTATCTATTTAGACATTAAATTTTCTGAATTTTCGCAATGTTGAATCTAGTACAATGAAGCGGCATTGGGTATTAACTGCATTAGTGCTATTTTTGGTCGCAAACATATTTTGATAAAAATATTTAGCCAATATGTAGAATTCAGCTTTATATCTGGCCCCTTCCTGCTCAATTTGAAAGAGCAACTGTCTCATGATACATGTATCAGTAGATTTCTTCAGCTGTATATGAAGCATGTTGTCAACGTTATGATTGATGTCACTCACCTTTGAAGTATTGTGTACGTTGATATGATGTGAAGCTCTATTTCTGCTTGGATGTACTTTACATTTCATTTTATATGTGGTGGATGTTCTGCTAGATTGCTTTTCTTGTCGTTAAAAAGATCTTGCAAACCTTTCAATGTGCGGCTTCATGTCTATGATGGATTTATTTTGTTTCATTTTTGTCTCGCCTGCATAGCAGAGTGAAACTATAGGCGCAACTTTTCTGACAGTGGTGGCATCGTCAACATTGAAATCTTAACCAAGTTTTTGAAATGTCATTATAACTGAGAAGTTTTTGGATATATTTCATGAACTTAATGGTAATAAGGATCACTGATCATTGTGCATTAATTGCAGGTCACATGATCAAGGTCAAAGGTCATTTAAGGTCAACAAACTTTGACCATGTTTAAGATAATTTTGCAAGTCCCTGTTCTAAATAACTTTCAAATAAATGTATTGGCAAATGAACAGATATAATTTCAGGTCATTGAGAAAAGGTCAAATGTCATTGAACTGAGATTTTATTATCAAATGAATGTTTTATTTTACTCTCTTTAACTGAAAAAATAGTCATATTTGTTTTCAGAGTCAGCACTCCTGCTATATTGTATTGCATAATGTACATGTAGGCGAGATTGCCAGATGCTCTCCACTGTATTTTCTCGCCCACCAGAGGTGAAGGCGAGACTTAGGGATCCAAATGTCGTCCGTTGTCCGTCCGTCTGTCGTCCGTCCGTCACAAACCTGTATTGACATATAACTCCACAACTGTAAGTGGCTTTTCAACCAAACTTGGATGGGAGATGGACTTGGGGGACGTGCATGTTATGCTGCAGTCTGAGGTCACATGGTACGGTCAAAGGTCATTTTCAGGTCAACGTTAAAGTTTACATGCAAGACTCTCTTATGACACCTAACTCCACAACCGTAAGTCACTTTCAACCAAACTTGGATGGTAGATGGACTTGGGGGACCTGCATGTTATGCTGCAGTCTGAGGTCATATGGTAAGGTCAAAGGTCATTTTCAGGTCAACGTTAAAGTTTACATGCAAGATTCTCTTATGACACCTAACTCCGCAACCGTAAGTCGCTTTTCAACCAAACTTGGGTGGTAGATTAACTTGGGGGACCTGCATGTTATGCTGCAGTCGGAGGTCACATGGTAAGGTCAAAGGTCATTTTCAGGTCAACGTTAAAGTTTACATGCAAGACTCTCTTATGACACCTAACTCCGCAACCGTAAGTCGCATTTCCACCAAACTTGAATTGTAGTTGGACTTGGGGGACCTGCATGTTATGCTGCAGTCGGAGGTGACATGTTAAAGGTCAAAGATTGTTTTCAGGTCAACGTTAAAGTTTACATGCAAGACTCTCTTATGATACCTAACTCCGCACCCGTAAGTCACTTTTCAACCAAACTTGGATGGTAGATGGACTTGGGGGACCTGCATGTTATGCAGGTCCCCCTTTTTTTTTCACATTTTAAGGGCAAAGGTCATTTTCAGGTCAACGTTAAAGTTTACATGCAAGACTTTTATGACACCTAACTCCGCAACCGTAAGTCACTTTTCAACAAAACTTGGATAGTAGATGTACTTAGGCGACCTGCATGTTATGTTGCAGTCGGAGGTCACATGATAAGGTCAAAGGTCATTTTCAGGTCAACATTAAAGTTTACGTGCAAGGCTCTTGTGACAAGTGTTATTCCATCCCAGTCATTTCACAATGAAGTTTCAATATAATTCTCTTGCGTGCCCTCGCAAATCACGATTTCTGGTTATTTTCATAAGTGGGCGAGACACAAAATTGCTTTTGCCTTGTTTTTAAAAAATATTCATTTTACTCACTGTATGTTTGATAAATTACTTTTCAGACGTTGTGATTTACTGTATTAGCGGCTGAATGGTACGTGTGATGGCAGTACATGTACACTGCACATGCTTTACAGAAGTGATACAATGTACAATGTTCATGGAATGATATCTATTGGATATTTTCATCTTGTTGCAGATGATGGGAATCATTATTAAAAATATTGATATAATTGTTATTAGCAGCATTATTCTATTTATAACTCTGGTTATTATATACAGCAACTTGATATCATGAAATAGTTAATAATAGTTCTTGTATAACATCCCTATGTGCTTCCAAAAGCACTTGGATATTATTACCCCAGCTCTACATGTAGCTTGGCAACTGTAATTATTCACAAAACTATGCCATGGATGGGTTTGATCCTCTCTAGTCCAGAGACTAATCCATTGGGTCCTTGTACAGTAGTAATACAATTTAATCCAGAAAAGACATTTACTTGTAATAGTCAACTAGCAGTTCTGGCACTTGTTAGCCTAAAATTGTAAAGATTTAATGGTCAAACAAGAAAAATGAAATAACTTACCTCTGGTGAGACAAAGTTTATAATATAATTCTTATTAAGTCATTAAGTGCCAAATCCACTCTGTAGAGTTTCCAAGGTTCTTATAGATTTAAGAAGTTGATAAAATCTACATTAATGTTGATCACAATGGATTGAGGTATTCTCCTATCTCCTTGTTAATAACTTATTATTGTTTTATTCTTTCAAGATGTGGAAGATGACTTTAATCAGACCTGCCACCTTTTAGGTGGAACAAGTAGTAGTTACAAACCATCTCTTCCTGGCTATCCATCTTGTAGGTATTTTTCATAACATACTTTGAAAACAAAATGCATTTTCTGAAGAGATCCACAAAGGGGCATGAGGGTAAATAGATTTAGATTCTGCGCATAACACTCAATTTTTTTTGGGGAAAAAAATAAAATGAAATTCTTGATTTACAATTAGATTCATGGCAGAACAATTGTTAATAAATGCAGCTTATAGCAATAAATTATTTTTTTTGTTTCTCATTTAACTGATTTTCAAAAAAAATATTTTTCATTCTGCAAAATTTATCTGAAAATATACATGAAAATGATTGGAGTTCAGAATAAAGGTGTGTGGATAAGTCAAATATTGCATGTTGTAACTCCTCCTTTCAGATTGGGCTATCTAGCATAGTTATATCTATTTACTTTGTCTAACTCTTATACTGTAGAACATTGCTGCAGTAATGTAGAGACTGTAACATCACTTGTAATTATCTCAAGATATTAGTATATTTGACAGTCCCATAGGCTCAATATACCAACCTAGAAATGCTCTTTCCTTTGTTGAAGTTTTTTTCTTGATTCATGTTCCTATGGGGTTCTAGAACAAATTCAGTATGGTTGTCCAAATAGCAACTCTCAACAATTTCGCTAACTTGCATGAATCCAAAATGGCCGCCAGATGCATATTGAAATTAACCTTTTAACCCCTTGCTCTAGAATGATGAGGAATACTCCTTTTAAGGTTTTTGAGGTATGTAGAATCCATTTCTATTATTTTTGCCATATAAGGTCATCTTCAGCTCAAATCCAAGACGGACTCAAGGTCAACTCCATTTTGAAAAATTAAATTTTGAACCATCTGCCCTAGAGTGATGAGGAATACCTCTTTTTGTGGGTTTTGGGGTGTGTAGAATCCATTTGTATATTTTACCATATTGGATCATCTTTAGGTGTAATTCAAGATGGCCGCCAGATGCCATCTTGAAAACTTCAGCCTGATGACCACTTATCGCAGACTACTATATAACAGATCATTGGTTTAGATGATGCATAAAATTCTTATTGAACAAGTGTAAGAAGTTTAATTGATTATTCTTAATCTCACTCGTCATCCTCTTCCTCGTGGTCTTGACGATCTTGATCTTTTAAGACAAGGCTCATAAACCTCCTCGACATTCTCTATCTCAACTATTTTGTAATTTCTCCATGGTAGCACTACTTTAGATCTGAACACATCCATCCAAAGACGTTTGAGTCACTTTATATTTGGTACAAAGAAGAATTCAACAAGTACATAGAAACGTCTGCCAAGGATCAAGAGAGAGTGTGAAGGGCTGGTGAAGTTATCATAGACTATGAGTTCTCCATCACCAGTAATCTGAGTATAGAGAGAGATGTCATCATGAAGAGCAAGAACAACTAACAGAGTATGGCAAGCATGTTGAGTACCTTCAATATAGGAGAGCATACTTCAATGGAGACACCACTTGACTATGATATTGAGGCAGATGTCTCCTATGTCTTCAGGCTACCAGCTAGGGGTCAGAAAGGGATTCATATGCTTAGTGATGACAGATATTTTGTCCTGCTTATCTATTGGGTTTATCAGGCGGAGCTACAGTGCAAGGTACAAATATGGAGCAGTGGGATGGGTACAGTTCTGGAGATCTATGCACCCTTTGTTGACCTGGGACCAAAATGTTTGCAGTTGCTTGGTGTACATGCCCTCAGTGGATGCAACACGACATCATCCATATGGCAAAGGCAAGATAAGTGCACAGAACACACTACTTGCTTGGGATTTTCCAGGTTTGTCTAATATACTTGGAAAGGTAGGGACCACTACTACCGATCTGATGGAAGCAGCAAATCACTTCTTTCTTGCTCTGTATGGTCAGCAACCAGACGTCTATGGAGTCAGCCTGTTTTGCCCTTTTCACAAAGAATCAGGGATGCCACCTTTCCGTATTTATACGGAATTCCGTCTTTTTCCCTGTTGTCCGTCTTATTTCCGTATTTCCGACTTTTCCTGTTTTCTGTGTACTGAAAAAAAGTCGGAAAGTCCTTTTTCCCCCCTACAACTCTCCCGATTGCGATGCATGTCGATCTACCGAGTGAAAGATATTTCCCCGAGATATTCGCTTTTATAATTTATAAATGCGCGCACTGCCCACTACGTTCATTGAGTTATGCTTTTATCAAGGCTTTCCGATTGCAATGGCCCTGCCTCCAACATGCAATAACCTATTGCTGCATGTGTTTCAAGCTTATTTGCAAGTCATGTTGTGGAGAGCTGTAAATCTACCAGCCCCACCTGAGGAGTCGACTGATATTTTGGATGAGAGACCCGAGATGAAATCCCTGTTCCTTTCATTGCTCAAGGTGACCCTGCATGGCCTGAACCGATTGATGTAATTCGCTGCCAGTGTAGGGCACATGATAAGCAATGTACACTGGGATATATGTGGATAACTCAATTAGCATTTATCCTTCTCCTGTAAGACATCTGCAACTTTTCTGGTATAAAAGTGAAATGCTGCAATCCATACAATGTCAGCTACAATGTCAAAGCTGGAAATGATGAAAGTATCAAGATGGAGGATGCCGAAGAAGGTTTTTTTTAAGATTTGTTTAGATCAGGATTGGGGAAAACCACGAGGAAGAGGATGTCCCTCAATGCCTTGAGGACCAGTGGGATGAGGTAAACTTCTCAATCTTGTTCTAATTAAAAATTTGTTTTGTGGGTTTTTTTGCCCAAAGGCTGAAAAAACACCTTAAAAAGATGTATTACTCATCATTCTGGGGCAAGGAGGTTCAAATTTAATTTGCAAGATGGTGTGTGGTGGCCATCTTGGATTTGACCTAATGATGACCTTATATAGCGAAAATGAGAATAGAAATGGATTCTACACACTCTTAAACCCCTAAAAAGGGACATCTATTCCTCATTATTATGGGGTAGGGGTTCAAAAGTTAAATTTTCAAGATGGCATCTTGTGGCCATTTTGGATTTATGCAAATTAGCAAAATTGTCAAAAGCTGCCATTCTATGACCCCATGGGAACACAAATCAAGAAAAATAGCAAAGAATATTTCTAGGTTCAGAAAATGTCAAATCAACGATAGTAAGGTGTTAATCAAGTCCCTCTGAGAAAACTGTTCTCAGTATTAAGCATTTTTGTTTTTTATTAGCAGTCAGGTAGATAGTCATTGCCTCCACACACACATCTTTATCTGCTTACTCATATGAATTTTTCTTTTCTCTGCTTTGTTGTTTTGTGTTCTCTTAAATGATGTTAAAATCATCTCTTTGTCTTGCCCTCTGGAGGTGAATCCAAGACTTAGGGATCCAAATAGTGTCCATCCGTCTGTCACAAATTTCTTTAACTTGGCAACTGCTGGTTCAATTGCAACTTGATGGAAGAAGTACCATCATGTGCTACATGTATAGGAGGTTGAGTCAAAAGTCATTTGTTGTAGAGTACTTCCAGGACTTTTTTTTGTATGTTAAAGTTTGCTTGCAAGTCTCTGTTATGACACATTACTTGGCTATAAGTGGATTGGTTCCTTTCCAAACTGAGATCAAAAGCAGTCTTGAGCCTGCTGAAGTAAAGCTTGCAATAAGGAGAATTAGTGCAACGGTCATTACCAACGGTCTGCTTCTTGAAGCAGACTTGATTGTCAAAATTATTACATTTCATGGGAAGCTTGTTTAGAAGTCATCAGTTAACCAATTATCACCTTTGGTTTTGTTCATTATTCAAACAATTTCTAGACAAAATTTGATTTTTTTTTTAAGTGCTTGTTTTGAATGCATGAATAACAAGTGTAATGGTGTCAACTGCATTCCTGTTTGTGTGGGTTTTATGTTGCCCAATGCAAGTATTCAATTTGTGTAAATTTTTCTGCTTAGAAAATAAATTTTCTCCTTTATCTTTCTAAAAAACAAATTAATTACGCAGCAGATGTACAGTATGTTATGAGTTAGCTTTCCAGTAGAGATGTAAAGTAGCTAGATGATAAATGCAAAGTTACGCACTCACCCCTCCCCTTGGGGGGGGGGAGAATTTTATCATCATTATTATACTTTCAGATCTTCCATTTTTGTGAACAATTTTTAAAAAGTTTTTTGACCAGTAGAATAGGTAATGAACTTTTTAAATATATACATGTATTTTTATCTGTCATAAGCATTAATTTTGTTTCTCCTTTCGAAGTGCAAAATAATGTTTGCTTTTCTCTAGCTGCATAAAAAAAATTGATTTCAATTACATGTACTGGAAATTTGTAGTTTGTAGTATTTTATTGATATTATATAATTTGTCTCTTTTTTCCCCTTTCAAACTCTCATCCCTCATTCCATGTTTCAATCTCTCACCCCCCCTGCCATGTACATGTATACACAACTTACTTCTCTCTCCTTCATACCTTTTGTTATTTATGCTCCTTTTCTGATTTTCCTGCTTCCCTAACCCTCTCTGGGTTTCTACGCTTTTCTGAATCTACTTCACTTATTCCAAACTTCATCTGTCTTTATATTTCGCTTATTTTCTTTTTGATTAAATGCCCCCCCCCCTCCCTCTGTCATCCTTTTGATGTTCTCTCTCTATATTTAGGGGTTAATCTGACAGACCAGTACATGCAGCAATCCAAGCCCAGTAGGAAGAACAAACACAGGAAGCATAAAAAGGGCAAGAGAGGGCGCCATACATCTGTATCCAGTGATGACATTCCAGTCGCACACCATGTGGACATTGTTGGAGAAGAAATGCCAGAGGTAATCTTGAAAAGTTTTGTACATTCCTAAATACATGCTTAATGTATAAAGCTTTAAATCCAATTCTTTACTTATACTTGTCACAAAGGTTTGCGTAAAATGAAAAAAGTTTTAACCCTAAAAGGCCCAGGGAGGGGGGATCATTACCTATATGATCAACTGCAAAGAGGAGATTACTTTCTATCCTATCCAACATTTATGGTCAAGTATAAACCAAAAAAAGAAAGAAAAATGCAGAGAAAAAAATCAATAAAACCACCATTTCATTACTACATGCATGTAGTGTACAGTACAGGACTTTATATGCTCGGATTGGACATAGACACAACACACTAAAAATGGTGCATGCAAAGAAGGGAAGACTATACATGAATAATGCTAATTTACAAGTGAAGCTAGAAAATCATCAAAAAATATGGGCATCAATGGAGAGATTATGAAATTCCCCACAACTTTTACGTACAACTTCTTTCATATAACCTACAAATGAATAGTTGTAGTGTCTCAAATATGATTAATATTAGAAAATCACTCTCTTGAGCATTACCCAAAATAAACTTGGCAAAGGGGGGATTAGTGGCTGGCACTTAAGGGTTGAGTGCACTGGTAGTAGGTGTGTTGCTGGGGGAGCAGGTAAAGAGATAATGAGATGTAAATTTGGGTCTTGTGCTCATGTAACAGTGATTTTGATCAGTTGATAATCAGAACTTGACAAAATAATTTTAATATTCCATGACCATTTTGTGATATCAAACCTTTGTGCTGCAGGGCACTGAAGTCTGGATAAAAAAAAGGTATCTATTGCAAATGGAATCATCACACTTGGTCACCCTAACCTACACAAGAGAATTAAATTGTCTTTTGATTTTTCTTTGACAGGGGGCTGTGCTATCAGATCATGAAGAAGATACAAGAGCTCTAGATGATCCTCATAGAGCATTGGACATTGATTTAGAGAGGTAAAGTTGTATGGACTACGATGATAGTGGTGGTGATGGTCATTGATGATGCTGCTGATGGTGATGATGGTGATGATGATGATAATGGTGATTGTGAATAATGATAACAAGTATATTATTTTTTGTTCCAGCATTGATTCAGTAAAGTAATATTGGGAAGTGTATACCCCCACTGTGTCATATTTGTTCACTTTTCTTGACCATTAACAGGCCACTGGATGAGAGTGACCGTCTCCCAGTGAGGGTGCATCGGAACGCACCTGAACTGACCACCACACAGGAGGAAGTAGAGGTCAGCAAACTCCAAGATAAACCAAAAAAGAAGAGACCAAAAGAAAAGGATAGAGAAAAAGAGAAAACTAAGAAAATTTCCAAAGAGAAGAAAAAGGTACTTTTAATTTGTAATGTATAGTTTTGTTGTCTCACCTGCATAGCAGAGTGAGACTATAGGCGCCGCTTTTCCGACGGCGGCGGCGTCAACATCAAATCTTAACCTGAGGTTAAGTTTTTTAAATGACATCATAACTTAGAAAGTATATAGACCTAGTTCATGAAACTTGGCCATAAGGTTAATCAAGTATTACTGAACATCCTATTAGAGTTTCATGTCACATGACCAAGGTCAAAGGTCATTTAGGGTCAATGAACTTAGGCCATGTTGGGGGAATCAATATCAAAATCTTAACCTGAGGTTAAGTTTTTGAAATGTCATCATAACTTAGAAAATATATGGACCTAGTTCATTAAACTTGGACATAAGGTTAATCAAGTATCATCAAACATCCTGCATGAGTTTCACGTCACATGACCAAGGTCAAAGGTCATTTAGGGTCAATGAACTTTGGCCGATTTGGGGGTATCTGTTGAATTACAATAAAAACTTACAATAAAAAAGGTTTTTTTTGATCTTATTCATGAAACTTGGACTAATAGTAATCAAGTATCACTGAACATCCTGTGCAAGTTTCAGATCACATGATCAAGGTCAAAGGTCATTTAGGGTCAATGAACTTTGGCCGAATTGGGGGTATTTGTTGAATTACCATCATAACTTTGAAAGTATGTTGGTCTAGTTCATAAAACTTGGACATAAGAGTAATCAAGTATCACTGAACATCCTGTGCGCATTTTAGGTCACATGACCAGGGTCAAAGGTCAATGAACTTTGGCCGTAATGGGGTATCTGTTGAATTACTATCATAACTTTGCAAGTTTATTGATCTGACTTTTGAAACTTGGACCTAAGAGTATATCAAGTATCACTGAATATCCTGTGTAAGTTTCAGGTCACATGATCAAGGTCAAAGGTCATGTGAGATCATTGAACTTTGGCCGCATTGGGGGTATTTGTTGAATTACCATCCTATCTCTGTAAGTGTATCAATTGGTCTAATTCATAAAACGTGGAAATAAGAGTAACCAAGTATCACTGAACATCTTGTGTGAGTTATAGTAGTTTTCAAAGTCAGCACTGCTGCTATGTTGAATCGCGTGATGCAGGTGAGACGGCCAGAGGCATTCCACTTGTTTTGCACTCAGTTACTTTTATTTATTTAACATCATTAAGATAAGTACTCACCATTTCATATAGAATTACTTTTATTTAACATCAATAAGATAAGTACTCACCATTTCATATAGAATTACTTTTATTTAACATCAATAAGATAAGTACTCACCATTTCATATAGAATTACTTTTATTTAACTTCAATAAGATAAGTACTCACCATTTCATATAGAATTACTTTTATTTAACATCAATAAGATAAGTACTCACCATTTCATATAGAATTACTTTTATTTAACATCAATAAGATAAGTACTCACCATTTCATATAGAATTACTTTTATTTAACTTCAATAAGATAAGTACTCGCCATTTCATATAAAATTACTTTTATTTAACTTCAATAAGATAAGTACTCACCATTTCATATAAAATTACTTTTATTTAACTTCAATAAGATAAGTACTCACCATTTCATATAGAATTACTTTTATTTAACTTCAATAAGATAAGTACTCACCATTTCATATAGAATTACTTTTATTTAACATCAATAAGATAAGTACTCACCATTTCATATAGAATTACTTTTATTTAACATCAATAAGATAAGTACTCACCATTTCATATAGAATTACTTTTATTAAACATCATTAAGATAAGTACTCACCATTTCATATAAAATTACTTTTATTTAACTTCAATAAGATAAGTACTCACCATTTCATATAAAATTACTTTTATTTAACTTCAATAAGATAAGTACTCACCATTTCATATAGAATTACTTTTATTTAACATCAATAAGATAAGTACTCACCATTTCATATAGAATTACTTTTATTTAACTTCAATAAGATAAGTACTCACCATTTCATATAGAATTACTTTTATTTAACATCAATAAGATAAGTACTCACCATTTCATATAGAATTACTTTTATTTAACATCAATAAGATAAGTACTCACCATTTCATATAGAATTACTTTTATTTAACATCATTAAGATAAGTACTCACCATTTCATATAGAATTACTTTTATTTAACTTCAATAAGATAAGTACTCACCATTTCATATAGAATTACTTTTATTTAACTTCAATAAGATAAGTACTCACCATTTCATATAGAATTACTTTTATTTAACTTCAATAAGATAAGTACCATTTCATATAGAATTACTTTTATTTAACTTCAATAAGATAAGTACTCGCCATTTCATATAGAATTACTTTTATTTAACTTCAATAAGATAAGTACTCGCCATTTCATATAAAATTACTTTTATTTAACTTCAATAAGATAAGTACTCACCATTTCATATAAAATTACTTTTATTTAACATCAATAAGATAAGTACTCACCATTTCATATAGAATTACTTTTATTTAACTTCAATAAGATAAGTACTCACCATTTCATATAGAATTACTTTTATTTAACATCAATAAGATAAGTACTCACCATTTCATATAGAATTACTTTTATTTAACATCAATAAGATAAGTACTCACCATTTCATATAGAATTACTTTTATTTAACATCAATAAGATAAGTACTCACCATTTCATATAGAATTACTTTTATATAACTTCAATAAGATAAGTACTCGCCATTTCATATAAAATTACTTTATTTAACTTCAATAAGATAAGTACTCACCATTTCATATAGAATTACTTTTATTTAACATCAATAAGATAAGTACTCACCATTTCATATAGAATTACTTTTATTTAACATCAATAAGATAAGTACTCACCATTTCATATAGAATTACTTTTATTTAACATCAATAAGATAAGTAATCGCCATTTCATATAGAATTACCTAAAAGTAAATTATATGCATATGATTTTTCTTACATAGAAATTTTATGTAGCTTTTTTATTTAAATTTTGTATGTTTACTGCAAATGAAGAGTGTATTTTTTAATCCTTCATTGGCATTCATGATAATGAATTCATATTGAAATTAAGAATGTTTCCAGGGAAATCTTCCACACATTCCTTACAAGTTATTAAATGTAAACTACATAAAAAAATTATCTGAAATAGAGTGTGGTATGTCCAATATTTCCTAACAATGAATATTTTAAAGTTTGTCAATGTCTCTCTCTCTCTCTCTTGAGACAAAATTGTATTTCCTGCTTTTACATTTATTGTTTTGTCAGGAAACACCTTTTTTTACAATTTTTTTTGTTTCATAAAACATTTTAGATGATTTTGTTGTATTTTGAATAAATTCTTAATATCCTGGAAATCGATTCAATAAAAATGAGGGATTTATATCTTGCTCTTGTAGAAGAAGACTAAGTCAAGTAAAACTGAAGAAGGAGCTCCAGCTGACCTGGATCTCATGGGAGAAGATACAGAGGAGCCTACAGTCAATGGTGCAAAGGAAGAAGCTCCTTCTCCCTCTAAGGAACCTATCAAGACTCCTGCTGAACCAGCGGTATGTCAATTCTTTCTGGCTTGCTTATTTTATCATGTAAATTGTGATACCTTTAATCTATATTTACTTTGCATGATTTTGTAGTGTTTGTATATTGGTGTAAACATGTTTAGTGTTTAGGGTTGGGTTAGGGATGTACTGCAAAGTGAAGGGAGATGTAAAGAGTGGTTTGCTGTGGGGTGAATACTGCCAGTTCACCTGAGACACGTAACTCTTTTACTACTGGCCAATATTATTAAAAGATAAACATGGTAGGTGTAAAGTGTCAGTGTATGAAGAAAGTTGTCCTCTTCAGTATTTTTTGAAACACCATACTTTGTTTTAAGTAAGTCCGTCAAGAAATGTGCTACTTTCCGTAAAGAGATTAATCTGATCGGTAGAACTCAAATAAAACAAATTTTTATCTTTCCACAATCAATTTTGTTTTTACCCTGTGAGCATTTGCCTACTCGTTTCTGCAGGCTTCTTCAGACTAGCGCTGACTTGTCATAGATGGGGTATAATCGGCAGTCCATGAGAATGAGATTGTATGTAGTATAGTGTCCATCATCTTGGTTCATGGAAAGTTCTTCTGGATGTTAATGGCCTTCCTGATCCATCTTGTGTATTTATTGTCATTATTCTAGCTAGGATTGGCTATTATTCCCGTTTTTGGTGTGGTTCTTAGGGCTACATTGTCACTTAGAAAGGGTTGACTCGGCCTCCCTCGATCTTGTGAAGTGGGCTTTGCTCAGAATCTGTTTCTTCTTTGAGTTCAGACTTCCTCACTTCAAACTTCCTTGCAGTTCCTCTGATATACACATCATTGCAATCTTTGCTAAGAATTTGGTACACTACCCCTGTTGAGTCCTAAGCTGATCTTTTTTGTCCTTTGGATGGACTAAGAATGTTGCGAGTTTAGCGAGAGGATGCATAATGATTAATACATTGTACTTGTATGGCTTCAGATGTATCCTTTCCACTACCATTTGGCTTCTTTTGTGTCCCAGTTACCGGCTTCATCAATTCTTCTGTCTTCTGAAAAGACATCCAGTCTGGATAAGCACATTTCTTCATACTATTTCATGATGTCTTCTTCAGTCTGAACATCATCTGACTTTGAGATGATGCTTCATGTATGTCAAGAAGAGTGTGGTAGACTCCAAGTTTATGATACGGCGAGTCAGCGCTAGTCTGAAGAAGTCTGCAGAAACGAGTAAGTGAAAGCTCACAAGGTGAAAACAAAAATGATTGTGGAAAGATGAAACTTTGTTTTACTTAAATGTGCTCCAGTCACTGTGCTGATGGTTTATCATTGGAAATGTGATAGCTTTAATGTGGTCTGTCTAGTTTGTATGATGTTAGTATACATTCAAAAACATGTATGATGTAGCATGTTGGTGTTTGTCACGAGGCACAAAACTATTTCAATAAAAATGAAATAACCTTCATATGGCACTTTAGAATGATAGACTCTGCATATCATGTTTTCCTTTGATTATAGCATGTGTAGTACATGTGACAAATTCACCTGAATGAATATAAACTGGGTCCCAAAAGAAACTCATCAAACTTCACAAGCGCACTACACAAATTTGCTAAAAATTCAGCCCCCCCCCTGGTTTTCTTAGGGTTAAACAGGTTGAAGGATGTAGCTATTTTACGCACCCTTCTGGCCGTGTATTTTTCTTGTAGTGCTGTGGATTCATTGTAAAGCATTTTGCATTTTGGGTACACCCATAACAGAGGTGACATCTGAAATACGCAATCAGTCAAAGAAATGACAATGATGATGTGCTTAATACCTGTGTGTATACACCTATAATGCCATTTGATAGAAAGCACATGTGATCTATTCATCTTTACCATCCTACAAAAGTTGGTAGGGTTCAAACAAACTTCCCACTACGAATTCATGTTAAAAAAAAAGATTAATGTACGTTTTAAAATTTGTGATGTTTTTAATCCAATATTACAGGTATGTAAAAGTGCCTTGTTGCACTCATAAATGTGCATTATTTGTATATTATTAGAATCTTTCTGTTGTGGCCAATGTCACACTTAACTATGGATTATTGACAAATTATTATAGTAGATATTTGCATGCTCACCTCTTTATTGTTTATATTTTGAAACACCCTGTAGCATGGCATTGTGAGATGTATGTATTTCTTTCTTGTGTGACAGGTGGATGATCTAAGCTTCTGGTTATCCCAAGATACACCCCAAGTCAAACCTGTTATTCAAACCCCAACCCCCACCCCTATCACCAATGGACAGGGTTCCCTGCAAAGTTCTATTGTAGACCAGGTTTGTTCTTTTCAAATCCATGTTTGATCCATTAGAGCTGTAGAAACTGTAGACAAATTTATACCTCGGTCACGTTTGCTCTACGGCGGTGGCACAGCGAGTCGAAAACCACCTATATGTACTTATTACAAAAGAATATTAAAACGGCTGTTTTTGTCTCGCCGTACGGCCACCGTAGAACAGATGTGAATGAAGTATTAGACATTGATATTGTGGCATGTTTTTTCTGCATGTTTAATTACACTGTATCTTCTTGAAAATTAATGAATATTCAGATACATCCGCCACCCATTTTTCTCCATTCTTACTTCACTTGATAAACTACTTGATGTTTTGAGAGCAACATTTCATACATGTATGAACTAGCTCATGAAGATACCAATCATTTATAACCTTGATGTTTATCTTCTATGCTGTAATCAAGACCGGCCAACTTCTCTGCTATAAATGGAGTTTCTCCTTTTCTGAAAATAAAGATCTGCCAATAAGCAGAGCACTCAGTGTATTTCACTTCACTTTGATTTGTTTGTTCTGTTTTAGGGGGCCGTGAGAATCCCCCCATGTGCAATTTCTAATACAGATATTTCCAATAGGGATATCACAATTCTATGATTCAGTAGTTTGTATTGCACAGGAGGTAGATCTCTCAAGTACATGTATAACACATTTTATGAGAAAGTATACTAACCTCGCCACCTCGTAACCTTGACGTGATTTGTCATCTAGATCTATCTTTACAAATCTGAGCCTATTTTTTACAACATCAAAAATTAAAGTTGTACATGTATTAAACTTGTAACTTAGATTTATTTTTAATTTTTTTGGGGGTAGACTTCCACCTAAAAAAACGTCTAGGGGTATTCCCTTTGGTGATGATGTATTCACTTTTGTTGCCAGCTGATGGTAAGAGAGGCAATGGGAGCCCTTGCTGCCTGCCTAAACTCATGGAAAGAATTCTGTCAGTTAGGCCTCTAGGCTGGTGATCTTCCAGTTCATATTATAGTTTATATATCATCTTTTTTTTTCAACAGCTGATAAAGTTTCGATGTTTTCTTTACTGTGATGTATATTTAAGTTATAAATGAATACTTTCTCACCGAATTTAGACTTTTCAAGAAATAAATGCATTTACTGTAGAGAACTGCATTTTCAAGTAATTTCTGAAAATCGTAGGAAATAAAAGATAGATACTGGTTGTAGGCTGTGTAGTGATACTAAGAGGTTGCTGTACTGGAATAGATAGAGTAGAAATTAGATCTTGAAATAATTTCTATCCAAGTTTGTCTCACAGTCACACACACACCCATGTTAAACATAGATTTTTTTTTTGGGGGGGGGGTTAATGATTTGAGATGAAAAATATAATAAGCCCACATTTATATTTCTTTGGTGATGTTTGGGTGTGTATGGGTGTGAGAGTGTAAAAATGTATTTTTTCAAAACTTAAATCTAATTTCTCATTATTTGATGCTAAACAAATGCAATCAAGCTGAAAAATTTGTGCTGCACAATGAGGACACCATTTTTTTTTTCATTTTTCAAATGTTGGCAGGCTTGTTAATCTTAATTCTGAAAGGAGTATTTATCTGCCCACCATACATGTAGATGTTGCCAGAGGTATTATGTTTTCGGGTTAATCTTTGGTCCTTCCCATATTTGCTCTAATAATAACTCAAGAAGCCTTTGATGGATCATCTTCATATTTTGATCATGTATACGTATGTTTATGGGAATAACATTGACCTGCTTAGTATTGGGGTATGCAGGTGAGATACTCAAGGACCTCGCAATGGAGGAGGCATAAATGTTGACCATGTGCAGTTGAGAATCCATCTAGTAAATTGGCACTGATCCTCTTGTTATTAATATGACCCTGCTGTTGCAATAAATCCAACCTGAATTGAACCATTGAAATTTGGAGCTAATAATTTTATGAAATTCGCTTTGGCTGCAATTGCTTTGATAGAACAGGAGCACATTAGATATAACCTTCAAACCTAACTTTTAGCTGGGATTACCTCCCATAAGTTCAAGATGATGGAATTTTTAATTGCTATTGATCCTAATAACAGAAGCCCTCCAAGAAACATCGCAAGGACAAGAAGGGAAAGAAGGATAAAAAGAAGAAGAAATCAAGCAAGGAGAATTATGAAGCAGTAGGAGAGATAAAAGACATCTCAGTAGAACAAACACCAGATCCAATCATTCCTGTAAGTCATCATGAGAAGGAGAAGGAGCAAGAGAATAATGATGATGATGGTGATGATGGTGATGATGGTGATGGTGATGATGGTGATGATGATGGTAATGATGGTGATGGTAATGATGGTGATGATGATGGTGATGATGGTGATGGTGATGATGGTGATGGTGATGGTGATGATGATGATGATGGTGATGATGATGGTGATGATGGTGATGATGATGATGGTGATGATGATGATGGTGATAATGGTGATGGTGATGGTGATGATGGTGATGATGATGGTAATGATGGTGATGGTAATGATGGTGATGATGGTGATGATGGTGATGATGATGATGATGATGGTGATGATGATGGTAATGATGTTGATGGTAATGATGGTGATGATGGTGATGATGATGATGATGGTAATGATGGTGATGATGGTGATGATGGTGATGGTGGTGATGATGATGATGATGATGGTGATGATGATGATGGTAATGATGGTGATGGTAATGATGGTGATGATGATGGTGATGATGGTGATGATGATGGTGATGATGATGTTAATGATGGTTAATGATGGTGATGATGATGATGGTAATGATGGTGATGATGGTGATGATGGTGATGATGGTGATGGTGATGATGATGGTAATGATGGTGATGGTAATGATGGTGATGATGATGGTGATGATGGTGATGGTAATGATGGTGATGGTAATGATGGTGATGATGGTGATGGTAATGATGGTGATGATGGTGATGGTAATGATGGTGATGGTAATGATGGTGATGATGGTGATGGTAATGATGGTGATGGTAATGATGGTGATGGTAATGATGGTGATGATGGTGATGGTAATGATGGTGATGGTAATGATAGTGATGGTAATGATGGTGATGATGGTGATGGTAATGATGGTGATGGTAATGATGATGATGATGATGGTGATGATGATGGTGATGATGATGGTGATGATGGTGATGATGATAGTGATGGTGATGGTAATGATGGTGATGATAATGGTGACGACAATTGTGATGATGATGGTGGTGGTGATGATGATGATGGTGGTGGTGGTGGTGTGGTGGCTGTGGTGGTGGTGATGGGGATGGTGATGGTGATAATGTTGATGGTGAAAAGGATGGGGTTTGGGGGAGTGATAAGGTTTAGGAAGAGATGATAACCAATAATTTTCTATGAACTTTATTTCATGAAAGTTGTTTGGACTTTGAGCATTGAAGTATGAATTTTAAAAAAAATACAGTCTTGTAATGTCATTGAAGCAGGAGTTGAAAATAGATTTGAAAGCATTTTAACATTTCTCTTTTACATGTAGAATAACATTATTACTCTGAATCAAATTTCATTACTTCTATGTGGTATGAAATTTGTAGATAAGTGCACTGTACCATAATAGTCTTGGTAATAAATGTTATTTGCATTAAATTTATTTCAGGCCATGTCAAGTTATAGGCTTCTTGCTGAGAATGAGTCTATTAAGATGGTAAGTGATCACAATGTCTCGCTTTACTTCCATTCACCTCTGTCATTCTTAATTCATTTCTTTCGCTTAACTTTTGACATAATGGAAAAAAACTTGTGCTGCTCAAATGAATAAATGAAGAAAAGTCATCACAAAATGTTCATAGGCATGGAATACACTCCCAAAATATGTACTGATGAACAATAGCACCTAGCCCCTATTTAGTAATCTATTTAGAATGTAATAATAATAATAATGGTGGCTAATAGTACACAGGTCCACCTTTTCGATACTCATGGCGCTTTACAAAAGGCCCTGCTATTTTTACCTCGGCTAAGCTAAGTTTACCCTTACTATCTATGCATATACATACATGTATATCTTTAGTATTCATTAGCTTTGACAGTATCAAAAGTCAACATGCTTCAGCCAAAAGCACAGGTCAAAATTTATGGTATAATGCTCCAAATTTACAACATAATTTAAAATTATCTTTTTTTATTCATCAGGAAAATGAAAGGGCAGTTTAGCCGAACAAAAAGTTGAAATCAATAAAAAAGAAAAATAATCAAGCATAACCCCACCCCCCAAAACAAAAAAATAAACAAAATTAGATTTAAATAGACAGTTAAGACGTTTTAAAGATTTGTTCAATTTCACAAAAACAATTATGTGCACATCCTGGTCAGTATGCAAATGAGGGGACTGATCACATCACCAACTCGCATTTTCTTTTGTATTTCATTATATAATACATGAAATATCTATTTTCTCATCATGTTCCTGTAAAACAAAGTTTTTTTCCTCTCTGAACATGTGGAATTACCATTGTAACATTTTGTGGTTCAGTCAAGAGGATCCTTGTTGTCAAATCTGGAAAAATTGAATTATTGTATGATTCAAATACTAACAAACAAAAGAAATTGTGATTGAGTGACATCATTGACTCTCTCATTTACATACATGTATCACTGAGTTGTGCATATAACTTTTCTGTGAAAATAGCAAAACTTTAAAATGTCAAACCTTATTTTACACCAAATTTTGATGAAATTTTCACAGTTATGCTTGTTTTTCTTGATTTTTCTTGTTTCAAATTAACTTTTTTCTTGAGTGGACTTGACCCTTAAGAACAAGGTCCATTTTTTTTTGTGTGTGTGTGTAGTCTCAATAATCTTATCTCCTACATTAAGTGTTTGTAGGAATAGAATAAAGTAGAGGGAGTGGGAGAGGGGGATTTCTTTGAATGCCAGGTGAATCTGGCTACACCCGTTTTGGGGGACTTAACATGATTTAAAACCTGTATTGGTACTACTACTACTTTTGTTGTTTGATTCTTTTGTTTTGTTTGAGTCTCGGCTCTTGTATGATTTAATTATGCTTTTGTTGAATATTATTTTGATAGACATATGAGACAAGGGTAGATCCAAAGCAGAACTCTCAAGTGGTCATCTCTGTTATCTTTACCAATCTTACTTCATCACACCTCAAAGCTTTAGAATTCAACGTTCTTGATTCTCTCAACACCAAGCTTATACGAGAGGTGAGTTGTCAGGTTGAAGACATTCCAGTTACCATGAAATCAATGTCATTTTTACCAAATTTTGCACAGAGTTACTTTAGTACCTAAATACATGGCAGATATGCAAAAAATGATATCTCTCATGTGCTTGGTTCTTTGCTGTAAAGCTTTGAAGTTTGCCCAAATAAAGTTTCTTCAGAATTATGTAATAACATTAATTGGGCATTTTAAGACCTCACGAGATTACAACATTGACTTTTCTCTATTATTCTGTCAAAGTTTTTACAGTAGAATTCAAAATTGTTTAGTTAAGCTAAAGAGTCTCTTCATATGGCTATTCATTAAAAAAATGTAGTGTGCAATGACAAAAACTAAAAAATCTCAAAAAAATTGAAATCTATAACAAATTTAAGAAGTACAATGAAAGCTGCACTTTATTCAAAACTCACATCATTTTCTTTTCAATTTTGCATAGTTGTAGAGCAAGGTATACTTCAGAGGTGTACTTAAAAAAATGGGTGGTCATGTGTGTGTTTTTAAACTATCACCACTTTTGATAGAGCTACTATGCTTTTAAGAATTAGAAATGGATTAGAATGTATGACTATGAGTTTGATTTGAATCAGTACTGACTCTTTGATGAATAGATTAGAATGTATGACTATGAGTTTGATTTGAATCAGTACTGACTCTTTGATGAATGGATTAGAATGTACAACTATGAGTTTGATTTGAATCAGTACTGACTCTTTGATGAATAGATTAGAATGTATGACTATGAGTTTGATTTTAATCAGTACTGACTCTTTGATGAATAGATTTGAATGTATGACTATGAGTTTGATTTGAATCAGTACTGACTCTTTGATGAATGGATTAGAATATATGACTGTTAGTTTGATTTGAATCAGTACTGACTCTTTGATGAATGGAGTTGTAACAAAAAGTACAATTTTATTGGTTCCTAGTCAATCTACTCAGCAAAATGCATCAATGATCTTGATAGGTCATTTTATTTAGTTATCAATCGTAAACTATTAGGTTGCGGGCCCTGGTATAGATTAGTTACCATATATATGTCGTCGTCTTCGTCGTGTTTTGACAGCGAAAATGAAGATTTGCCACTAGCAAATATATGCTACACGCACGTCTTACCCAAGGAGAGAGGGCCAGTAAATTTCTTTCAAGTAAAGAGCAAGAACAAATTTAGACTTTGCTGCATTCGTTGGTATAGACTATCTGGGACTTCGTAATAATAATAGCTATTCGTGCAGCAGAGAAGTTTGCGATTGACTTGCATGCAGCCCGGCACAGGGAGCAGTGGCTTAACGGGGGGGAAGCTGTCCCCCCTGGCGGAGTTCACCGGGAAATTAAAAAAGGGTAAAAGAAGAAAAGGGGAGAAAGAAAGGGAAAAAAGAGGAAAGGGGGGGGGGAAGGGAACTAAGAAAAAACATAAAAAGTGAAAACTGGAAAAGGAAAGAAAGAAGAACAGTTAGATTGTCATGAAAAATTGATTTTATTTTTAAAAAATCGACTCGAGCATGCAAAATCATAAACAAAATCTTGTTTAACGTGGCGTACAGACCAAGAAAAAATAGGAAAAGGAAAGAGAGAAGGGTGAAAAATATGTTATCTTCTTTAACATTATGTCAAAATCTAAAATTGGATCTTTGTAATAAAAATGTAAAAATTTTTGCTCGCTCGCATTGTTTTTTTTTACCCGATACACCATATCGCCACTCAAAATCTTGCCTCATGATGCCATTGCCTGCCCCCCCCTTTTGAGAAGCAAAAATAATAAAATTTGTAATGTAAAAACGCCATTAAAACAGAGGTGTGCCCCCTCTTTTGAAAGTAACGTGGTACATCTATATTTATGCTGGCCGGGCTGGTCTCCCGGGGCCATGCTGCATGCAAGTCAATCGCAAATTTCTCTGTTGCACGAATAGCTATTTTTATTCTGAAGTCCCAGGTAGTCTACACCAACGAATGCAGCAAAGGCTTAAATTTGTTCTAGCTCTTTACTTGAAAGAAATTTACTGGCCCTCTTTCCTTGGGTAAGACATGCATGTAGCATATATTTGCTATTGATAAATCGTCATTTTCGCTGTCAAAACACGACGAAGACAACGACATCTTATCCGCCATTGTAGATTCTACAACGAATAAAAAATAAACGCGAACAAGGTTACATGCATTGTACACGCTTGCACGCGTTCGCGGATGTCCTTAACACACGGGGTGAATGGCGGAATTTCCAGTCGAATCAATGGTACGATTTCGCATATTATTATTTCAATTTTGAGATCAGGAGCAGAATTTAGCGATAGCAACATGTTGCATGTATTCACTCATAATATTTTACATATTATCATGACCAAGAACCGTGGTTGCATTTGCCGCCCCACGGAAAGTCACAATTTTAGTGACCATCCCACAGTCTAATATTACATTAAAAGATTTCAGTTGTTCTCTATTACTTCAAAATGAGCTATAGATTTTGAAAAAGAAAAGAAAAAAAAATCTTTTGTTTTTACACCTCTTTAGTTGTAAAGCCCAAGTCTGTTTTGGTTGTATTTTGGAAGACTGATATGTTATCTTTGTATACAGGCTGGAGCATCACAGCATGATGGAGTAAATGTTCCGTTCCAGCTTCCTCCAGAAGCATCTAATGAAGGACAGTTTGCATTCACCATCCATGCTATCACCATGCCACAAAAACTCAAAGGAACACTCACTTATATGGTCAAGGTAAGAAGATTGAAGTCTGACACACTGATTGTCAAATTAATGCATCGCTGTATTGGTCATATAGTGTACTACTGTGTGTATTAAGCACTGAGATTATGCATTTAAATACTGTGTCATGTGCACTTTGTCTCTGACTTATTTTATTTCAATATAAATCTTTATGAAACACCCCCGTAAATTGATAATCATTATTTTCAATATTTTGCTTGGAGTTACCTATAACTGAGAGACAAAAGAAAAAAATAATAATCCATTGCTTGCAACCCTTAGGTCTCTCAGCCCAAAATTGAGTTAGGATTGTGTTTATAACTATTAGATTTGCCTTCTTTTTGTTTATCCAATATAGGATGATAAAGGTTCTACCAGTGAGAAGATAGATTTCAAAGTTAATCTTCCAGTCTCTGCTTATATGCTAGCCACCCCATGCAGCAGGTAACCCTATCCCCCTCCCCTCAACATTTTTCACAATAAATTTTTGATGCAAAAAGATCGTGATGTTTTGTTGTAACTTTTTTCTTTTCAAGTCTCGCACAACTTTTAAGATACCAAATTTGTGAGAGACCAAGTATGCGGCTCCGAAGTTATGTAACACTTTGTAAGTGCATGTCAGACCCAAAATTGCTCAAACATGTGATTTCATATACAAATCCAATGAGAATTCTGTATGTAGCCAAAATTCATAAATTGAATCATTGTTGTCTCGCCTGCATAGCAGAGCGAGACTATAGGCGCCGCTTTTCTGACGGCGTCGTCGTCAACATTGAAATCTTAACCAAGGTTAAAGTTTTGAAATGTCATCATAACTTAGAAAGTATATGGACCTAGTTCATGAAACTTGGACATAAGGGTAATCAAGTAATGTTGAACATCCTGCCTGAGTTTCAGGTCACATGACCAAGGTCAAAGGTCATTTAGGGTCAATGAACTTAGACCATGTTGGGGGAATCAATATCAAAATCTTAACCAAGTTTAAGTTTTTGAAATGTTGTCATAACTTCTAAAGTATATGGACCTAGTTCATGAAACTTGGACATAAGGGTGATAGTGTATAACTGAAGATCCTGCCTGAGTTTTAGGTCACATGACCAAGGTCAAAGGCCACTTAGGGTCAACGAACTTTGACCACCTTGGGGGTATTTGTTGAATTTGCACCATAACTTAGAAAGTGTATAGATCTACACATGAAGTTCATGAACATAGACATAAGGGTAATCAAGTATAAATGATTGTTTTGCACATGTCTTAGGTCACATGATCATGGTCAAAGGTCATCTTGGGTCAATGGACATTTTATTCTTTTGTGAATAATTATGTAATAGCTGTTTTCAAAGCCAGCACTGCTGCTATATTGAATTGTGTAATGCAGGCGAGACTGCCAGAGGCGTTCCGTTTGTTATTTTTACTGATTAAGAGCAATAGATTTCAGGTTATTTATGACTGAAATATTGTTGGCGACAATTTCCATCAAAAAAACAATGAAAACCATTAAGTAAAAAACTAAGAAATACCTAAGAAATTTAAAAACAATAAAATACATAAGAAAAGAAATTGATTTGGTCAATGGGAGCTAAAGTGGGGTATCGACACCCCACTTTCAGTTTTTGGGAGAGTTTCATTTCTCTCGTTTAAACTGGGGAGTGGTGGACTGGCAGCTGATAAGAGCTGATATCACACAGCAACCAATGATGACCACAGTGGTGAAGTTGGATCGCAGCTATCTATCCAATTTTTTAAGAGCTTCCTGACCCTTCCTGGCTGACAAAATCTAGGAATAATTAATTTTTATTCTATTTGTTTTAGGACATGGCATATCCAAAAAAAGATTCGAAATTAAGATGAAGATCAAAGTGGAAGTTTAAACGATGCAAAATGACCCACAATTGGCAAAATTAGTTGAAGTAAAGCAATAGAAGTTCATGTCTATTGCATGTCTCTATTGAATGTATCTCTTCCTCTCTCCCTGCCAGTGCTGCCAGGCGATGAGGGTCACTTCTAGGGGAAGGTGGATTACATCTGGGCAAGTGTCTGTTTAAGGATTGCCATTCTTGCAAAGGATTGCTGGCGGGGAGGGGTTTGTGATCTGGTTAGGAAGTCAAAATTTGGGTGTGATGGGTGTTGATAGTTTAAATGAGAATTTTCCTAAAGGCCCAGTTATGCTACAGTCACACTGCCAGTTAAAGTAGCTATTATCCGTAAGCATTTGTTAAAATCTGTATTATCCTTATCCATCAATCTGGGCTCCGTAACACAAAGATTAGCGATCAATCGCTAAATGAACTGACCCATCACTATCAATGTTACACGCGCATTAGGTTTGAGATACTGACCAGGGACCAATCGGTGCTGTTCTTTCGTATTTGCAATTAATCGCAAACCTTTGTGTTATGGAGCCCTGCAGATCAGCAGCAGCAATTTTGAAAATATAAACATTTTGCTGCAGATGAAATATACATCAGCATCCGCAGAATATGCATTATCCATTTGTAAAATACATGAGATATGTAAACCCATCTGAACAGAAGGCCTACGTAATTGATCCTAGGATTTTCACCTTGGTTACACATTGCAATAGGGTGTATTTTTTTTTCCTTTTCTTGTTTTATTCTGTTTTTAATGGGAACTGACAGCAACATTCTCCTCGCAAACACCATGCCCCCCCCCCCTCATCTGGGGAAGTTAAACCCAGTTAGATGACATGAACTTGAATCAATTTACAGTTCTTGGTGACAAAAGCAGATTAGGGCTTCTTCTTACAATGAGGTATGATTGACCAAATCAATCTCAACTGTAAGAAAATCCATCCATACCATATTTTTTTTTTAGGAAGTTTGCACAATCTCCTTAGTAAACAAAGAGAATTACACAAGAGAACAATGAATGAATGAATATACATCATGTTGGGTGTTTACGATACTGACCGTCAATAGTTGCGATTGATCAGATCAATGGCAACTCTGTAAGACGAGGCCCAGAAAATCAATTGCAAATAAAATAAATATTGCAAGATATACATGTATGAATAGGTTTGGAAACCCAAAATACATGTATATTTGTAATTAATCACAAGTTTCTTGCAACGCTCCTTTGGTGTTTTCTGTGTTCTCATTTTGTACATGTACATTAAATTTTACTTTTCTTCATGAAATTAAAAACTTTAAATTATTTTGTCTTTACAGAGAGCATTACTCTGAACTTCTTGGAAAGGGTGAGTTGTCAGCCAAGAACTCATTCAGCACAGCCCCTTGTTCTGTAGACTTTGCTATCGTCCTTGCTCGTGTCTGTTTCTTCTCTCACATGGCGGTGGTAGAGAGGGTTGAACGTACTGCATCCTTGTTTAGCTGCTCTATGAAGGGACATCAAGTCTGTGTGCTAGTCAAGACTATGGTACGTCAATATTTGGATTGGGTGGTGTGGTAAAAGCTTCTTCAACTTAAGTGTTAAAGACTTGTTTGTATTCCAAAGCCAAGAAAAAAAAAATAAACATCAGTTGGTCAAGTCTCTTGTTTTTTAAACTGTAGGTATGATATCAAAGAGTTCATTATCCTCCTCTTCTTCTATAATGTCTTGTAATATCAAAGTCTGTTACTGAAACAAGACTATTCTATATGGATCCATTCCAGCAGAAGAAAATCAATCGTGCTGCAAGAATCAGAACGCATACAAAAGAAAATAAATAAATAAAAAAGGAAGGGAAAGAAAAAGAAATAAAAAGGAAAAAAGAGAAAAGAAAATACAAAAAAGAGAAAAAGAGGAAGAAAAGAAATGGAAACAGAAGAAAAGAAAAAGGAAAAAAAAGAAAAAAAAAGCATGAAAGGAAAAAAGGAAAGAGAAGAGAAAAAAAAGACAAAGAAAATAGCAGAAAAGAAAAGGAAGAAAAAAAGAAAACAAGAATTAAAAGAAAGAGAAGGAAAAAAGGAATAAAAAAGGAAAAAAAAATTATAATAAGCTACTGAAAATGATCAAAAGCTGTGGCAAAAATAGTCAATCCTGACTGGTTGCCAACCAAGGAAAGAAGAAGAAGAAGAAATTCAACCAAGTTTCACATATGCGTAAAATTTCTAACTTTAGTGACTGAAGTATGAAGCAAATATCTTCTATTCATTGAATAGACTTCTCACGTTTAAAAGTCCAATCTTAAGACCTTGTTGGTGCCTTTTGAAGATTTTGTAAACAAATAGCATATTCAGTGTTAGAGATGGCCCCTATTTACAAATTGGCTGACTCTTCATTACCTAGTCATCTGTGTAGGTTGTGAACTGTAATAGCAATATAGCAATGGTCTCGGACGAGAGAGTGAGGTCGACGATGCGCAACTCTTCTTCACTTTAAACAAAATTCACAGCGCAAGTCATCAATCATCCTTTCATCAACTTCATTTACCAAGTCCTGTGGCGTCTGGCACGCGACGTAGCGACAGGGTGGGTACACTGGCAGTCGTAGCCGCAATCCTACACACAGGCGGCCCAGGCCATATGGTCGCTATGCACTGACCGGAGCAGCAGTGGATTTCGGCAGCCGTCTGGGTGACCGAGCAGCCCTCTTTAGGAACGCGCTGCTCACCTCCATGGCATGAGGAGAGGACTAGAAAAGGTGTCCCAAACATTGCCTGCTCCACCTAACCCTAACCAGAATACCGCGTCTGGTGGGGGCCCTACTATTGCGGTCGAAAACAAGGAAAGAAGAAAACAAAGACAACATATCTTAACTTTGCGTCTTGGAACATTCGCACTCTCCTCGACAGAGATGTCTCAGAGAGACCCCAAAGACGCACAGCATTAATTGCGAGTGAACTTGGAAGATACAACATTGACATCGCTGCTCTAAGCGAAACCAGGCTGGCAGGTGAGGGAGAACTATGTGAAAGAGGTACAGGTTATACATTCTTTTGGAGTGGACGTGGACCTGGAGAGAAACGCGAGTCTGGAGTTGGCTTTGCGGTGAAGACAGCACTGGTTGGCAAATTAGCTGGTCCTCCAAAGGGTTTTAATGATCGCCTTATGACAGTTAGACTCCCCCTTTGTGGGGAAAGAAAGTTCATTACCATCATCAGCGCATATGCCCCTACCATGACAAACCCTGATGAGACCAAGGACAAGTTTTATGAAGACTTGAACAGTGTCATCACAGCTGTTCCCCATGCTGACAAACTCACTATCTTTGGTGATTTCAATGCGAGAGTTGGCCATGACAGCGTCTCCTGGGAAGGTGTGATCGGGAACTGCAACAGCAATGGTCTGCTGCTCCTTCAAACCTGTGCAGAGCATGGCCTTTTGATTACGAATACAGTGTTCAACCTCCCTACCCAGAACAGGACCTCATGGATGCATCCACGCTCAAAACACTGGCATCTCATTGATTATGTCATAGTAAGAAAGAGGGACAGACAAGATGTACATGTCACTAAGTCTACGTGTGGCGCAGAGTGTTGGACAGATCACCGCCTTGTCGTCTCCAAATTCAATCTCCATGTTCAGCCCAAGAGACGACCACAAGGCATGAAAGCGCCAAAGCGTCTGGACATCAACAAACTGAAAATCGACAACTTCAAACAGTCTTTTTCCGACACCCTGGAACAACGCTTACAGTCCACTTTGTTGGAAGGCCAGGATGTCGAGAATGCATCGGCTGCACTTCGTGACACGTTGCATAACACAGCCATGGAGTGTCTTGGGCCAAGCACCAGGAAACACAAGGACTGGTTTGATGAAAACTGTACTGAGATCAAGCAGTTGCTAGAGGAAAAGCGCCGGGTCTATAAGTCTTATCTTGATGACCCAACGTCATTAGCTAAGAAAGATACACTGAGGAGTGTGCGGAGCAATCTTCAGGCAAAGTTGCGCCAAATGCAGGATTCCTGGTTGAGTAGCAGAGCAGATGAGATCCAGGGCTTTGCAGACAGAAATGACATGAAAAACTTCTATGATGGCCTGAAGGAAGTCTATGGTCCCTCTACCACAGGCTCATTTTCCCCCCCTCCTCAGTGCTGATGGGTCTACCATAATCACAGACAAAGAGAAAATTCTAGAAAGATGGGCAGAGCACTTCAACGGTGTACTGAACATGCCTTCAGTTGTAAAAAACGAAGCCATTGACAGGCTGCCTCAGGTCCCGGTCGATGAGACAATGGATGCCATACCAACCCTGGAGAAGACTCAGAAAGCAATCCATTCATTATCTAGTGGCAAAGCTCCTGGTTTGGACTCCATTCCAGCTGAAATCTACAAAGAAGGTGGTATGGCCCTGTCTAAGAAACTCCACCAGTTGTTTCAACAAATTTGGCAACATGAGACAGTGCCTCAGGACTTCAAAGATGCCTCCATCATACATCTATACAAACGCAAAGGAAATCGCCAAGCTTGTGACAATCATCGTGGAATATCTCTGTTGTCCATTGCAGGCAAGATCCTTGCTAGAGTCCTACTCAATCGCCTCACCGTACACCTTGAGCAAGGCCTCCTACCTGAAAGCCAATGTGGCTTCCGGAAAGCATGTGGCACTGTTGAAATGGTGTTTGCTGCTAGACAGCTACAAGAGAAGTGTCAGGAACAGAATGCTGACCTCTACTCCACCTACGTCGATCTTACCAAGGCTTTCGACACTGTTAGCAGAGAGGGTCTTTGGAGAATCATGGCAAAGTATGGTTGCCCCCAAAAGTTCATCGCCATCGTACGACAGCTTCATGATGGCATGCTGGCAAGAGTTCAGGACAACGACGAGACCTCTGACTCATTCAATGTCTCCAACGGAGTGAAACAAGGCTGTGTCCTTGCTCCCACCTTGTTCAGTCTCATGTTCTCAGCCATGCTGACTGATGCCTTCAGCAACACAAACATGGGCATTGGCATCAGGTACAGGACTGATGGCTCTGTCTTCAACCTTAGGAGGCTTAAAGCAAAATCCAAAGTTTCAACTGACTCTATCAATGACTTCCTGTTTGCTGATGATTGTGCCCTCAATGCTTCCTCAGAGGCTGACATGCAGCATAGTGTTGACAAGTTCTCTGAGGCCTGCAACAACTTTGGCCTTACCATCAGCACAAAAAAGACTGAAGTATTACATCAACCAGCTCCAGGAAAGCCATACGTTGAACCCAACATCACAATAAGCGGACAACGTCTAAATGTAGTGGACAAGTTCACATACCTCGGCAGCACACTCTCAAGAAACGTTGTCATTGACGATGAAGTCAATGTCAGACTTGCTAAGGCAAGCGCTGCCTTCGGCAGACTATACAAGAACGTTTGGAACAGGAGAGGAATCTCAGCAACAACCAAGATCAAGGTGTACAGGGCCATGGTTCTTACCACATTGTTGTACGGCTGTGAAACATGGACAGTATATCGGTGCCATGCCAGGAAGTTGAACCATTTCCACACCACCTGTCTGAGAAAACTTCTAGGCATCAAGTGGCAAGACAGGATACCAGACACTGAGGTCCTCACTCGTGTGAACCTGCCCAGCATTTACACTGTCCTGATGCAGTCTCAGCACCGGTGGGCAGGACATGTAGCTCGCATGCCGGACAAACGTCTTCCAAAGTAACTTCTGTTTGGCGAGCTCCAGGAAGGAAGACGCTCTCATGGAGGCCCAAAGAAGCGATTTAAAGACACACTAAAAGAATCACTTAAGTCTTTTAACATCAACCACAACACATGGGAACAGAAAGCCCAAGACAGAGGAGCATGGCGAACAGCTGTACATAAGGGTGCTGAAACATGTGAGGCCAATAGGACCGTAGTGGCCGTAGCCCGCAGGCAGGCCAGGAAGGCAAGGACTGCCAACCCTGTAGCAGCAGCAAATATTCCCTGTCCACACTGCCAGAGACTATTTAGGGCACAGATTGGCCTGACTAGCCATCTGCGGACCCACCAAGCTAATGATTAAACCCCAGGATGATTTGATGGTCCTCGTTGCATCGACGGACAAACAAGATAGCAATATTTAGATTTGTGCCCGTATTGGTTCAGAGCTTCAATTCTTTTGATTGCATAATTGATTCACTCAATTTCATCTTTGTGAAAGCATTGCCTGCTGATAATCAAGCTGATTGTGATTGATGATACCAATGGACATTCTTTGAGGATTTAATTGCTTAGTATTTGGTTGTGATAATTTCAGGTTGATATATTATTAGTACCAACGTGAAGAATGACATTGTGGACAGAATGCGGAATTGAGAGGTGTTTGTTCTCTCAAAAATGTTGTTGATTTTAGCTCCTGGAGCTCTTTGCATTAGATAGCTTCTTTGGTTGGATGGGGCGCACCATACAGTCCCCAACAATGAGTATGTCTGCCTTCAACTTTTCATCTGAGCTCATTTGTTTATGTCTTTCGTGATAATCTGTTTATCAATGATAATAATAATATGCAACATTTATACAACTCTTAATACAAATGTTTCTAAGCGCTGCATACTATTACCCTGGCTTTAGCACGGCTATCCTGATGGGATGCTCTAGCATTCAAGGAATTCCTTCCTAATGGATAATCATTTACTTCACCTAGATTGAGAGTGGCAAATGTATGCTTTGCCAAAGGACGTGGGTGCTATGGTGGGATTTGAACCTTGGACCTTGTAGTTCAAAGTCTGGAGACTTACCCACTGAGCCACCATACCTGTACAGTGCCCTTATTAAGGGTATTTGCAACAAGCTCATCATACAATGACTGGAGTTGACTTTGTAGGATTGAAAGCTTTTTTGAGCAATGCACTCTTTTCCTTTGATATACTGTCCTTCAGATTGCTGGCAATATCATTAGATTTGAAGGGTATGTGACTATCATCATGCTGATCATACTCAAATATTAGAATAAAAATGGCGGCAAATATTTGTTTCTAGTGTTGGCAGGATCTCAGTGTCATATACATTTTCTGTCTTATTCTCTTGCCTTTCTAGACCAATGACTCTCATATCGGACAGCTGTCTGGATACTGTGCTTTGTCACAAATTTAGGCAGTTTATACTAAAAGTTTTCTGTTCCTGGTATTCTACTAGAGTGATTAGTTTTTAATTTTGCCATATACAGGTTTTGATCAGTATCACAAATTTACAGTTCATGTTGATATGTATATAGATCATTTAGCATTATCATTAGCTCAGTAAAAAGTTATACATCAAAACCATCAATTATTGTGATAATATCCCAGAATACCATGTATTGTACAATATATATTAATAGTAATATACCAGTGTCAAGGTGATGTTAGTGTGTAGGACTATTGTAGTCACTACGAAGCTTAGCATGATGGTCGATTGGGAACCCATTCTTGTATAAGATGAATATGTCTATTTGCAAATGAAGATGTTGAAACCATGATCAGTGTATATTAGAATAATTAACAATGGCAAAAAGAAGCTGCTGAAAACTGCTTATCTAAAAAAAAAAAAGAGAGCCAATGGAGTAAATTAGAGAGTCAAAAGGGGCCTAAGCTTTCGATCCTAGCAGAATCTTCATCGGAGGCAAAATGACAAACATATAAAGTGGAACAACCATAATATAGACCACAGACATGCAACAACAACACTAGAAACAAGGAGACAAAAGGGGCATTAGTGAGTAGAGATGACCTATCAGGTTAGTTAAGGGGATGAAAGAAAAGGAGTAGGCAGACGCAAAGGGAAGTTAGTGTGAGTAAGGCCAATGAAAGACCTCAAGCCAAGAGGGATTAAGATAATGAGGCAGGCAACATCAAACAGGATCTGGAACAAAACAGTGATAGAGGGTATGAGGAAGAGATGAATAACAAGAGAATTAGCTAGAGGTGGGTCAAACAGGTAACAAAGAAAGGCATAATAAACTGGTGCAAAAGAGTGGGGAAAAAAGGGAAAGAATGGGGAACAACTGATAATGTGCAAAAGACATATAAGTATATATGATAAAGCATAAAACAAACTAAGAGAAGAGTGTAAGTGTAAATATACATGTATATCTAGAAGTATATATGATATTAATGAGGCAAAGTGGTAATGCATTGTATTTAGTTCCAACTGAGTTTATTTTGAAGTCCAAATTTTCGACGTTAAACATACGTCTTCTTCAGGGATCCATACAAGAAGTATATATGTATATAAATATATCCAAAAAGGAATGTATATGAAAAAAAATATATATACATATGGTGTAACTGATAATGTAATCCGCTAGGTGTGAGGGGAAAAAAACACAAAGACTATATAGTAGAAAAAAAACCCTGTATATATGAAAAAGAAGAAGCAAATTGCCTAAAAAGGTAAAAGCAACCCCACCCTCCAAATTAAAACATTTACTCAAATATTCACATTTGCTATTTAATATTCTGATTTTACTCAACTGCTATACACAGCACCAGCACCTGCACTTGCAATGCACCCACTTGGTCAGTAAATATCAATCTTAGTCACGAATCTTTTATGAGGCCGCCATCAATTCAAGCCTAACCGCTCACGATGGCGGTCTCCTGCGTTCATTTTTTACATTATATGTATATGTTTACATTTATAAAAGATTAATTTATACTCACATCCTTATTTGTATTTATTATGTAATATGACCACATTGCTTATATTATGAATTATTTTGTATTTTGTAATTATAAATAATTTTGTATTGTGTTTTTGAACGCAGAAATAAATGCAAACAAACAAACAAACAAACAAATATAAAAGCTGAGGTTGTATGAGAGAGGGGGTGTATCATGAAGAAACCATAGTATACATGTAAATAAGCAAAATAAATATGTGGTAAATCTAAAAGAGATGAGTGGAGACAAAAAAATTATTTAATAATAATTATATTGCCTGAATAAGGAAGGAAAAATTGGAGCTGAGCTTGTATGAGATATGGGAGGAAAGTAGAGGAAGAAACAATAATGTAGCTAATCTAAAAGAGCTGAGGGGAAAAATTATATGTATATATGAATTGAAAGTGGATAGGATTTATCTGTTTTGATGAATGAAAATTCAGGATTATCAAGTATATACAAAATCATGAAAATCAAGCACATTTTTTAGGCAAGAGAAGAAAGGTCCATGTCCCTGTGTAATAATAATGATAATAATAAAGCAATATTGACTGGCCTCGGGGCGATACGACATATATCGCCCAAACTAGATTTATATCGCCCGAGTCGAAGACGAGGGTGATATCAATTTAGTGAGGGCGATATATGTCCTTTCGCCCCCAGGCCAGTCAATATTGCTATTATTAACCAAATCAGGCATCTAGAGCAAAAATCGTTAATCTAGATATTTTTAATTTTAATAATGAGAATCTAGATTATCATGTTGAGTAGACTGGGCCTCTGAACTTTACCATTGTGACGTAATTGAAATGACGCGTCCCTGGCCTGGGGACGCAGTATCCAGCGTTGTCTTAACTTGATTACCATTATGACGTATAGCACTGCGCGGTTCAAAGACGCATGCAAAAACGCGTAGAATACCCGGATATTAGCGCTGCTTTTTATTGCCCGCTACATTTCCACGCAATTTCTCATTGACTTTCCTGAGCGGGCAATAAATTGGGCCCGTGGATAAACAAATGGAATTTTATTGACCGGCAATTTGATCCCAGTCTTCAGCAGGCAACAATGTTTCAAAGTTGCCCTGCTCAGATGTCTGATACGGTTAATAATGAAAAATACTTCTTATAATGAAAAGATTTGCATTTGTCATTATCCACCTGACTTTGATGATTTTTTTTTAAATGCCCCCCCCCCCCCATAGATTCAACTGAGAAATTTGGGAGCCATTAATTCTAGTACATTTGCAATATGAAGTATCTATATATATTTGTACTTATATTTTGCTTTATTTTGTTTAATCATAGCATCTATATCTATTGTTTGCATAATTATTTAAACCATTTTTTTTCCCTTTTCTGTAGGATGGTGGAGGTATTTCAGTTGATGGAAAGTCTAACGATTCCAGCTTATTGTCCAACTATCTAGATGAAATTAAAGCAACCATTGTTGAATCATAGGACAGAAGGTTTCACCAAAAGATATGTAATATTATACTTTAACAAGTCTCTAATCTTGTGAAGATATTATCAGAACATTTCCAGTACTGAACTAGGGGTCTGTTTCATAAAATGATCATAAAATTATGATGGACTTGATTGGTTGCTCAGCCTTGTTCACATATTAATTACCATAATTACAAGGTTTCCATTATCGCTAGTCCATTATGAAACTGTCTAAGAATATCAGCATTCATTTTGAGCCTTGTTTTATTGAAAGCTAATATGTAAAAATTAAAATATATGTAAACCCGCCCTAAAAATGCTAAGAGCAGATCTGCATTTCAATTGAGTTTGGTGAATAAAGCAGCATATTATAACTGTCAATATTTAAAAAAAAGACGAGATACAATATGTTCATGTACTTACTGTTAAAATATTGATGTGTCTGTATTGTAATATATGGGTATTGGGTTGATATGGGACTAATGTTATTACAGGTCACATGTTCAGAATGAAGTTTGGTCAATGATCCTTGTAAATGTGTATCATGTCTATGGCTTGGATTTACCATTATTGAAGAATTCTTATGATGGATAATGTAGGCTTCATATTGTTTCTTCTTTTTCTTATTTCTTATAATCTTCCAATTCAATTCAGTGTATGCAAAGTACAAACAATAAACTCATTACATATTTCAAACAATGAAAATAGTAACATTTGCATAAATACTTAGATAAGACATATTTATGTAAAAGGCAAGACTAAAAAAAGGCAATGGAAATAAATATACATGAGATAATGAGGAAGTGGTTAAATAAAGAGGAACAATTCTCATAGATGAATATTCTTGCAGATTATTTTATGTACATTCATACTTTCCCAATATTCAAATACCTTTTGTGAAGTTTGTATTTCATAAATCATCTTGTATATTACATGTATGGTATCTCCTTGGTCCACATAAATGGATTATTTATCAATCTTTACCAGGTTACAATGCCCAAAAGGAGAGATGATTAAAAAAAATTCTTGGTTGTTATTGGTAAAATAATATATCTTTTATAAAGCCACTTTTACTCCTTCAAGGATGTAACATAGACCATCACTGATCACAGTCCGTGTGATCCGGGTGCAAAACTGATATTTTTCGATCATTGCTGGAGTGAATACAGATTTAACTGGGTATTTACAAGGGAATGTACAGGAAAGTAGGGTTTCTTCAAGGATAAACAAGGTAGCACTAGGGATCTGCTTGATACGCTACACGGAATACACGGATGTTACTAGGTCCTTATACAGACCTTCAGGGAGGCTACGGTCTCTACTGGGATAAATCTAGAGCATTGGCCAAGATTAAAGTTTCTTTCTTTTTGCGATGTCTGAAGCGAACACATACATGGCCATGAACACGGACTATTGTCCATGTATGCAAACAATTGAAAAATTAGAGCCGGATAAAGCCAGTATGAACAAGGACCTCCCAGTTCCTACATGGAGCCTCCCGGATGCATTCGGTAGCATGAATGTTCACGGTGGCTACACAAACGGACACAGATGACTATCCATCCGTGTACTCTGGGATGAAAAATTGAACATGTTCAGTTTTTCTCCATCAAGGATGATGGCGCTGGATGGGTAGCCAGTGTTTACATGGTAATCCCGGACTGTACACGGATGACCCTGGATCGACAATCCGGGATGATCCGTGTTGCTTCCATGAAGGTGTAAAAGGGGCTTATAAGATTTTTGTTATTGACAGACTGCTGATTTATTTGAATTCAATATAAAAAGCATACTGTGTACTTGTCTTTATAGTATGTTAATGAGTGGTATACCATACATGTCTTTGACAGGTTTGTCAAAGCAGCTCTTATTATAAAGGTGTCTTCTCTTTTATTTCCTTTTATGCAGTATACATGTGTAAGGTTCATGTACTATTGTATCTCAAAGATAAGGGAATTATAAATGCAAGTAAGGTGACAAATATATACTAAAAGTTGTATGATAAAAAATTAGTAATGAAGATATTGTGTAGAGCTTGTATACTCTCATTTGGTAAGGATTCTCTATTATCTTCCATTTGCTTCAGTACAACATATACATGTAATTGAAAGTGAGAACACTTTTTTCAAATAGTGACTTTTGAATGAATAGACTCAAAAGCTGATGAGACCAAAAAAAAAAACACCATCTAAAAACAAACTGCTTGTAGCATAACTACCAAAACACTGTACCCAATATGATAGTTTCTCCTCTGACAGTGAGGAGACACTGGTGGCTTCATTTTTGAGAAAGACAGAAGTGACCGGGTCAGGAAGTGACTGGGTCAGGCAGTCAATTGATATATCTACTCATATTAAAAAGAAATTATTCTAAACATTCAGGAACAATGTCTTTTAGTCTTGCTGACAATAAATCCATTAGATGTCTTCAGTTTATCATTTTTGCAGTGGTTCTTTTTTTCAGACAAATTCTAAACTTGCACGACCCAAAATGAATTCTGTAATGAAGCATGCATAATTAAAACCAAATGTTTTATGTACAAAATACTCCTATGGAAGTCTAAACTGTGTAAAGAGAAATTCATCATCCCAGTCAATTTGACTTGAACTATTCTCATATTCAGTTTAATAGCTAACATATTAATGAATCCTGACAGTTTTCCTTATTCAAAGATGTATTATTATTGTGAGAGAAACTTGCAATTTGAACTATCTTGCTACTGTTTTTATGGCACAAAAATCAGTCTATTTAATACAAAAACTAATAATTTCTTAACTGTATGACCTTGCTGTTTTCTTTCTTTCATCTTACATGTACATGTTGATAGTAGATTCAATGATCTCCTGTGACACAAAGCTTTGCAATCAATCATAAATTGGTAATGGCCAATCAAAATCATTGTTCCATTTGCTCTTTCTTCAACATATTAAATATTAACTTTTTTTAAGTTGCAATTGATCACAAATGGTTTGTATTACATGGGCCCTGTTGTATACTGACATGTTGATATATTGTGCATAGTTTTATCATGTTCGAATAATAAAATTATGATATTATTTGGTTTGATGTTAAACTACTAAATCGTGCAATATAGGGCATATTTGTTGCACATCTAGAATTGATTTAGAATTTGACATTTCTGCTATGATAATGATAAGAATTACTTTGTGCATGTCACATTTAGGACTATTTTAGAGTTTTGTACTGTACTTGTATTTAATGAAAATAAATGTATTCCTTCAGTTTTGGACATGCTTTACTATTATGATATTTAAAAAAAATATTGTTTTTTTTTATTTACAGCTTTTATCATTTGCTGATAATAGGGATGGCAGTGATAAAACATCTACATCATCATTGCTGTTGATAGCAAAGTAAATTAATTATACATCCAATTCTTAAAGCAGGGCCAATAAAGATTATTTATGACAACGTTTGTATTTTATTCAATAGCACAGAAGTGGTGGATTTTAACCCTAAAAGGACAGGGATATTTGAGACGTATTTAGGACGGGGGGGGGGGGGGGGTAATGCCCCCTTCTGATCTCAGCTGCTGTTCGAGCGATCGTGCTCAACTTTGACATGCTCATTCTTTACCACATTGATTATGAGCCAGTATAAGGAAATTTTTCCTTAAATAATTATTTATTATGAATAAAATATGCAAATTTATTCATGAAAAACATTATTTGCATATTTAACACTCAATTTCAATTTAGATTTTCATTTTTTCCCTCCAGATGTCATCATTGTACTTTTATTTAGAGGTTTCCACAAAGAAAAATTGAAGCCAAATTTTTCCTTATGTATTTTATTGTCTGGCCTGCATAGCAGAATGAGACTGAAGGCACCGCTTTTCCACCGGCGACGGTGACGTCATCAACATTGAAATCTTAACCAAGGTTAAGTTTTTTTAATGTCATCCTAACTTAGAACGAATGTGGACCTATCTCATGAAACTTGGACATAAGGGTAATCAAGTATTACTGAACACATGACCAAGGTCAAAGGTCATTTAGGGTCAATAAACTTAGACCATGTTGAGGGAATCATCAAAATCTCATTCAAGGTTAAGATTTTGAAATGTTATCATATCTATATGGACTTAGTGCATAAAACTTAGACATAAGGGTAATGGTGGATCCTGCCAGAGTTTGAGGTCACATGACCAAGGTCAAAGGTTACTTAGAGTCAATTAACTGGCTATTTTGTGGGTATTTGTGGAATGTAATCATAACTTTGAAATTTTATGGATCTAGTTCATGAAACTTCATGTCAATGAACTTTGGCCATTTTGGGGGTATTTGTGGAATAGTCATTACTTTAAAATTGTGTGGATCTACATGTAGTTCATGAAATTTGCAAGGCTATCTTTATGCATTCCATAAATGTTGCGAAGTGTTGAGGAGGTATATAACCCCCAGTCCTTTTAGGGTTGATCCATCCATAGAACAAGTCTTCCTTACCATGGTCCAATCATTGTCATAACGGATTGTTTGATTGTGGTACTCAAAAACCTAATGTAGCATACTGCTTCTAATGAAACACGTCTATCTATCCAAGGGAGGTAAAGTTTATCATTGAGTCATTCCTCAAATCATTCTGATCCATATTTTTTTTTTTGTTCAATGTACAATCAATATTAAGCAATTATTAAAAAAAATAGGCATTTAAATTTTTCATTTGACCATCTACACGTATATTCACTTGTTCATCAACCTTCACATAATTGTGGATTTAGTCTATTGATAGAAATAAGGTCTGTCATCTTTTATATGAAGAAAAATTACATCTTATGAAAGACAAAGTTATTTTTGTTTTTAAAAAATTCATCATAAATCATCAATCCAGAGTTTTAAATCTGTTCCTTTTCCCGGATACATGGATGATAAGATTCACCTTACCCCCTCACTCCACTTTAACCCATTCATTGCATCCTTCATCCAACCTTCCTACTCTCCTCATCCAATTGCATCTTCTATGTTCTCTCATCAACTAACCATCCACCTCAAAACTCAAAAGCCCTGCTTAAAGCAAGCTTGTCATCCCTCAGCCCATATCAGCATACCCCATTCACCTTCGCCAACCAGTCCACTGCTTCTTCCAAACCCAACGTCTTACATCATGTCCTTAGTCTTCTTCCAATCCATCACACCATACATCACTCTCACCATTGCTCTCTCTGTCCTACTCAAAATTCCCTTATTTTCACTCAGACACCATAGTCTCACAACACTTATACACCATTCCTTTCATCTTCAAAAGACTTATATTATTGTTATCCCGTACATGTAAGTTTGTCAAAGCCTAAAAATACTCAAGAAACTCTCTGTGTAACAGAGACCAGGGAAACTGCCTTGTTATAGGAATCTAGGATTGGAGATTCAAAATAAGACTTCTTGGGACAAGAAATAGCACTAATACCACGATAACATTTTATCTATTAGATAACTCTATTAACTTTTAATTGTAGATTTGCATTTATTTAACTATCATAAATTTATCGTCTCATAGAAGAAGAAATTATTTTGTGCACTTAGCTATTTTTTTTTTTTTTTTGATCCATTACTCCTTTAGGTCCTTCCCCCAGTAAGAGTAGTTTACTGAAGAAAAGAAAAGCTATGCATAGTCTGTACAAACATACATTCCCTTGGATGTGACCCATTAGACCCTGCCTGTTTTATGGACACCAAAATATATTTGTTTTGTTGTAGACTGTGTATTTGACATTAGAGGATGGTTGATTTTTCTGTAGCAGGTTCAGAGGCGTGTTCATGATGTACATGTATTGTGTATCTAAACTTTTTTGTAATACATGTATGAGATATAATCTTTCAATATCATACTGATCATCCCCAGTGAATATTTAAGATGGAGAGTCTATTGAGACTTATATTTACATATGTTCTGTAATGTTTGCTTAAAAGAAGAAATAAAAATAGAATTTCCTTGTGAGGCTACTGCTACCACTAATACAGTATATAATGCAGTAAAAGTATACATAGAGTGATTTTCTTGCACCCTTGTCCTGGACGTATATTTGTGAATTGTGGGATACTATTGTTTTGACATTGAGGGCTGCAGTTCACAAAAAAGCACACCTCACATAAACATAGATGATGTTAATAGAATATGATACTTTTGATTAACAGGAGTTTATTGTGTACTTTTGTATTGAAATTGATCAAACATTACAGTCAGAATTGACCAAGGTGGTTTTTAAAACCATCGGTTGAACCCATGGTTTATGCAGATTTCCTGTATAAATTATGCTTGTTTGCTGTGTACCGTATGTTAAAAAAATCCAATGCTTATGCACGCTTTTGTCATAGTGCACCAAGTTGACGCCTGTTGCCGTGGTTGTCCACTCTATTTTATTAATGAGTCCACTGTTTTGAATTGATGGTCTATTCTTTAAACAGTGGACTCATGAATGAAATAGCATATTTAATCATGGCAACAGCCGTCAGTTTGGCGCACTGACAAAAGCGTGCATCAGCATGGGACATTCTTTAATATACGCGGTATTAATAAGCGTAATTCATACCAAGAAAATCTGAATAAAATGATGGGTTCAACCGATGGTTTTAAAAACTGCCTTTGTGAATTTGGGTCTGTGTGTTTGACGAAGAGGATAACAATAGATTGTGGTTTTGAATGAAACCCTTCCAACTAAAAATATGTTGATTTTGTTTCATCACAGTTTAATATTTTAGTTTGATGTCACCAGTTTTTATATGACAAGCCTTTAAAATCTTTTATGGGCAACCGATTGCAAAATTGAAATCCTTTTTTTCAGATCAAAGTTATATTTTGTTGTTTACATTGCAGCATTTCTAGTGGTGTTTATTTTCAGAGATAATGATAAGAATTTTAAAGGGATTGCCTATGGTTGCTCAGTTAATAAATGATCAATCAATAAAATAATTTAATTCTGTCCTAAAAGTGATTTCAAAGTAACAGACATTGCTACATGTTATAGTGTGTAAGTAAAGGTTGTGGACATAAATGCCCTTTTGGTATTCAACTAAATAATAGTACTTGTGATATCAAATGGTTATATTTGTAGGTATGTAAGTATATGTCTATCTGAATCATAATAACATTTCTACATCTAAATATAGGAATGTACATGTATTGTCTAAAAGAGATTAATTACTATGAAACACTATATATATATTGATATTTTCTGTTTAGGTCTAGCTCTATGTATTGAGCAATGTGCTGTGAGTGAAAGTGAATGATTCAATTTAGATGGGCAGATGAATGAAAAAAAATATAAATGTTGAAAAATAAAATATCAGACTGCATATATACATTATATAAAAGAAGCTTCATGTTGTTGTTTTACAGTCAATGTATTCGAGTGAGGTTGAAGCAAATCATTCTTAAGTACGGAAAGCCAGATGTATGTACTATTATACAACTCCCAAGAATGTTTTGTAATCTGATTGGTCCAAAGCGGATCACATGATATTCAGCGATTTGCGCTATTGCATCCAAAATGCACTATCCTGCACTCTGACGTCATACCAAAAGTACTATCCTGCATTCTGACGTCAGTGCAGGAGTGCGAGGTCTGGAATTATCTAGAATTTAGATCAAATACAGCATTCGGGGCAACTCAGTAACATGGGCGAGGAGAGGGATTGTATAAAACAAACAATGCACGCATTCTTGTGCATAGAGGACCTAAATAATGAACTCTGTGCTCGACTCGCCAAAGGAATATACCACACTCGGTCCTGCAGACCTCTGTGTGGTATATCCATTGGCTCTTCTCGCACATCATGATGTTCAGTATTTGGCCCTAGCCTGCATGCACGCGTTTACGTGCATTATATGTATATCATATCCTACACGAATTAAATCCTGCATAGTGATTGGTTCAAATAGCATCACATGACCAAACATATTCTCGCTAGGCTGTTGTAACAAAACGCCCACTAAGACAACACTATTGGGTTGCAATACGTCGATGGAGTAGTGCACCCATTGACGTCACATATCTCTCGGGTGCACTGGTTAAACCCCCCATTCCACAGAGCACAAGACCGCTGAAAGACCTTTCAAAGACCATGAATTCTGGTTGATCTTTCAGAGGTCTCTCAATGAACCTACAATGGTCTTTGAGGTCTTACCGAGTCCTGACAAATCTTACAGTGGTCTTCGTGGTCTTCATGGGCCCCAAAACTTTTTGAAACGGTTCAAAACAGTCTTACAGCGGTCTTACAAGAAAATGGTCTTTCAGCAGTCTTTCGATGAACTTTCAAAGGTCTTAATAGTCTTTCAATGATCTTTCGGCAGTCTCTCAAGATTTTTGCACAGATCACTGTAAGACTCCTGAGAGATCATTGAAAGACCAGGCAAAGTCCATGGAAAGAATTCTGAAAGATCACTTGTTGCATAAAAGATCTCTGAAAGACCATTGATAGATCTCTATACGACTAGTCTAAGATCAGTAAGACAAGAAATATCCATCAGTCTTCAAGAGTTCTTTGAAGGGTCTTTTCTGAGCCATTCCACAGAGATGACAAATTTGAGTTATCTTGAAAACCGCTGTAAGACCTCACAAATTTTAAGTCTTTCAGTGGTCTTTCAATGGTCTCCGTTCTGTGGAATGGGGGCCTTAGGGAGGTGTTTCTCCCCAGGCAAGTACCCGGCAAGTACCATGAAGGGACAGCGCAGGCATGTCTAATCCGTGTTCCGCTGAGCGCGTGGCTTCAGGAAAAGTAGGTCAGTCAGCGCAAGTAATGCAACCATGCTCTGCAAACGGTATCTATATTTTTGTTCAGATCAAGGATGAACTATACACAACAAAAAAAGTAAGTCCCCCCTAAATCAGATTGCTGTAACTTTTGAACCGAATTATTTTGAGCTATGATATTTCATAGGTGGTTTCATTAAGCAACTCCTGGGAAAAAATGAGATTGATCAGTTGAGTCACGCATGAGTAATTAAAGATTGAATTAAAAATGACCATTTTTGAAAGTCGCAAGAGTCGTTTTTCATATTGTGCAAATACAAAGTTGGGCAAAAGTTGTTTTTAGGTGAATTTTATGGTGTTATACTGCTTTACTATTCATCATTTAAAGGAGAATGAAACCTTTGGACCAAGATAGCTTGTGTGAAAACAGAAAAATCAAAGAAACAGATCAACGAAAGTTTGAGAAAAATCGGACATATAATGAGAAAGTTATGAGCTTTTGAATATTGCGATCACTAATGCTATGGAGATCCTCACGTTGGCAATGCGACAAAGATGTGTGATGTTACTCTTGAACAACTCTCCCCATTGCTTTAGTATATATTTCACTTAAATTGCCTCCGTTACATCTATCAGTAGAACATGTATTCTTTCTATAGGAGGGCATGTAATACAGATTTTTAAAGAATACATCATGGATAAAGAGTTTGTATCACCATACGAAAAAGCAAAAAGACACATTTTCAGGGTATTTCATAGTCCATCAAAGGGAAAGTTGTTCATGTGTGATATCACACATCCTTGCCGTGTTGCCAATGGGAGGATCTCCATAGCATTAGAGATTGCAATATTCAAATGCTCATAACTTTTTCATTATTTGTCCGATTTTTTTCAATTTCTTTGCTCTTATTCTTTGATTTTTCTGTTTCGACACAACTTACTTTTGCCAACATTTATTTCATGAAACTTCGCACATGGCTTCGGAGTAACACTATCCAAAAGGCGCGCACACCAAAATAACCATTCGATACGGCACAGAGTGTGTCCAAGGCCTTGAACTTTCTTCTCATTTGCATAATTTTCGAATATTGTACGTGTGCTCACTGATGCATTTAACATCGGGATTTTCATAAAAATCAAATCAAATTAACTATGCAAGGAGGTTTGTGACAGATATCCATAGTTACAAATTGCATTTTTTTCCAATAACGTAAAAAAGAGCTAATCACATACCACATGTTCATTCAAGCGTGAATGTTTAATTAAACGCCTTTGAATCATTGAAGCATGTTAATTGGTCATGAACATAACGAAAAAGTTGAGAAAAGATCATTTGCAGTTACCAAAATGAAGCAATACTTGCCTATGATGTTTGAAAATCGTATTTTTTGTTTTCAATAAATGTTCATTGAACCATGAAACGATGGATATTGTTGAAAATGACTAATCAATTCTATCATTTTTATTGATAGAAATGTGTAAAAAATTAAATTATAGCAAATTTGGACTTGTGTTTATTCAACCGTGAAATTTAGCCAAAAAGTTGTGTCGTCTTTGAGAGAGTACCTTTTACAAGCCTTTTGACTATTTTTCATAATTAGAATGTGGAATTAGTTCCAATAGAATGGAATCAAAGTCATGATATTTTGCTTGTGACTTTTGAAAAGTGACATTTTTGTCTTATGACGGTGCTCACTGAAGCATGACTTAAAATATGTCCATAACAATTACTCAGAGGGTAGCTAATAAAATTACCTACACACTCGTGTAAAAATATATTAAAAACTCGCATTGGTTCGGAAATTATTGATGTTTGTTTAAGAGGGGACTTACTTTTTTTTGTTGTGTATATATGAGAATAAGATCCAGGAGCAGATCCAGATTTCGCCAGTGGGGGGGGGGGGGGGTTCGATAAATATTTTCATCAACATTTAGGCCTATTCGTTTGGCCGCTATAATCTGATTTTTTTTGGGGGGGTTGGTTTTTCAAGGAGTAGTCCTAACTAAAGACTGAATGTTTAGTTTTTTATTGTTATAAACAAGATAAGGCATCGCATGTGGTTGTAGTACAGTATGCGAGCGCGAAGCGCAAGCCGAAATTTCAATAGAGTAACATGAAAAGGGACTCGATTAGGACTGTTTTTAGTGATTAATGAAGACCATACAAGTAGGCCCTATCACCAATTAAATAATGAGAGTGCGAAGCATGAGCTCAAATTTTTTGAAATTCCGACCTGAAAACTGGACAGGCACGTTTTTATTTAAATAAAGAACAAGCTGTGTATCTCGATCAACTGCGTAGCCAGGATTTCATTTTGGAGGGGGCGGTAAATGCACGCAAAGCGTGCCAACATGCACTTACAGAGCGCGCGAAGCGCGCTCCCTAGGGGGTGGGTGCAGGGAGGGGAGTTCCCCCCCCCCTCCCGCGCGAAGCGCGAAGCTTTCGAGGCTTCATACATTAAAATGAAAAGGAGCCGTCTCTCTTGTCTCTAATATATCAGCTCCAATTCAGTTGACTATATTGTGATTTTGAACCTTGTTTTAAAATTGATTGTGAACGCACAAAAAAGGAATACAATGGAGGAAATTAAAATAATAATAACCCCGCGCGAAGCGTGGAAGCTAGATCGTTTTGTTATTTTTTTGCCATGAAAAGGATCCCGAGAAAAGGGTGTCCTCAAAGACATAATTATTGAATACTTCCCTTGGAAAGATCAGATTTTATTACAAACAATTTAGCGACAGTGCATATCTTTAACTCGCAAAACAGAGGAGAAAAATTGTATGTGCCGGGCGAAAGATATTCCCCGCCGCGCAGAGCAATATAATTCTGAAATTTCAAAGGGCGGACGTTTCATCAAATAGATATTTTCAATACCCCCATCGGCTCTAATTCAATCGATTTTCTAGGATTATTGAACTTCATTACAAGGAAAATGGTGCGCAAAAAGTTGAAATTTCTGTGATTTATTGAAATTAGATTTAAAAAAAGGATGCCTTATTTCTTTGACTTATCCTGAAGCGCTTCATTTTGAATTGTAAAGAAACTTACGTGTCATTCAAAATTTCAAACTGAGGGCGCAAAACAGGACAGGAGATGAACGTGCAGGGAAATGACATGAAGTTTAATAGAATTTGGTAAAAAGATATTGTACTTTATTATTTAATACGACAAGAATTTTATACATTCCTCTTTTTAAATTAGGAACCTGTTTGCCCCAAAATTATGGTTGTTTAGTAATGAGCTGAAAAGCGGAGAAGTTGACTTTATGGAGGTGACGGCAGAAATTGATAAAAAGACTACCCGCCCAGAGCCGACCCGACCAGAAGTTGCGCGATCAATTTAAAAAAAGATTACTTCATATATACTTCGGCCTAACCTTACTCTAATTCCATGCCGCAATGCATACATTTGAACTTTAACTGTCAAGAAACACATATAGCTGAAATGGAAAAACAGGGTTTAGAGAAAGGTTGAGGGAAACAATTGAGATCTTAAATACTGTCATTTAACCGCGCGCAGCGCGGAAGCAAAATTCATATATAAATTTAGAGCAAGAATAAAGGAGTTTCACTTTTGAGAAAAAAATAAAGAAAGAAAAGAAGAAAAAAAACAAAGCTATCTTTCTTCTCTTAACTCCCTTTTCCTTTTCTCTCTCTTTTTTCCCTTCTTTTTTTCTTTTTGGGGACGTTTTTGGGGGTCTACCGCCCCCAGCAACGCCCCCTGGCTACGCGCCTGATCTCAATTAAATGCGAACGCGAAGCACGAGCTTAATTTTTACTGACATGATAATAAAGGGGCATTTTGAGAAAATTTTGGTAAGAATGTCCAAAGAGGATTATGTCTCTCACAAATCAAACAATGCGAGCGATCGAAGAGCTGAAAATTTTCATATATATTTTTGACATTTTGTGTAAATCAAACAAAAAATGAAAGCTTGATGTGTGAGCTAAAATATTGAGTGCAAATTGATTTCAGAACTGGATATATTGAGAGTCTCTTGAATGAGATTCATTACACAGGCAATGCGAGCGCGAATCCCGAGCGAAAATTTTTATATAAATTCTATTTTCAATTCTTCTCCTCACGACCTTTTTCGTTTCCTTTCGGGTCGGGCAGGCCGTTAAGAGGCTGTAAATAACACATCATGAGTACCTCTTTCTTACTTTTCTTTCTGTTTTTCATCGTTTCTATCAAGTTAAAGAGTACACTTTTTTCTGCAGGTGGCCAAAAATAGGCGGGGCCGGAGTCGGCCCCCTCCTGGATCCGCGCCTGAGATCTACTGTTCTAACTTATCAAAAGTCGGATATAAAACAGAGGGAAATGGAGGCTATTCATCCTCGGTCAATATCCTCGATCATATCCCAGTCTTGTAGTTCAATGTATCTCCAGCAAACAACTAGCTTCCAACATTGTGCCATCATCATCTGTTCATTGACCTGATCACACTTCCTCTCAACATTCCACCCCATATAAACGAGGCCCGCGTCGAATAACGCCATATATACAGATATAATTAGGAAACCGCTCACATCAAGGATGGCTAACTCATTGGATGAAGGTGATATAGGTAATCCAAGACCCGTTTCCTGTAATTCTATTCAATTCAATTTTCAATTCAATTTCACTTCCATCAAACAAAAACAAGTTGTATACCATATATAAACATAAGTATTTGTATCCGTTGCAAAGAAACAAAAATAATAATACACATGTGAAAAAACACACAATTTGGGCAACACATTGGAGGTTTTAAGTAAGTATACTATTTTTCAATAGAAATTAAATTAAGATGGAAATGGAGGGACCCACTAAAAAGCAATGCTTGTACAATGTGGGCCCCTCAAAAAAAGATAACACAACCAATAACAAAGTACAAATACAGATGTAATCAAATGAGAAAAACTGATAAATAAATGATAAATAATACTCACATTTGTCCGTTTTCATCATGATAAATGAAAAATTTGCAAAGTATTTTTTTAATCATTCATGTTATTACTACTATTTTCTTTTTTGTCTATTTTTTATTTTATTTATTTTATTATTATTATTTTTTTTTGGGGGGGGGTGGGATTGATAAAAAATAGCCAAATATTAAGTTTTAAAAAAGTTAACAAGGACCACACTTTGACAAAGAGATGACCCCCCCCCCAACAATTCTACTCAGTGATGATTTATCAATAAAAACATAAATAATTTTTAAAAAATTCGGCTCAGTGATTTTTTTTACCCCCCGGTATATCGCATGCAAAAACACTATTGACAATGTCGATAAGGGGGCGCACTTCGATTTTGTTGATTTTGTTCAATGTATGTAGTGCTAATACAGTACAGTGCTAGTATAGTATGCTGCATGCGCGCGCAGAAAAATATGCACATATGAGAAGTGTAGAGAAGAAAAAGAATAAAAAAAAAATGGGGCAGATGTGGACTGCTTACATTGCCAATCCTGACACAGCACCAGATCTACACAACATCCCTACTTTTGATCCAGAATATGGATTCCCAGATGGAAGGCCAGAGAGGGGTAATGCATTGCAGTTTAACTTTTGAATGATTGAAATAAAGCTGTCGTTCGCCTAAAAATCCGAGCCAAGCAGGATTCACTGCTGTGGGCCTGGGCTGCCGGTTGCGCCCCGGTCATGACGGTGTGGCAGCCCTGCAAGGCCAAGTCTGCGCACCTAACAACTAGCAACTTGATTACGAATTTGATATGATTTTCTTTTTGTTTAAAAAAATCTTTCAGATAATATTGTTCCTTATATTATTTATATTACATTATGGGAAAGTGTACCAAATATCAGGGTGACCAGATTTCACAAAATGAAATACGGGACAATCGACAAACAAAGATCAGCAAAGAAGGCTATACAGAGTGTTAAATTTATAAAAAAGAAGAAAAAATACAAAGAATTGGAAGGGAGGGTGAATGAAAGAATAAAGGAGAGAAAGAAAAGAGATGAATTGAGAAGGAATGAAAATGATGGAGAAAAGTATTTAAAAAAATAACAAAGTTACAATAAAAGAAGGATGAAAGAAAGAATAAAAGAGAGAAAAAAAAATTTCCGTCATTCTTTGAAAGGAATATCGAAAGAAAGAAAAAGAAAGGTAGGAAAGATGAATAAATGGGTGTAAGACAAAATAAAAAGAGAGAAAGGAAAAAAGTAAGAAAAAAGGAGAAAGAAAGAATAAAGAAAAGAAAAATGTTTCCATCATTCTTTGAAAGCCTGAAAGAAGAAAAACAGGAAGGGAAGGAGGAAGGAAGGAAGGAAGGAAAGAAAGAATAAGGGAAAGAATTAGAAGGAAAAACAAAGAAAAGAAGAAAGAGAGGGATGGAAGAATGAAAGGAGATAATGAAAAAGAGAACATAATGGAAAAAGAGAGAACAAACAGGAGAAGTGAAAAGGAAGCAAAGAAAATTTTAAGGAAAGAAAAAATTAAGGAAATAAAAGAGGAAATTGAAAGAAGGAAAGAAAGGAAAATGAACACACAGACAGAGAGAAAGGTTCAAGAAAGAAAGATATGGACTAAAGATAGAAGGAACAAAAATGGCAAGCAGGAAGGATAGGGTAGAAAAGAAAGAAAGAGGAAAAAGTTCAAACTTCAAGCAAACCAAAGAAATCCAATCATCTTACAAAAATCATTATGTTATTTAGGGTTTTTTTTAAATATATTTGAACACTTAAAAGAAGTAAAATGTTTTAGAAATGAATAAAATTTCAAAGTGAAACATTGTCAAACGTACTTAAAAAGTAGATGAAACATCGCGGCATCGTACACACCAAGACTCAAAACGAATTAAGCTGAAACTAGATCTAAAAGGTTATGAAAACTCAATAATTGTTACTCCGATTACATCTCCAAATCATTAATCTGAGAATCCACAATATAATTTTAAGAATTTCCCTCCGATTTTGTGATTATTTGGGTGGAAAAATTGTTTCTCATGGGAGATTGTTCGCACCATGGAGAGCTCCGATCCCACATGCCTAGCTAGTGCTAGTAGCCTGCCACACACAGGCAGGAGGGCAGTTTGTTTGCAATGCATTGGGCTAACGTATAGCAAGAAAATCGCCGCAGAACTTTACAGAAAAACCTCGGGGGGGGGGGGTGGCCACTTCCATTCAAGAGTGGATACCATGCGCGACCATGGGGTCTCAAAAAGCACCCTAAACACGTAATTTCCATATTCTGAAAATGCACCCCTTAACAAGTATCGGCGTGTGAAACCCTACCCTTAACAAGTATTGGAAACAAAACGATACTCTTGGCAAATATTCCCTGAAATGAACCCCTAAACAAGTACAGGAATGTTTTATTGTTACGGGTCCTTCGGTCGTCGGCTTTACCTTATTTGGTTTAGTACGACCCCACCTTCTACACCTCGCGCAAATCGGACTCTAAACACGAAGTGTTGGGGCAAAAAGGACATCCTTTATACAACATTTTAATTTTGTTTTATCATCCCCGCAAATTCGACCCTAAACACGTAATTTTCCTATCAAAATAGATACCCTTTTTCATTATTTTTGTGTTTTTGACACCCTTTTCATGTTACGTACGTAACGTGCCCTATCGGGAAAAGGACATCCTTTTTACGTGTTTTTTTTGGTCGCACATGGTATCCACTCGTCAATGTAAGTGCCCCCCCCCCCCCGGGAGAAAAACTTTACGCAAAAGTTTAAGGTTAACGATTTTAGTTTTGTCTCTGCTTCGTCATCTGTTGGTTATTTAATAAAAATTCGTCACTTGTAAATGTATTAACTACATTTTGTTCAATATTCTGAAATACGGGACAAATAGGCGTCCCGGGAAGGGTTTGTCGGGACGCCGGGACAAAGGAGCCAAATACGGGACAATCCCGGGAAATACGGGACGTCTGGTCACCCTGCCAAATATCTCATTAAAAATGAAAGAATTATTAGAATCTGGACTGTAGTCAGTAGAGGCGCACGGCCAATATCACTCAAGTCAAGGGTTCAAATCGTCTCGTGTGTGAAGGATTCATATGCACCGGTGCACGCGAATCTTTAACACCCTTTTTACTAAAATAACTATGACTTTACATCGTAGCTAAGCATTATATTTGAGCTATGACACTTACCGAACCATATGGATCGTTTGTTGAATTCTCGATCTCCTTGCTGTTTTTTTTAATAAAATAAGAGCATTTTTCGTGATCTTCACGTAGATGCCTCTTGATCAGCGTTGATATCAACTTTTGCCTAAAGAGGGCGCGCGATATTATTTCAAAGTCGGTAGGCACTTAAGAACCAAGTTTGAAAGGATACTCGTAAAATTATGTCACTCTCGCCAATGAATATTCATTAGATCGTGGTCGTGCGTGTTCAATACACACTGAGTGCATGCATGCAGAGAGTTTTTATTGAACACGCACGTCCACGATCTAATGATTATTCATCGCGAGAGTGACGTAATTTTACGAGTGTCCTTTCAAACTTGGTTCTTAAGTGCCTACCGTACCTTTGTTTACGGTGTTGCAAGCTAGCTGCATTCTAGGCGATCAGCATTATTTTCTTGCTCGTTCAATCCACTTTCATCATCATCTTGTCAAAAGATGGCGTACTTTACCAATAAGTATATACATGAGATGCAACCTGTTGATTTTTGGTACAATTTCCTATTATGCGCTGACGACTTGAATTGAGAATGTTCGATACGAAAAATTGCTTTTCGATTGTTGTTTGCGTACTTTCCACCGCAGTATTAAGGACGGATCGAACGGAGTATCCTGGTTGAGACTTGGAGGTAAGCGATAAAAACACTTTTATAAATAATTTCCAATTCATTTTAAAAAAAAGTTAAATCATAAAAACAAATTTCCATTAGTGGAGAAATACTGACATGTTTGTCATTCCCTCACATTCGTGTGATGAATGAAAACGTCAAAGTCCACTATGAAACCACATGCGTTGTGTGAGGTTAGTATTACTAACCTCGCATGTTGTGTGAGTGGGCCAATATGGGAGACATGCAATCTCCCATATTGTAGCAATCGCAACGGGTTCGCGTTTAACACATTTCCTATTCTGCCAACACACAAAATGGGCAAAATTCATTGAGCCAGTGTATCAACATTTCAAATCCTTTTTTCATAAAATGTTACGATCTTTTTCTATTATATCTAAACTTCTTATTTCTAGTCAATTTACTCACATTTGCATCGCCAAAATGTTGTTTTTAAGGCCGTTTTCGAGAGCACCACCTGTCCGTCGTCACACGATGGAAGTCGCCATTTTGGAAAATATGACTCCAGAACCGGGTTAATCTTGCAAGTTACTTTTACTTGTTGACGCCCTCTAGGGGCATCAAATAACCATGTGTTATGTATCATTAAAATCGGCAGACTTTCTTCTACAAGTTAGTGACGATTTCAGTTCAATGTCGGCAATGTTTTTTGTTACAAAAAGGAGTTTTTTGGACACTTAAGGTAAATCATGTTTCTATTTTCTTACTTCAAAGCCGTATAAACAGAAAATTTCCCAGGGAACAGTCAAATATCAGATATAAATTAATTCTTTGAAGTGTATTTGTATCAGAAAATCTAATTTTGATATATAAGAATGTGTCGCATAGCTGCGCAAGAGGCGAATGCAAGCCCATGTTGTGCCACCTAGAGTGTGATTTTGGTGCCATGGCTGACCGAAAGGAGTGAGTGGGTGTGGTACATGTACTTGATGCATGTATGTTATTGTTAAACCCATTGAAATTAGTTGTAGGTGATAAGTTGTGCATTTGATTTCTGCATGAATTATGTGTATTGATGATAAATTAATGATAATTTCAACTTAATATTTCAAGAAAAAAAAAACAGGCGGGAATTAAAGCATGTTTAATTCCAGTCTCATTTTTTTTTCATGGTGTACAGGCGCAGACCATGCATTGACTGCTGCCTGGTACTGGTATTAAAATGAATAGATACATGACTATATCTATATTCTGTTGTTTTGTGTCATCATATCAATAAGCTGTCTCATCAATTCACATGATGTACACAATAATGGGTCCCTGTTTTATTATGTTTACTAGGAGGGAGATTATTTTGTAAATGTGATTTTAAATGTAGTAGAAATTCAGATAATGTCAGAGACTTGCTTTTTAACTTTATATATTCCAATATATTTAATGTTAATATATTCTATAATTCTAAGCAGTGGAGTACATTTCTAGCTACTGTTGCAGCTCCAGCTGTCTGATCTCGCATTCTCGGATCTGCAAACAAGTTTGAGACATCATGGTAATTATACAGAATACAGAGTGAACATGGACAAACAGAAAGAAAAAAAAATTTACTTGCAAAACTTAATTTTCTACTTTTGAATGATATAAATCTTACAGATACCGGGAAGTATAGTGGGACATTAATTTTTATTTTCTGATTAAAGTCTGTTGAGGAATGAGACCCCCAAGAGTTGATTAATTTTTTTTAACAATGCAAAGCGTCCCATGCACTTTTCTTGTCTTATTCTAATTTGTTATCTTTCTTCTTGTATACTATATTTTCACAAATAGAAGCTGTTTGAATAAGAAAAATATGAAGGTAACACAGCCATGCTCTACAAGATCACCTCTTGTGTTGAATTTTAGTCAAATTAACTTAGTAACCTACATGAAATCTACATCTCCAATACCAGCCAAGTAACATCAGGCGTTCCGCAAGGCAGTGTCCTCGGGCCAATGCTCTTTCTCATCTTCATAAATGACCTGCCAGAGTATCTCTCCAACAAGTCAACAGTAAGGCTCTTTGCTGATGATTGCATAAACATCAAGACAGAGGAAGATGCAATTCGTCTCCAAGAAGACCTCGACTCCTTGCAACGATGGGAGCAAGATTGGCTGATGGAATTCAATCCACAGAAGTGTCAAGTACTTCATGTCACAAATAAGCGCAAACCTATCATCAAGCCTTACTTCATCCATGGACAGACTATATCTGATAAAAATACAGCAAAGTATCTTGGAGTTGAGCTGCAGAGAAACCTCAGCTGGAATCAACATATAAATGCTGTAACCAAAAAGGCCAACTCCACGCGTGCCTTCCTCCAGAGAAATATCCGGCCATGTCCAAGAAAGGTCAAGGAACTGTGCTACAAAGCTCTCCTGCAACCAATCATGGAGTATGCCAGCATAATATGGGACCCTCACACGCAAGCAAATATAAAAAAGCTTGAAATGGTGCAGCGACGCTATGCACGCTTTGTCTGTAATGATCACCGTAGGACAAGCAGTGTTGCAGCCATGTTGAACCAGCTCAAATGGCCAACTTTACAAGAGCGTAGGGCACAGGCCAAGGTGGTGATGATCTACTGTATTACCAACTCACTCATCCCACCTACTTTCCTCACTCCATCCACATCTATGCATAGAGGTCATTCTCAGAAGATCCTTGTTCCCTTTGCCAGAACACTTGTCTACCAGAGGAGCTTCTTCCCAGATTCGATAAGACTTTGGAACTCCCTCCCCCAAAGCACAGTTAATTGTACCTCTGTACACATCTTTAAACAAGAGGTACAAAAGACCCAGCTCCGTTAATAACGGTGGTTATTTTTACTTGCATGCTGTAAGCAATTTTTATTGGATAATGTACATACACTTGCACGCTGCACTTCACCAGTACGACAATACACCAGACGGTGGACTGTACTGTTTCCAGAAGAAGAAGAAAAAAAGTATGGAAGTTTCTTAGATCTACAAGTACCTGTAGATCTGCCACCCAATGGGTACTTGTCTTGGGTGGCAGAAAAGTTCCGCGTATAGCGTCCCTTTAAGAGGCCATATCTTCAGTTATGGTGCTCCAATTGTAATTTGGTCTTCACCATTGAATTTGTCATGAAAAAACCTTTCAAGTGATGTATAATTTGTCTGTAGGGTGATTCCATACGTGTCGTACGGGACATTTAGAGAATATTTGACAGTTTTTGACAAGAAAAAACAAAAAATATTCCAGTTACTATAGTTGGTCATCAACTGCTACCAGAGTGTAAGAAAAACCAAGACTTAACATGACTTGAATTCACATCCTGTATAATACAGATTAAAAATAGTAATGTGTCGTACGGACGCAGAAAAAGTGGCTTTTTTAGAAACCTCAAGTTTGTACTCAAAAGTCTGTGAGTTGGGCAGATAAATTTCATAGAAACCGAACTCAAATTGACACTCAATTACCCAAGAACAAACACATTTATAAAAGAAAGCAAAATAAACATTCATGAATAAATAGCGCAAATTATAATTTTCGAGAACATTGTGGCGTACGGGACATTCAAAATGTGTCGTACGGGACATCTCTAAATTGAAGCCAAACTTTCTTACTTTATGTCACTTTGACTTCTTCAATCACATTATTTGGCTGATGATAATGATAATCCCATCAAACTAAGACATTCATTAGGTTAGAAACCGCTATTAGGTAAATATTTCTGTCAATATATCATAAACAAAATAATGTGTCGTACGGGACAATTGTGTGTCGTACAGGACACTTGTGTGTCGTACGGGACACTTGTGTGTCGTACGGGACACTTGTGTGTTGTACAGGCACTTGCGTGTTGTACTGGGCAGCCTGAATAAATAAACATGAACATTTTATCAATCAGAAGGAGCATTATACCCCTAAATTCTTGCTTATTTATGAATAATCTTTTATAAGCAGTCATTCAGGACAATACAATTAAGTAACCTCAATATATACAATTGGGAGCAATATGTTATAATTTTTTTCATGATGGGAAATGTATTAAGTGTTCACAGCATTTTTACGAGCTGAAAAACTTCAGGTTTTGTGTGAAGTTATATTTTAGGGAACTAATTGATGATTTCCAAACACTATTTAAACAATAAATGAATGAAACTTTGTATAAATTATGGGGCTAAAATGATGTTATGATTTTTTATATAAAATGTATATCTACATGATATATGTCACAACTGTCACTTTTTTTGCTTTTTTGGTCACAATTTTTTTCTAAAGAAATGCGGTTCTACTTTTTCAAACCCATCTGCATTTCATGAAACCATATGGTTTGTCTTATTTTCCAGATTTTTTTTACAACTTGAAAAAAGTAAGGAGTTTCAATACTGTATATAAAAAATAGTGATCATCAAGGGAAGTCCAAATAGATGATCATGATGATTGATATGTATTTTTTTTTTTACATCTTATAATAATTCCACATTAGCATGCAAGAGGGAGTCATCTTCCAGGCTAGGTTGAAATAATTATAAAAGTTTTCTTTTCATGCTCAATGAAAAGAAATTAACCTGCTCTGATCAGTGAAAATCACCAGTTTAGCTGAGGCGATTCACAAAAGAATAAGCCTACATGAAATCAATTAAAATGTTTAGAATCACCTATTTCCCGTTCTGTGTAGATAAACAAAGTACTTTTTCAGTTCACTTTATGTTAAATCAATTAAATGAATTTAAATATGCCTACTATTTATGGTTTCTGAATCCAAATCCTGCAATTAAATGCATTATTATATTGTGTGTCGTACGGGACATGTCCCGTACGACACAGCGTGTGTCGTACGGGACATTTTTTAATAGGACAATAATTGAAAAATGAAGGACAGTAATTAGATCCTTATGGGATAAATCGATCACCCATGGGTCAAACAAAGAGAAACTCATTTTATGAAATTGCATCATCAAAAATAAAATTGTAGGAAAAACTTTTGCATTGTCATGTGTCGTACGGGACATTGCCAAAAATAGGTTCGGAAAAATCAGGGCTGCCCCTATTATGGATCATGAAAATTTTGTAGATGTCATTTGGAACCATCAATGATATATTATTCTATTGACCTGCTATATTTTCAATATTCTCTTGCTTTGCAAATAATTGTTTCAGGTGGAATTTGTACTTGACTATTCAATGAGCAAAATTATTGAAAATTGAAAATTCCATTGTTCTCCCCCCAAAAAACTATATCTGTCTTCACTTTTGGTTAAAACTCATAATTTTCATAAAATTTAGGTATCATAGTAAAATATTACACTACTTATGACTTATTGAAAGCATGTTGAAATTTATGATATTTTTGAAGTTCTAGTGTGGAATCGCCCTGTATTAAAAAAAAAAAAATCATGTAATATAGCTACATATTGGAGATTTGCTTTGCAAAAGGACAAAAAACAACACCAACAAAAGCATGATTTTTTCCACCCAAAATTCTGTCTCACTGAGGTCAGAAGCCCATTTGTTTTGTGTGTGAGTGACAACAAAAATCCTTATCCAAACAAAAGTAGACGGTGAATTTTTTAAGTAGACGGTGAAAAGGGGTAATTTTTTATGAGGAATCTGCTTATCACATTTTTATTTGCCACCAAGGTAATCCTTTTGCCGCAAATGTAAACAAAGGAAATTGGTCTCCAAAACTGGAGACTGTCTCTGAAATTGGATACCCAAATTCTTTACAAAAGTCTCTGATATTGGAGATAATCTCCCACATTGGAGACAGTCTCCAATGTTGGCCGTGCGCCTCTACTGGTAGTTTAGATCCATTGTCGGCGGAGCAGGGGATTTTTTGTGTTTGGGCCTATTGGGGTAGCCAGGCGGCTTCTAGAGAGTAAAAATCATTTACTAACGTAGGCTTACTCTCAATGAAGCCAGGTTTTCCTTCTCATTGACCCACATGAACTGATGAAGGAAGCCAAAACCTGAAACTTTCACCCCCGAGATTTCTACTTTCCTTCTAAAAGATCTAGCCCTAAAACATGGTCATGGGATAAGACTTCATTTCCGACATTTCTACGCTCTCGTTGTTATTTTTGAACAAGAATTCATCAAAAAAATGAGAATATTGTGAAAAGACGGAAGAGACTTGCCCGATGTTTACGCCGCCATCTCATTTCCTATTGTTCTTCGCCAACGTTACCCGACGCATGCGTCTGTAACGATCTTGATGTACAAGAAAAATATATGAACAAGCTGTTAAAATAGGTTTAAAAACTGTCAAAACGTACATTCAGGGTTGGTCTGATGGTAAAGACAACATTAGACTTTCACATGAGCCAAATCCAACTTCCATGCGTCTGATCTTCAAATTTTGACATTGAGGCGAAGGGGATTTTTTTCAGCTACGTCATCAGTGAAAATAAGCCAAATATGCGAGAAACCACCAAATCTACACCCAATTAAAGCCACCCCTTACAGAGCAACCCAAACTCGTTCTGAAACCGCTGCCTATGCCGCAGTATTGAGATCACATCGCGCGATACTCACGTACCTAGTCTATGCATTGCACGTGTTATTGTGTAAAGCCTGTGCAGACTTTGGGGAACTTGCCATACAATCGTCGCATGAAATAATTTTGCACATGAAAAGCAGATCTATAGGGCCTGTAACACAAAGCTTAGCAATGATTGTAGAATAGATTTTTATGTTTGATTCTAATGACTATAATGTACAATCAATCTTATGATTAATCGTTAACTTTTGTGTTACCGGACCCGAATGATGCGTTCCCAAGGTTTGCGAAAACTCACTTTCATGTATTAATGAGGTCATATCTCAGGCCCCCATGGACCGAATTGCGCCAAATTGTGGTAGTGGGGGTTTTCATCATGTGCTACCAAAGTAAGGTATCGGAAGCGCTGAAATGCAAAAGAAAGTTTTTGTGACGTCTTCATTTAGGTACCATACTCTATAAAATGGCTGTTTGTCATATGTGACTGCAGCATAAACGTCACATTATTATTCATTATTAAAATGCACTACTTGGCTGGTAGAATCACCCCTCACCCATAACAAAATGTGGGCAAGTCCAAGAATTCGTGCGCGTTACTCATGGGACATTTCAGAGGATTTAATGACCTGAAAAATAGTGTTAAATGACTTTGATGAGATTGAATACACTCATGATGGTAGACATCTAGGAGAAGAATAATCATGCAAAAAATTTTGACATATGACCTTGATCTTGACCTTTTAGAGCAAAAAGATGCGCCGTTACGTATGGGACGCAGATAAAAGACAATTTTTAATACATTTTTTTCAAGTTGAGAATTCTCTGAAAGTATTTCACTTGACAACTTGAAACTTAGTGTGATAGAAGTATCAATACTATAGTATATTCATGGCAAATTTCATGTCATAAGCCAAATACCTCTAATTACAGACTCTAATTAAACAAATTAATGACATGTTACGTATGAGACATTTTGTCCCCATAGAGAACGTAAACAATTTTCCCCATAATTAAAAAAATTGAAATAAATTAAAATATGGAAATAACAAAAGAGTTCCTTTCTTTTTAAATGCTCTACTGAGACATATTTGATATGACTGAAGGGGAAATTAGCCAATTCATTACTCATACGTAACAATTTTTTAATTAACTTTTAATTAATAAGTAAACTTCATTTTTGAAACTTTTTGTGGTATAACATTTTCATACTTAATAAATTAGAACTTCCAAGAGATGCAACAATACAAGTATTGTATTATGAGAAATAACTTTAAAAAACATCCTCAAAATGTTACGTATGGGACATTCCATCCTTGGACAAGACCTAATTTGCATAATTAATTAGATGACACCACTTTTTTCTGCCAAAAAAAATAAGATGTTAGGGGGTCCATGTCCCACCTATGACTAAATCTCCGAAGTTTTGTTTTCATTTTCTATGAGTTTTTATAATTGTCCCATACGTAATGCCCATTTTACTGATTATGCAAATTAGGTGCCCCAAATTAGCATAAATATGCATATTATCAAATTTTTCTTAATGAAATTTTAAAATTCAACATTTGGGCTTTCTTACCCCACCAAAGATAACTTCTTATAAAATTAAAGATGAAATTTTGCCTTCCAGGGTGACCTTTTCTTGGACTTGCCCATGGAGTAACAATCATTAACTTGAAAGCCTCAGTCTCACCAAGGAGTTGGGAGTAAAAACTCCCTAAACAACATGATTCACAATAATGACTACTTTGATTTACAGGAAGCAAAGAGGAGTGGGGAGGGGTATTCTGAGTCTCATTATGTACTGTAATGTTTGAATTCAACCTTGTAAAACATCAATGAAAATTCGCAAATATTTTGTGTGTAGTGTTGCGTTTGGGCCACTCTCCAACAATAAATGTACTTGTACTTCAAGTCAAATCACCTTTCATATGTTTTCAAAATATAAATTCAACTGTCTTTTCTTGCATTTTTTCCCCTACAGAAATGGTCGCTTCCCAGGAGGAGATGAATGCAGCTAGAGTACCCATGGACAAGCGGGATTACTGCGCTCACTTCTACATTGCCTTGATGAAATGCCGTAGAGACAACTTCCCAAACATGCTCAACTGCAAACATGCTAAACATGACTATGACCATTGTCAATATGAAGAGTGAGTATTACGTTATAAAATAGGTGTATTATTTCAAGCATCGCGATTGGCCAATACGCGTCACATGACATCCAACTTTTTGTGTGCAATGCACGGCCGTGCAAAAGGTGCGCAACGAAAATTGACATTGCACGCTCAAGTGCAGAGGAGTACAACAAAGTGTACAAAGTACAACAAAACTGTACTGTATTTTTTTTTAAGAATTTGTTTCTGTGTTGCTATTTTATAAAACAAATAATGCACTTGCTCTGTCATGCGTAAAAGTAAATGCAGAGAAAGCTTGGTTTCTTCAGATGGTGCGCACTGGGCACTCGGTGCCAGCGGCTTGTGCACAGTGCGGCACCTATCTAAAGAAACCTTGCATGCTCTGCATTTCCACTAACGCACTCGGCTGCATGCATTATTTGTATACAATTTGACCAATCTTCATGAAAATGTCCTAATCTCATCGTCTAATCTAAAACCAATTAGATTGGCTGAACATTTACAGATAGCTTATTTATATGTATGACCAGTTGATGAATTTAGTTGTCAATTAATAAAATTGACTGAACTACACAGATAGCTCATATTGTGAATAGGCTTGTGACCTGATTTGTCAAGTAGTAAGACAGAGATGAGGGTTAGAAGACACTTTTTTTGACACCTTCAGATTTTGTTTAAGACTGTGTGTAACATATAAAAGCATAGCTTTTGAAATTGCCAAGTTATCTGAATAGAACACTGATACTAATGACAAAGCTAAATAGCTGATTGATACTGTATGGTAGACAATGAATTGAAACTGTAAGCCCAATCAATCACAACTTACAATGCCCAGTCAAGGTAGTTACAGTGTGCAGAGGTTTTTGTCTCACCTGCGAAGCAGAGTGAGACTATAGGCGCCGCTTTTCCGACGGCGGCGGCGTCAACATCAAATCTTAACCTGAGGTTAAGTTTTTGAAATGACATCATAACTTAGAAAGTATATGGACCTAGTTCATGAAACTTGGCCATAAGGTTAATCATGTATTACTGAACATCCTATTAAAGTTTCATGTCACATGACCAAGGTCAAAGGTCATTTAGGGTCAATGAACTTAGACCATGTTGGAGGAATCAACATTGAAATCTTAACCTGAGGTTAAGTTTTTGAAATGTCATCATAACTTAGAAAAGATATGGACCTAGTTCATGAAACTTGGACATAAGGTCAATCAAGTATCACTGAACATCCTGCATGAGTTTCACGTCACATGACCAAGGTCAAAGGTCATTTAGGGTCAATGAACTTTGGCGAATTGGGGATATCTGTTGAATTCCCATCATAACTTTGAAAGGTTATGGATCTGATTCATGAAACTTGGACATAATAGTAATCAAGCATCACTGAATATTTTGTGCAAGTTTCAGGTCTCATGATTGAGGTCAAAGGTCATTTAGGGTCAATGAACTTTGGCAGAATCGGGGGTATCTGTTGAATTACCATCATAACTTTGAAAGTTTATTAGTCTAGTTCATTAAACTTGGACATATGAGTAATCAAATATCACTGAACATCCTGTGCGCGTTTCAGGTCACATGACCAAGGTCAAAGGTCAATGAACTTTGGCCGAATTGGGTGTATCTGTTGAATTACCATCAAAACTTTGAAAGTTTATGGATCTGATTCATGAAACTTGTACATAAGAGTAATCAAGTATCACTGAATATCCTGTGCGAGTTTCAGGTCATATGATCAAGGTCAAAGGTCATGTAAGGTCAATGAACTTTGGCCATGTTGGGGTTTTTTGTTGAATAACCATCATATCTCTGTAAGTTTATTGGTCTAGTTCATAAAAAGTGGACATAAGAGTAACCATGTATCACTGAACATCTTGTGCGAGTAAGAGTAGTATTCAAAGTCAGCACTGCTGCTATATTGAACCGCGTGATGCAGGTGAGACGGCCAGAGGCATTCCACTTGTTTTGTATTCCCGCCCGGCAATGGGTCAGGACGTATAAATAGTATCATGCTTGATGTCCGTCCGTCTGTTAACTTGTCCTTGTACAAGCGATAACTTCAGTTTTGCTTAACCCAGGCTTATATAATTTTGGCTACTATCAGTTTGAGACGTGTTTTCATAGAGGGGCAAATAAGGATACCAGTTTAAGCCTCCGCATCAAAGTAAACAGAGTATAAAGTTAAGTCAGACATACATGTATCAGTGGGATTACCATTGAAATGATAGGTCTTTATAATTTGTCCCTTTTGTTTAACTCTTTACAGCTTTGTTCTCAGGATGAAGGAATATGAGAGGGAAAGGCGGCTACTTGAGAGAGCAAAGAGGAAGAGAATAATTGCAGAAAAAGAAGCTTTAGAAGGATGAAAAATCTCCTGAGGCTGCTCAAAATTTGTTTGAAATATGATTTATAAAACAGTCTTATGAATGCACAGGTGGTGTGTGTGGCTCTGTAAAATAAAATTGATAGTAATATTGTAACACCAGAATGCTTTAATGGAACTTTCATTAATTTTGTAGCCTAGTTTCCTTGCAACTGATACATTATGAATTTGTACCCTGAACTTTTATTTTCCTTGTCTTTTGCAATGAAAACTATTATGAAAGTTCCATGTGGGCGTTGTCAGTTCTTGGTTTTACATTATTACAGTTGTACCTTTATACAATATTGTGGGTTATCCCACATCAAATTACCTCCAATTACTGCCCCCCCCCCCCAAGTGTGCAAGGTTTTATGTTATTACATGATAGAGAATATGTTAATAATTTATTTCGGATTTTTGAAGCATCTTTGAAATATTTAATGAAGAAGTATCCCTTGTCTAATACTCTAATTTCTATGTGCATGATATATTTGATATTGACCCATCAGAAACAGAAATGATAATGATAAGAGTGGGATTTAAGACTTGGATTAGATATTAAAAAAGTTCAAGGTATTTCACCAAACAATCTTTGTAATTCTAAAGGGTTCCTGTAACATTTGCAAAAGCTAGCATTTTATGCACATAAAATTACAATCAGGATATGAAAGATAGGCATGGGCTGTTGATAAGCGTAATGACGTTGTGATTTAGTCAGTTTGGTTATTAATGGATTACAACATCTCTTTCATGATTGATCGAGATACGTTGCAAAGCCCTTTGAAGATTGTGATGATAAAATATGAAAGTACAAATTAGATTAAAACACTCCAAGATTGTTCATCCGTAATCTTTGGGGTCCATGGGTCCAAGGACTTTTATTATCTGGGAACCATTTTGTTGAAGTTATCACTACCTAAATTGTAAACTCTGACATTTCTGTGAAATCCTTTGTTTGGCTTGTTTGACTTGGCAACTTATGGTAACTGTCAGAGGAAACGGACCCTGTGATGTCATCATGATACAAAGATGAATATTGGTGTAATAACTAGAGTTCAAAATGTTTTACAATAAATATAACCGTAACCTTGAAAAAAGGATTGCAATAATACTTCCCATTTTGCTTGTGTATTATTGTCTTGTTAGCCTTTCAATGTGAATTTTTTTTATTTGATCCCAGTGTTACAAATGTTAGCAAAACAATGCTTTAATTTGTGTTTGTGTGTTATTTTGAGAAGTATCTGTGTCTCTCATCAAAACCTTGGGGTCATTTCCATCAGACTGGTTCATTAGTCTCGTTTCTATTTTCAAAAGTGATTGCCCATTTCCCTTTTAAAAGAAAATTAAATTGCTACATGTAGATGTAGAAAGATGTGAATATATTATACAGTGAAAGCTGACAATGATGGTGGTGATGTTGATGTTCTTTGTTTTTTCTTTGTTGTGATGGTGATCTTCATTATGATTATTGATAAATGTAAGAAATAATGGATGACGATGATGTCGACAATGATGGTACCGATGGTGCTCTGATAATTGATAGTGATGGTAGATCGCCATCAATCATCTGCTAGTATGGTGGTGATGATGATGGTGGTGATGATGATGGTGACGATGATGGTGGTGATGATGATGGTGGTGATAATGGTGATGATGATGGTGGTGATAATGGTGGTGTTGATGGTGGTGATGATGATGGTGGTGATGATGGTGGTGATGATGATGGTGGTGATGATGATGGTGGTGATGATGGTGGTGATGATGGTGGTGATGATGGTGGTGATGATGGTGGTGATGATGATGGTGGTGATGATGATGGTGGTGATGATGGTGGTGATGATGATGGTGATGATGATGGTGGTGATGATGATGGTGATGATGATGGTGGTGATGATGGTGGTGATGATGATGATGGTGATGATGATGATGATGACAGTGATGATGGTGGTGATGATGATGGTGGTGATGATGGTGGTGATGATGATGGTGGTGATGATGATGGTGGTGATGATGGTGGTGATAATGGTGATGATGATGGTGGTGATGATGGTGGTGATGATGGTGGTGATGATGATGGTGGTGATGATGGTGGTGATGATGATGGTGGTGATGATGGTGGTGATGATGATGGTGGTGATGATGGTGGTGATAATGGTGGTGATGATGGTGGTGATGATGATGGTGGTGATGATGGTGGTGATGATGGTGGTGATGATGGTGGTGATGATGATGGTGGTGATGATGATGGTGGTGATGATGATGGTGGTGATGATGGTGGTGATAATGGTGATGATGATGGTGGTGATGATGGTGGTGATGATGGTGGTGATGATGATGGTGGTGATGATGGTGGTGATGATGATGGTGGTGATGATGGTGGTGATGATGATGGTGGTGATGATGGTGGTGATAATGGTGATGATGATGGTGGTGATGCAAGTGGTGACCACTTTTTCATGCCCAAGGAGTGCCCGGTTTCTTTATTTAGCGCAAGTCTGCTTCCTTAATTCTGCAAGTACATAATCAATGATGCTGACTTTTTACTTTCAAGTCTTGCGCAACTTTTTTGAACAATTTTGCGTCACTCGGGTACGCGGTTCCGAAATTACGCAACATTATGTAAGTGCATGTCAGACAAAAAATTGTTCAAAAACATGATTTTGTGTACAAAGTCAAAGTAAATTCAGGGATGCCAGTTTTCAGGCAAAAGCCTGAATTCAGGCTCTGGCAATTTATTTTCAGGCCATAGTTTTAGCATTTTTATGTACAAATTATTGTATTCTAGATGATTTTCAGGCCCTCTGATCAATTCCAACTGGCATCCCTATAAATTGTGTTTTCAACCAAAAATCATCTTTATTTTTAGTTTTGCTGGTCTAAATGTATTTATTTTGTGCTTTTTATGATCTCAGAAGAGTCCCCAACTAATTTCATTGAAAACACTTATGAAAAACAAAAGGTAAAAAAACAAAGAAATACATAAGAAATTGCAAAAAACAATATAATACATTGCAATTTTGTTCATATACACTTGCTTAGAACACCACAAAGAATTTCTATACCAAAACTTCGAACATTTGGAGCTTTATTTAGGAAGTTAGAAGAAAAGCATGATTTTGCATACTAATTACATAAAAATTAGCATAATCATTTAATAGCAATTCGCATGAAATAACAATATCAAGCAATTTCATACAATTTTGTAGATTATGTCCAATCCAATCTAAAAGTCATTTGATATAGCGCCTTTTCCTTTCGGTTACAAAGCGCTGCACACACACTACTCCATATTTGTTTTGGCCACTAAAACAACTGTTTTACACCTCGGAATGATCGGTCTAGTCCATGCAATTAATTGTCCACTTAGCAGAATAGATGGGATTTAATGGCCTTCTTAAACTGGTCAACAGAGGAGGCCATCTTCACTGCAGCTGGTAGGTGATTCCATAGTTTTGCAGCAATCACAGGAAAGGACGTTTCACCCGCACGTCTCTTGGAAAGGCGTTGAGTGAGCCAGATTGACGAAGATGAACGAGTAGTACGGACTTGAGAACGACGAATGAGAATGTTATCGATGTACTCCGGGCTTCTGTGGTTGAGCGACTTGAAGACTAGCAGCAAAATTTTGAAGGCTATCCTCTGTCTCACCAACCAATGGAGTTCCAGTCGGAGAGGTTCTGTGCGAGTCCGAAGGGGAGCAGAGAAGACAAGCATAGCGGCAGAGTTCTGTAGTCTCTGAAGTCGGTCTAAGTCCTTCTGGCTAAGAAAGCTGAAGAGACTATTGCAGTAGTCCAGTCTGGAAAGAACAAGAGCCCTGACAGCATGACATGTTTGCTTGTCAATAAAACGTCTCACTCTCCAGAGGTTACGAAGATGAAACTTGACGTTTCTGCAGACCAAGGTGACGTGATGGCTGAGATTTGCAGAAGGCTCAAATGTTATACCAAGATTGCGAACAGACTTACAAGGCTGGAAAGATTTCTCGTTAATTGTCAGTCTGACATCCTTCATGAGATCAGATGATAAATAATGTGGCGAAGCAGAGACAAAGAATTCAGTCTTTGCATCATTGAGTTTGAGCTTGTTTGCCTTCATCCAGTCATGGATTTCAGTGATACAGCAGCTAAGTTTGTGAACAGCAGTATCAACTGCCACTGGATCCGTTGGAACAAACATGGTGTAGATCTGAATGTCATCTGCATACATGTGGAAGGAAACATCATGAGATCGAAGGATATCTCCAATTGGACGAACATAGAGTGTAAACAACAGTGGCTCGATGACGGAACCTTGCGGAATGCCGTAGTGCAATGTATGTGGTCTGGAAAACTGACCCGACACAAGAACGCGGCTACTTCGATTCTCCAGATAAGATTTCACAAGTTCAAGGGCGATTCCTCCAACTCCAATGTCGTCCTGGAGACAATTCAGCAAAATTATGTGGTCAACTGTGTCGAACGCAGCTGATAAGTCAAGCAGCACCATCATTACCCCATTCTGGTTGTCAATAGCTAAAAGGATGTCGGTCTGGATCTTGAGTAGTGCTGTTTCTGTGCTGTGATTTTCCTTGTAAGCTGACTGAAGAGGCTCAGTCAGGCCATTGTCCTGAATATGCTCTGTTAGTTGTCTGAGCATAACCCGCTCAATAATCTTCGACCTAAACTGTATGTTAGAGACTGGGCGATAACTCTGCAAGGCATTCTTATCTAATGATGCCTTCTTGATGACTGGCAACACTATTGCTTCTTTAAGGTCAGTAGGAAACACACCACTGGTCAAAACACAGTTGATAAGGTGCACAAGTTCAGGAAGTACAATACCGAGGTGCTTCTTCAACAGCCATGTTGGTAGTGGGTCAAGGGAACAACTCTTTGAAGACGAACTCTTGATAATATTCTCCACTTCATTTTCGCTTACTTCGGCAAACTCAAGAAAGTGATGAGCAACCCCCTGAATACCACAAGATGGTATCATCTGGTCTGGATCAGTATCAGGATCATCACTATCAAGTTCACTCCTAATCTTCAATACCTTGTCAGAGAAGAACTTTGCAAATCTATCTGCTAATTCTCCTGGAGAATCATGTACTGGGAGAGTAATTTCATTGGTGTTTAGTAGCTTGCTCAGTACATGAAAGGCAGTTTTAGGGGTACAGTCAGCTAGAGCATCAGTGAAATATTCACATTTAGCCTTTATGATACACCTCTTGACCTGCAGTTTTGCGGTGTGAAGAGCATTCCAGTTCACGTCGGTCTTATTTTTCCTCCATTTTCTCTTACAGCGAAGGCGTTCACGACGCAAATCCGCAATGGTTGAGTTGTACCACAGGGGCCTGCGTCGTGCCTTCACATCAACTGTCCTCATACAAGCCGTAGAGTCGAGAGCTGCAAGAACTGCCGAGTCAAATCTTGATACAACTTGATCCACATGAATTTCACTTCCAGCCTCATCATTATCTTCAGGAGCACTTAACTTAGCCACAAGCTCAGAGGCAAATTTCTTATGGTCCATGTCCTTGAAGTTCCTATATGTTAAGGATGAAGAAGCTAACTCTGGATGACTTGCTCTAATGAAAGCACATACTACATGGTGATCAGAAATATGGTTGTCATGAACTTTACAGCTGATCAAGCTTCCACTGTCAATGCGAGTGATAATAGGATCAATTGTGTGTCCCAATCTGTGCGTTGGCTCTGAGACAATCTGGATAAGACCATTTGCAGATAAAAAAGATACCAAATGAGCCACGTCTGATTTGGTAGGAGTGTCATATGTCCCATATGAACTCCCAAAATACCCCGACCTAGATAGTTTCACAAGTCATGTGAGTGGGGTAGATAGTACACGAGGGGGGGAGCAAATTTAAAAACTCACATCTCCAATATACTTTGAATGCAGCTAATGCCAGAAGTGGCAATTAACCATAAATACTAATGTACTATTTCAACTTTCATCCTTTTTCATTTCTCAACTTTGCCTTTTATTACCGGTACTCATAATCTTTGAGAGGATATTACCCTTGGATACCAGTTACATGTACTTCCACTCCTTAGCAATAAACATGCCAACAAATGGTCATTAATGACCCTCAGCACAGCACACTCGTCTGTGACTCACTATAAATTCTCTGAATTGGTACCTCTCTCTCCCCTCTCTCTTTGCATACTATGTCACATTTGGGATGAAAACTACTACTTTCTTTTCTTCTAAACTTCTCAAAGTTCTCTACTTCAGTAAACACGTGTTTTGAGAGCGTCGTCTTAATACTTAATACTTAATACTTTTGTGGATTCCCATCACCTCATTTGGAGAAAACTTCAATTGTATCTTCCACTGCATCTCACATTCACGTTTTCTTACTACCCTTTTTCTCCATCATTTTCACTAAGAGAAAAATCCAAAATACTGCTTATGCTAGTCAAGTTATTTTTTCTTTTTATATTATCTGTGTGATTTTGTGTCAAACATTGGGATCGTGCAATAATTGGAACACTTCATTATATTGGAGGATTGTCTGTCGGATGTCTCTACACGCATGAAGTCAGTAAGTGGAGATTGGCTTATTACCATTTCATCTACCAACCCCCACTTCACTAGCAAGACTAAAATCGTTACATTTTCTCAAGAGAAGGTGAGAAAAATACAAATTTCAATTTTAGTGGTGATGTTTTGGAGGTTGTGGATGATTTCATCTATATTTAGATATAATGGTACAATCAAATTATCAGCCACAAAGCAGGTATCACAGGCAAGGAAAACTTCTGAGCACTCCACTTTATTAGGTCACATCAGTTGTAGAATGATTGGATATTGGCTCAGAATTGTGACAGATGAGGACAATTACACTTTCTTGATTGGGTTTTAATATGAACAAAGATCCAACTATGCAGTTGGATGAGCTGCATTGAAGATATATTACAGAAAGCAGGTTTTGGTAATGAAACTGATTGATTTCTAAAAGCCTTGTGTTTAAAGTCCAATCAAGATTGGCATGCAGCAACATGGTCAAATCTTATATGTTCAAACTATAAATATATGAAAAAATATTGGGTTTTGAGAGATATTTCCAAATTTTAATTAGGATGCAACTACTACATTAAGTAAATTCAGATGCAGGTCTTATAAGTAACCCGTCAATAACAATTATCTCGAGAATCAGTGAATGATGTACGTTATGCTCGCTGAAGGAAATTGGAGATGAGTTCCATTATTTATTTGTGTGTCCTTTCTTAAGTAAAGACAGACAGATGAACATACTAAAAAATCTTTTATAGACATTGTGCTTACCAAATGGGTAGATTATTTAATCTAGATAAAAGGGGCCATTTGAAAAAAATGAAAAAAAAATTAATTCGAAAATTAATGTTGTACTTTTCTAAATCATTTGATGAATTTGATAAAAACCAGAGTGAATGTAACTACTAGAAGTGGTAGGGTCATTAACCCTATCTAGGCCGGGGGGGGCCTCGGAGGCCCCCCTCAACGAATTGCGCGATATTTTCGCCGTGCGAAATTTTTTGACCGCGCTACTCGCTGACTTTTTACTTTCAAGTCTTGCGCAACTTTTGAGACCAATTTTGCGTCACCTGGGTATGTGGTTCCGAAATTACGCAACATTGTGTAAGTGCATGTCAGACCGAAAATGGCTCAAAAACATGATTTCGTGTACAAAGTCAATGCAAATTGTGTTTTCAACCAAAATTCATAAATGTATGATTATTTTTAGTTTTGCTAGTCTAAATGTATTCATTTTATGCTTTTTATGATCACAGAAGAGTCCCCAACAAATTTCATTGAAAAAACAATGAAAAACAAAAGGTCAAAAAAACAAAGAAATACATAAGAAATTGCAAAAAACAATATAATACATAAGAAAATGATTTGATATCACAATTTTTTTCATGTACACTTGCTAAAGACACCACAAAGAGTTTCTATACCAAAAATTAGTACATTTGGAGCTTTGTTTAGGGAGTTAGAGGAAAAGGTATGATTTCGCATACTAATTACGAATAAATTAGCATAATCACTTAATAGCGATTCGCATGAAATAAATTAGTATACAATCTTGTAGATTATGTCCCAGGCAACCCGCGTGCCAATTTTCGGCGCGATCGCGCAGTCGACGGCCGAGATCTTAGGGGGGGCCTGGGAGGCCCCCCCCCCGGCCATAGGAACTCACAAAATACCCCAGCCTAGATAGGGTTAAACCAGTGCATTTTACAATGTAATAACACAATATATTCATTTATATTGGGTTGTGTTGTTGTTGTATTAGCCTTTTGCAACATGTACTTTCACAATGCAAACATTTGTATTCATCATTGTAAATATGTTCATTTTATACACAATTTCATTATTGTAAATAGGTTCTTGTAGAGACTCTCATACTCCCGATTGGGGGTCGATAGAGTTTAATAAAATCTTATCAACATCACAAACACAAAAATGAGGAAACAATCATTTCAAAATCTCTATCTTGAAATAGAGTAATTAATGTATTGGATAAATGTAATTGATGATGAATGGACGACTGCCAAAATATAGAGAAAACTGGCACTTTTTATTCAAATAATGGCACTTACATGTAAAAGGAATTTTAAAAACAGTATTTATTCTCCTCATCCCTTGAATAGTACAAATTACTGTATATATTCCCTTGCTTTGATCAGTTAAAAATTTGGACCAAAAATCATGGTAATAATGACACACAAATGATACTGTGAAATTAAAAGTCACTTAGTGTATCAAATGCCCTTCATTCATTCATTTCATAAATTTTCAAATACTACTTTGGATGGTATGTACATGTAAAGGATATCAAATGATATAGATAATATTCCAGGATGAGCATTTGTCTCAGTCCTTAATAATATCACAATATCACAATCAATATTATTGATTTTTTAACATGATTATATTTTCCATAAGATTAAATATAGTACTGAATTGTCTGCATGCCACAATTATAATTGACGATGATCATTTTGAATGATTTCTATATATTACAAGTATTCTACCACACTATATTTTCATTCTAAAAATCTTCATCAATAGCAAAATAAATTTAGAATTCATGAATCTGAATTTTTCTTAGGACCATCTATTTCGTTCAGGTCATTCCTGGACCGTTTCATAAAATGTGTATCAGATACAAGAAATCTTTGGTACAGTTGAAAAGACCAATCAAATTGCAAGAATTCAGTATGCAATGAAGCTTTCATGAAACAGGGACTGAGATGACTTGGAGCATGATGTCACTGAAGTAAGTAATTTTTAATGACTATTGTCAAAATACAATCTTTACATCTGATTGACTAGCAGCAAATAAGTGAAAATCACTGACAAAGATTTCATGAATTGATCCTCTATTTTGATAAATCTAATATTTCATCAGCCTCATTTCTACTTACCAGTATATCTGAAATAGACAGATATTCTTCATGGCACAAAACTGAAATACTACCCTATTAAAAAGGGTAGTATCATTATCAATGATTTTATTGATAAGGGTATGTAACACTTTATTCAATGCATATCATAGACATGGACAGTGGAGCTAAGGATTATCCTTTGTTCATGCAACAATAGATGACCCACCCCCATAAAAAAAAATAATCCTCAGCTCCGACATCCATGATCCACAGATGTTCACTGTTTAATAAAATTTTTATCTTCTATAAAAACATCCAAGAAGAGATTAATACAGAGATTACCACTTGTATGACAAAGTAAAAAAATTATATCACCGAAAATGTTTCATTAAGAAATTAAACCCCAACAAATTTATCAGGAAAATGCAGGATTATGTATATAAAAGTATCCATTACACTACATTTTACACTACACTTTGTAAAAAATTTGAAAAAAAAAACGATAACAAGTGCATTATGCGATTCGATATAGCAGCAGTGCTGACTTTGACAATAGCTAATGAATCATTATTCACAAAAGAAAACACTCATATGATAATAAAATATGTCCATTGACCATGATCATGTGACCTAAGACATGTGCAAAACAATCATTCATACTTGATTACCCTTATGTCTATGTTTCATGAACTACATGTGTAGATCCATAAACTTTCTAAGTTATGATGCCAATTTAACAAAATACCCCCAACACAGCAAAAGTTCATTGACCCTAAATGACCTTTGATTGTGGTCGTGTCACCAGAAACAAGCACAAGATATTCAGGAATACATGGTTACTCCCATGTCTCAAGTTTCCATAAACTAGATAAAATTTTAAAGTTATGATGATAATTCCACAAATACCCCCCCCCCACATGCTCAAAGTTCATTGACCCTAAATTGACCTTTGACCTTGGTCATGTGACCTGAAACACATGAAGCATCTTCAGTGATACACTATCCTTATGTCCAAGTTTCATGAACTAGATTCATATACTTCAAAAATTATGACATTTCAAAAACTTAACCTTCATTGAGATTTTGATATCGATTCCCCCAACTTGGTCGAAGTTTATAGACCTTACATGACCTTTGATTACCCGTATGTCCAAGTTTCATGAAGTCCAAATACTTTCTAAGTTATGATGACATTTCAAAAACTTAACCTTGATTAAGATTTCAATGTTGTCGACGCCGCCATCGGAAAAGTGGCGTCTATAGTCTCCTGCTATGCAGGCGAGACAAAAATGGCTCATGCTCACACACAATAATTAAAAAAGTTTTATATGATAACATTTCAAAGACATGCTGCAAGTGAGAAAAGATATTAAACATTCCTTCTTAAAAAAATTAAAAACCACCAACAAAATAAATCACACAATAAATGCCTACAGCATAAAGGTATTCTCCCTGTGACAGGGGATCCCTGATTCTTGTGATTGACTGCACAAAGATCTCCTTGTTAGAAGACTAGAACCATCAATAATTTCTTACTGAAATATATCAGTGATGTATCCAGCAGCTTTACCATCGAGTCTTGGAACCTCTATAGGTTGTCTGCTTCAAGCTCTTTTTGTAGAGTAAGTGATATAGTCTACTAAACTTGACTTGATCAAGATGATTGCTCTAATTGAAATACTTTATGTCATGAGACATGCCATGCTGCTAGTGCTGCCTTTGCAACATGAGTGAGGTATTAATATCAAGGTGACCTTCAATAATTATAGTTCACAGTGATGTAAGAACTTTCCAAGGTAATGTACTAGAGTGATGAAATGCATTGATGATCTGACACAAGGCCACTTGTCAACAATGACATGATGGATATCATCCTGATATCATGTTGGTTCCAACCTCTATGGTCCTGGGCTCTTATAGTCTTCTATACCCTGAACCTCTGAAACTATAAATCAAGACCATACATTAATCCAACTTATGATAACCATTGCTGTTAGAATCTGTCTTGCTACCGTGCCGTCCATCGCCATTATGTTCAACCTTAGAGTCTCCATTCCCATAGAGCATGGTGGGTTTACCTTTCTTGAGGTAAGCTGCTATGTAGAAGTGTAAGAAGAGAACAAAGAAGATGAACCCATAGCTAGCTATGATCCATACAAAGACCTTGGGGTATGGGCACTCGATGAATAGAAGCTGACTGCAGTGTAACATTACCAGAGTGAACTGGATCTGCAATGCAAATGTAAAAAAAAAAAAAATCCTTGAAATAACCACAATATACTGTCATATTGTGATTGATATTTCGAATTTCAGAAACATTTTTGGGACTATTGAATGTCCAACTTCTGTTGCATTAACTTTTTTACGGGGGCTGCAGTTGCATTTTTCACTTTCATTCAAAAACCAACTAACCATCAAATGGAAGAACTATCATCTCATCTTTCAGAAAAAAGTCAAAGTAAGTTATGGTCATTGAAACATTGCAAGTTAATGATCACAGGATTGTCTGTAAATGCAACATTGATGAAATTTGCAAAAATATAATAAAAGCCATATTTGATTTTTTTTATTTCTGGCAAAATTTGTATCAGTTCAACTTATTTATTTAACCCAGCATAAAATGATACACAATATGTACAGGAATAACAACATAGAAGACAAGTGGAATGCCTCTGGCATTCTTGCCTGAATGCGATTCAAAATAGCAGCACTGCTGACTTTGAAAACAATTAAAGATGAATAATTATAAAAAAAAAATACCATTCATACTAAGTTAATGAACTCCAAATAACCTTTGACCTTCATCATTTGACCCGACACTTGTTCAAAATGATCAATGATACTCGATTACCCATATATCAAAGTTTCATGCAATAGATCCACATTCTTTAAAAGTTATGATACTATTTTAGAGCTCATCCTTGGTTACAATTTCAATGTTGACACAACAACATAGTCAAAATTCATGAATAAAACTTGCAATTTTCTCCTTATAGAATGTCAAACTTTTACTGGATTGAAATTTCTACGGATACTATATCGAAACCACTCTGCAAACTTGTTGCATTGTTTGAACTTTGTATGCCCGAGATCTGACAAAAAAAAATCAAATAAAATCAAAAGAAAGAAAACAATCCTTACTAGTTGCATCTTTGTCATGTATTTCTTCCACCACAAATACTTGTGCATATGAGGACCAATTGCAGCAAGGCCATAGTAGATGTACATCAAGAAATGGATAAAACTGTTTAAAAATGCATGGAAGGTACCAAATCCACCTACAAATTCAAAATAAAAGCCAATACATGGAATAATTTGCAGGTATTGCATTATGATTTCCTATGCTTATTCTTTCATTTGACAGCTACACAAAATGAGTTTTAAAAACAGGTTTTTATAAATTTTTCTCATTTTCAAAATCACATTATTAAATTGATGAATTGAAATTGTTAAGAAATTGTTGTAACTTAATAATGCAAAGCGGACAAGCCATAATGAATAATTATAATAATATATGTGATGTATAAAGTGCCAAATCCACTCTCTGTAGAGTTCTCAAGGTGCATTGAGAAATTAAGAAGTATAAAAGAAAAGTTTTAAGAACATTTTTGAAAGACTGAATAGAGATACAATTTTCGATGTCTTCAGGAAGTCTATTCCTTAGTATGGGGCATGCATGAGCAAAGGATTTCCCCCCTATGTTTTTTTAAACCTCTGGAACTACAAGCAAACAAGATATTGAAAAGCATAGGCACCTAGCTGGTATGTAATAATTGATAAAAGGATGAGAGTACCGAAGTGATGACGTCACAAAAACTTTTTTTTTTGCATTTCAGCATGTTTGATACCATATTTTGGTAGTGCATGATGAAAAACCCTCACTACCAAAATTTGGTGGGAATTGGTCCATCAGGGCCTGAGGGCCCACATGAACCTCATAACCTCATGACAATGTATTATTGGCCTGGTTCCTAACATTTAGAACCTGGCCAATAATACTTCAATGGGGCTAATCATGTATTCATATCTTGCGGCCCCAAATGCAATGAAAGGCAAGCAAAAAAACCTTAAGTTATCCGATCCATATAAAGGGCCAGTTCAGTGAATTCAGAATAAGAGCAATACATGTATGTGAATATTTGTTTGACAGATATGCAGAGTAGCAGCATTTTGAAGCTTGTGAAGCTGTTTCTCTAGTAAATTGAACAGAGCAGATGAATAAAGCCGTCGCACGCACCACGAACCGTCCTCTCTGCGCACTTCGATACGAAAGTTAATTTTGCAGAAAACGCATTTAAAGAAAAGCTTTTTTAAAACCAGCAATAAGTGCACCTACAAGAAAAGCAAATTATTTGCCGGTGTCTACGTTCGATAGTTTCGGTTCCAAAGTTTCATCCCGTATCTTTATATTTTCTTGAAGTGAATTATTTACGCCACACTGGGCATCGTAACAGAGAGGACCGTTCGTAGTGAAATCGCGAGGCGCGATAGCACACTGTATCTATTCCACGAGGACGGTTCGTGATGCGTGCGAAGAAGCAATAGTTTCAGTTCAGTGTATAGAAAGGTAAGAAACTGAAATAATAATTATCTTAAGTCTAGTGTATGGTAATTGAAAAAAATTTCAACATTCAGGAAGAATTGAAAATTGATTGTTAGTTTGGACCAAAGGGCTGATTTACAAAATTTTTCTCCAATAATAAATTGCAACATGTGATACCAAGTACGAAAAAACACGTTTTACCTGTGTGTAAGGAACTCTAGCAAATTGACAAATTTGATTAAGTTGAGTGATTAATGAGTGCATATGAAAGTCACCTTTTAATTCTATGCAACCTCCCATCACTGCATTTTGTTTCCCAGCACTGTGCATTTTGGGTGCATCATTTTACCCATAGCACGTAAAAACTGAGACGCTATCGCAAATTTGCATTCAGAATGAAAGAGCTATGGCAAGTAATTTGATGCGCTTACTTAGACGTGCATACTACATGTAGATATGCCTGTGATGTCATATTAGAAAACAGGTGTGATCTCTTTATTTCTGCAATCCTTGAATGTTTGGAGGGCTTGGAACAACCTAGCCATTACATACTGCTGACATGTTTTATAAACAAATGATGCACATTTTAAAATTTGTGACATTAGTGCAGGCCTTATCGCAATAACGTGAGCATTATTTGTATACTAATATCATTGCAAATGATTGACATGCAGCTTGACACTGTCTATCTCAAGAATTCTAGCATTATTTATGTGTATAATGCACTTACTTGCAGTGCCATAAGCACCGAAAGGTGAACCTGTGCGCTACAAAAGTAGCCACTATTACCATTTGTTATTGAGATAGGCTCTTACCTCCTACGAAGCGTACTCCGATCCACCAAGTGAAAGGCATAATGGCATGATGAAATACATGCAGAAACGATATCTGGGCCTTCTTCTTCCGAAGTATAAAGAAGAACTAAAATTTGAATAATAAAATATATATATGTTGAGAATTATCACAACTTCACTCCAAGGGGAATCAATCCTACGATCCACTTGATTTTAATACAAATATAATAATGAGAGATGAAACATCAATGAAGTTTTCACAAAAATCCTTCAAAGAATATCTGAGCTCTGAATTTTCAATGTTTTCATTTTGTGACATCACTTGCGAGCACCCCCCCCCAAAAAAAAATCCATTGCTTTTTTCTTTTTAATAGATATTTTGTTTGTAATGAATTATTTAATTTTATTCCTTCAAATCTGAAGAGACTAATTTGTCTTATTAATCAACCCTAAGTTAATTGACGATAGAGAGAGAGCGCTGCATACATGTAATGTATCACTTGTCAACTTAATACTCGAACAAATGGAAAGCCACTGGCAGTCTTGTATGCATTACATAATTCAATATACAGTGTGTATCCAAAAAAAAGTTTGCACTTAGATTATACATTTTGCACTAAAATTATACATTTGTAATATCCTGAAGATTTTTCCACATTTTAACATTGGTACATATCCATTTAAGCAAACGATATAACTGTCAAAAAATATTTCCGCATGAGAGCACCATTTACTTTTGAAGTTAGTGCAAAATGATTTGCACAGAACTTTGAAATAGTTATGCGAATACAAGTAGACCTTCATCATGAAGAACACGTGGAATTTAGCTGGTAAAATTGATTTGAAGACATCTTTAACCTTTTTAAACTTGTTTCCTTGCCCAAAACAATTTGAAGAGAGAATTGCGCCCCACCCCACTTCTCCACACACCGAGGCCTTCGTGACGATATTTGCTTTACGTTGAGCTGTGATTTACATGAAATGACTTAGGCTTGATTTTCATTTTGTTAATCATTGTCAAGCTTGGAATGAAATGTAAACCCACTTTAAATGATAAAACTTTATAAAAAAATGCTGGACATGTCTGATATAAACTTTTATTCAGATTCAGCTTAGTCCTCAGATCCAGCTGACAAAAAAGGGTTAATTGTGTGCTTTACAAGTGTTGAAATTTCAATTTGTGTGGCAAAATTGTTACAAAAAAGCTTGAATGTACATGTATCTATTTTTTTGTATTGACTAAAAGTGCAAGGAAAATGCATGAGAAATGTTTCGCAGGGTTAGTTTGATTTTGCCCCTTTCCCCTTGACACAGCGTGAAAATGAGCATTTCTGCGCAAACAGATTTCTGTGAACTTTACAAAAATGGACAGTGCTCACTCAAGTGTAACATTCTGTCAAAACTTTTACTTTCATTTGATAAATGAGACCCATACCCAAGATTATACATGAAAAAAAAATACCCACATGTTGTATATTTCTTAATTCCCATGGCTGTTTCAAAGTGTAAACTTTTTTTTATACACACTGTATAGCAACATTGTGGACTTTGAAAACGGACTAGGATATATCATTTTTCACAAAAACATATTCTTTTAATAATCAAATACTAAGTGTGTTGACATCAAATGACCTTCTCCCAGTGACCAGAAATTTGATTTGCCTATTTTTAACTTATGCAACAGGCTTAAACTATCTTGAAAGTAACAAAATCTAAAGTTAACCCTGGTTAAAATTTTGCTGTTGATACCACCATGAGCTCAACATTCATTGAACTTGATAATGTGACCTGGAACTTAAGCCAAATGATGGGTAATACTTGATTACCTTTATGTCCAAGCTTTATGAAATAAGTCCTTATACTTTTGAAGATATGATAACCTAGGTTTAGATTACAAGGTTGATGTGTGCACTATTGGTTGCCATTATAATTGATCAGTACATTATCATACATGTTGTAGAGAATTCACAAACTCCTAATTCATTAATTACATGTATATTCTTACAATGATTCTTGAATGTTAAGTTTTAATATATGTTGGAAAATAAATTAAATTTCATTCCAAAATAATTTCTGTTCATTGCACATACATGTACATGTATGTGCAATTCACATGAATCCAGCTTTAGATGTTTCGATTGAAATAATAAATTTTACCTAAATACATGTTTGCATTATTGCAGTATGGATGTGTAAAATATATCTTTGACTTTTTTCTATTTCTTTCTCTTACACCATCATTTTCCCCCCTCTCTCTCTTCCACATTCCCAATTCTTATCTCCTTTCCATTTTCTTTCCTGCTCTCTCTCTTCCACATTCCCAATTCTTATCTCCTTTCCATTTTCTTTCCTGCTCTCTCTTCCACATTCCCAATTCTTATCTCCTTTCCATTTTCTTTCCTGCTCTCTCTTCCACATTCCCAATTCTTATCTCCTTTCCATTTTCTTTCCTGCTCTCTCTCTTCCACATTCCCAATTCTTATCTCATTTCCATTTTCTTTCCTGTTCTCTCAATGGGAAAATTCAAACCATGATAAAGCAATCATCTTTAAAAGCAAAATCTAAGACCTATGGTTCTCTTTATTTTCCATTTATATGGAATTTATTATGATTGAAATATACATGTACATGTATAATCAAAGTCTAAAGCAGTGTGATATTCAACGGAATATTTTGAAAATTTTTAGGGGGTTTTAATTTCTTTCCAACATTTTTTTTACACTTTTGATCTAACAGTCACAGTCACTACAGTTAACTGTAGTGACTAGGCCCTAGTTCATAATTATGTCAAGGAAGCACGTCCAAAATAAATGTAAATGACAGCATAGTAATTGACATTTTATGGAATCTTTATGAAAAATGGGGAAGCTGCTCAAATCATTATGTGACATCACAAAATCAAAATAAATATTAAAAAATCTATAAATCTGGTGTTTTCACATTGATTTTAACCAAACCATAACATATATTTTCTTTTTTTTAATAATTAAAATATTCAAGAAAGGCTATTCACATCTGTATCATAGCCCTTTAAATTGAAAAACTTGTGTGGAACATAAACATGAACAACAAACCATAACAACATTAATATATAAAACCATATGGGAAAAAATCCATCATGCATAATTTATAAACAAATATCATTTCAGGTGCTACAAACATGATACTGGGGTTAACTTTCCTTTTAAATCATAAGTATTACTTACTGTGTCCCACATCTCAATGAATTTGGAGAAGTAAAACCACCAGCATACATTGAGCATCTGAAGAGGGAGAGAGGATACAAGATTGTTTGTTTAAAAAAAAACTGCTTTATATCAATCATTTCAACAAGAGAGAAATCACACTTCATCGTGAATTACTTGCAATAACCTATACCATGAAAATACATCAAGTTTTCTGCCTCTTTCATTGATAGATAAATTGAATTTATTGAATACTTTGATAAACTGTAAATGCATATGACATTTCAAACTAAAATAACATTTTATCTCCAACAAGGTAATATAAAATATCATATCCCCCTTATGAATATTCATTAGTATTCTAGATAAACGATTGATCAATTTGTGATAAAATATAATTTCAATAAGAAAACACATTGCTGCAAATAGCTCTAGCCTACACAGGGACTGACAGCTTGACAGGTCTACGTTGTAGGACTAGGTCCAGCAACATTAGAACTGGTCTAGTTTGGTTACATATCAGCAAGGACTTGGTCTACAAGAGGTATACAAAAAAAATACGTCAGGCAATTCCTGCTAAAGCATAGAGTGGAAATTGTTAACCCTATGTTGGACTGGCAATCTATTTCAGGGAAAACAGTAATTGCCAGTCCAACCTCAGATAAATATTTCTGACTATACTTTCTCAAAGCCTGATATATTTGTTGCTATAATCCACAAGTTAACAGCCATACAAGTATTATTACTTACTGTCATTGCCCGAGGGCTATTGCTATAATCCACAAGTTAACAGCCATACAAGTATTATTACTTACTGTCATTGCCTGAGGGCTGTTGCTATAATCCACAAGTTAACAGCCATACAAGTATTATTACTTACTGTCATTGCCCGAGGGCTATTGCTATAATCCACAAGTTAACAGCCATACAAGTATTATTACTTACTGTCATTGCCTGAGGGCTGTTGCTATAATCCACAAGTTAACAGCCATACAAGTATTATTACTTACTGTCATTGCCCGAGGGCTATTGCTATAATCCACAAGTTAACAGCCATACAAGTATTATTACTTACTGTCATTGCCCGAGGGCTGTAGCTATAATCCGCAAGTTAACAGCCATACAAGTATTATTACTTACTGTCATTGCCTGAGGGCTGTTGCTATAATGAACAAGTTAACAGCCATACAAGTATTATTACTTACTGTCATTACCTGAGGGCTGTTGCTATAATCCACAAGTTAACAGCCATACAAGTATTATTACTTACTGTCATTGCCTGAGGGCTATTGCTATAATCCGCAAGTTAACAGCCATACAAGTATTATTACTTACTGTCATTGCCCGAGGGCTATTGCTATAATCCACAAGTTAACAGCCATACAAGTATTATTACTTACTATCATTGCCTGAGGGCTGTTGCTATAATCCGCAAGTTAACAGCCATACAAGTATTATTACTTACTGTCATTGCCTGAGGGCTGTTGCTATAATCCACAAGTTAACAGCCATACGAGTATTATTACTTACTGTCATTGCCTGAGGGCTGTTGCTATAATCCACAAGTTGACAGCCATAAGTGTAGCCATTCAACCAGCCTCCACGACCAAACTGGGGATCATAATGTTGGAAATAGACCTATTAAATTTCATGAAATACATGTTCAATTCAAATTCATTAATCCTTTAACTTTTTTCTTAAAAAAAAATAACTAGTGAACATTATTTAGAATTATGCATTCTGTTCTCAGTAAAAAAAATTTTAAAAATAAAATAAAAGGAGACCCTTGATATTAAAGCTCAAATTATACAGGAAAAAAGACTTGAATAATGAAATGCTGGTTGGTTTAATGGTTTCAAAATTACATTGTTCAGAATTTAATCAAATGACCACCCATGACTCCGTATACCTGCTTAAGGATTTTGGAAGAAATTGTGTAATTGCTGAGAAATTAGCAAAATAAGCAAGAAATGTGAGCACAATTTTCTTCGAAAACAAAAATAATACTTTCCCACATGTGCTTATCTGTGTTGGTGTTCTTCAGTGTGATAGTTTTTCAGCTTAAGATTTCATGAGTTCAAAAATGTAAATGCAGCAGATCAAGATAATGTAGTGACAATCAGACTCATAATACTGCATTTACTTTCATTTATCTTAAAAGTGGTATTCCCACAAGATTGGATGGACAGTCTGGACACAGCCAAAAGACTCCTAAACCCATAACAAGTTTCAAGAACAGATTTAGACACTTTTTTGGCAATTACCTCAAGAAAAGAATGTGAACTAAAACTAAAAGCTCTAATTCCAAACTGAAGCTGACAAGTGATACACACGTGAAACGCCCAATTCCACTCTAATTTTTGTGTAATAAATGAATTAAGTGACCTATATGTCATGTGTCATGAGGTCGCCTACTTTTCACTCTAATTTTTGTGTAATAAATGAATTAAGTGACCTACATGTATATGTCATGTGTCATGAGGTCGCCTACTTTTGCATTACATGGTGATTTTTGCATACAACCTATCCTAGTAAAAGTATATTTTCTGAAAGAAAATTGCTTAATGAACCCAATATCCACTCAGAAAAGGTGTAAGACATAAATGTTATATTGTGTTGAATAGAAAAAAATTAATAATTTTTTGTTTCTCTTATTTGTGATCAATATGTAATTTGTATAATCCACCTATGACCAAAATAATCATATTCCTATACAGTACAGAGCCAGACCTTTTTTATAATAACAATGTATGATTTTTTATTTGGTTCATGATTCAATGCCAGGAAATTACTTCCCAAATCAGCCAGAACTTGCTCCAATTTTTTTTTTGATAAAAAATAAAGAAATGTATATAGCCTATTATTTTGTGTCTTATTATTGTTTGTATTCCCATTATTTGGTGGATATATCTACTTTGTGCATCTGGCATAAGGTACTATAAACCAATTTAAAAGAAATTATAAGAACATTTTGACCAAATAACGCTTCAAAGCTTGTGGGCATTTTCACCACAGATGGACACAGAGACAAAAATATCAAGTTGATATTCTTGTCAAATGCTTTATGTTTTTTAATAATACAAGACCTGAAGTTTCTGAGACAAAAATTTTTTCCGGCTCTGGCAGCCATTTTTTATTTCAAAATGGCTGCCAAAGTATGGATACAAATTAGTGTTGAAAATAGTATATTGATACATAATTTATTTTGACAGATTTTTAAGAACAGGTTTGATCATGATGTTTTCGCCTGTGATTTAGCTTGCTATAATAACACTGTTTAAAATCCCACAGAAAGAAACACCAGTAATTCATTCAACTGATAAAAAAACATTGATGAAATATGTGATATGGTATGTAATGTCAGTTACCGAAAACATGAACTTTTTTTCTCATTTCTTGGAAAAGAGGATATATTATATGAAACTTGATACATTTCCTCTCTAGGTAACACCCCTCCCTTCTACACCTAAATCAAAGATTACCAATTAACAATGAAGCCATAGGGTACCATTGAATATATGTAATGTCAGTTACCAAGTGGAAAATGTAATGTCAGTTACTGATATATGTAATATCAGTTACCATGATAAATAAAAACATTGGTTACCAATATTGAAATGCAAATATGTGGTCAATTTTATGGTGAAGAAATATTGTATACTTGTTATTCAAGTCTTACACTTTAAAAGTCACACCAGAAGGAGCTTGCTATTGTATTGCCTAAATCTGCAATATTTTTAAGCTTAACATTGTGATGAAGGGGATTTCCAGGGTCCCTTTTTTAGTTTCTAGGATTCTTTTGAGCATTGCCTCGCTAAAAGTATATTCCTGGTTTTTATGCCTGTTAGTAGTGTGGATGTGTGATACAATTTTTGTTTTTGGTTTACAAGTATAGATGAAAAGTGAAATTTGACAGTTCTGATCAATGTTGCATGGATCTACTAAAACTGTGTGTTTTTTTTCTAATTTACAAATAGTTCAGTTTCAGATTAGAAGCTGGAGTTTATTTTTTTGTTGACAGCTTAAAAAGAAATCAGCAAAGAAAATGATTAAAAAATTATGAAGAGAATAAAAATCAGACAGATATGAACAAGCATTGCTTGCACTGACCAAAATAGAAATCAATAAAACTACATGGCTGCATGAGATTCGGGGGAGGGGTACATGTAGCCTAGGGGAGGAGACCCTTATTCATTTTGCCTTTTTTGAGGGGAGGGGGAGGTTGGAGAAGGAAAAGGTTTAAAAAGTCAATAAAAAACTGAATATATTATGGGTGTATAGTCAGAAAAATCCATGTGTACAGTCAATGCAATATTAAATTACTATAGGAAAACATGTAGCTGCTATGACCCCCCCCCCCCCGAGTAAGTAAAACATACATTTCTTATCTTTTGATAATTAAGAATGTGAAGTATTATGAAACTTTTATGATTTTAAAAAGCCTCACATATAAGTACCAAGGAAATTATGCCTTTGAAGATCATATAGCACTGGTAAATGTTAATGTGTATTGTCAGTTACCGACAAGTAATGATAAAAAATGTTCAAATCAAAGAAAGGAATTAAGAAAAAGAAAAAGTTTTCTCATTGAAATGTTCCTAGAAACTCGGGTATACTTCCACACCAAGCTCATTTTCATGTGAAGCCCTGCACAGAATATACAATGCAATGATTCCACACATTTGACTTCCATATGTGTTATCTCTATGGCAAATTAAGTGTAATGTCAGTTACCAGCATGGTTGCGGAAAAATTATCATAGCCCCAAAAATACAAAAACGAATTGTTTAATATTTTGACACATCTTAACCTAGTAACGAATGTATATTTACATATTGAAATTATTACTCTATCTACTAAGGGACATGAGATATTTTAATTTTAATGAACACCCTAAAATTGCATGTCTCTTTTCGTAATGTCAGTTACCGACACATTTTTGCTTGCTGATGCGTAGAAAAATGTGGTTACATAGAAAAACTTAGTATCAGAGTATACAGCAAGGTTAATTTTATTAACTCTATCAAAAGCAAACTCCCATCATTTGTTGTTTTAGAGATACACACAATGAAAGGTGCGAAAACATTGTGCCGTGTAATGTCAGTTACCGTGAAAATGCCCTTATGCACTAATTGTTGGTCTAAATGTCTCTGAACTGTGTAATCTGACCTTTAAGATCTGCAACATCACCAAGAATCACTTTCATCCTACAGAATACAGGGTAAATCACTTTTTTTTTAATTATTGATTTACATCACTTCCATTTAAACAAGTTCAAATGATTGACAATTTTTTTGTGGCAGTTTTTTTTAATCATCTTTACATCATCAAAAGATCAAAACATGAATAAATCCTTCATATCTACTCAGAACAATTGAAATCAAGTTAATAAAATTCAGGCTAATCTTGAACAAGTAGAGCGCCTCTGGCAGTCTCACCTGCATCACACGATTGAATATAGCAGCAGTGCTGACTTTGAAAACTACTTTAAAATAATTATTCACAAAAAACACCATTCATATAATGATACAATACTACGTTCATTGACAATAAATATTTGACATTGATCATGCCACCTAAGACTCGTCAGTGACACTTGATAGATATCCACATTTTATAAAAAGATAGACTTTGAAAGTTTTGACACCAATATAATAATTACCTCCAAAATGGCCTAAGTTCAATGACCTTAAATGACCTTTGACTTTGGTCATGTGACCTGAAACTCGCATGAGATGTTCAGTGATACTTGATTACCGTTATCTTATGTCCAAGTTTCATGAATCAGATCCATATACTTTCAAAGTTATGACGGAAATTCAACAGATACTCCCAACATGGCCAAAGTTCAATGACCTTTGACCTTGGTCATGTGACCTGAAATGCGCACAGGATGTTCAGTGATACTTGATTACTCTTATGTCCAAGTTTCATGAATCAGATCCATAAACTTTTAAAGTTATGATGGTAATTCCATAGATACCCCCAATTTGGCTAAAGTTCATTGACCCTTAATGACCTTTGACCCTGGTCATGTGACTTGAAACTCAAACTGAATGTTCAGTAATACTTGATTAATCCTATGGCCAAGTTTCATTTACTAGATCCGTATCCTTTCTAAGTTATGCTGTCATTTCAAAAAACTTAACCTTCAGTTACATGTAAGACTTGGTGATGGCGTCGGGAAAGCGGCGCCTATAGTCTCACTCTGCTATAGTCTCACCTGCATAGCAGGTGAGACAAAAACCAAAGATGTACATGTCGCTTAGACCCTACTCCACTTTAAAGGACAAGTCCACCCAACAACAAATTGTTTTTAAAAAAGGGAAAAAAATTGAAGTATAGCACTATAAATTGCATCAAAATCAGATGTAAAATAAGGAAGTTATTACATTAACAAGTGGAATGCCTCTGGCCGTCTCACCTGCATCACGCGGTTCAATATAGCAGCAGTGCTGACTTTGAATACTACTCTAACTCGCACAAGATGTTCAGTGATACATGGTTACTCTTATGTCCACTTTTTATGAACTAGACCAATAAACTTACAGAGATTCACCAAAAAACCCCAACATGGCCAAAGTTCATTGACCTTACATGACCTTTGACCTTGATCATGTGACCTGAAACTCAAACAGGATATTCAGTGATACTTGATTACTCTTATGTACAAGTTTCATGAATCAGATCCATAAACTTTCAAAGTTATGATGGTAATTCAACAGATACACCCAATTCGGCCAAAGTTCATTGACCTTTGACCTTGGTCATGTGACCTGAAACGTGCACAGGATGTTCAGTGATACTTGATTACTTTAATGTCCAAGTTTAATGAACTAGACCAATAAACTATCAAAGTTATGATGGTAATTCAACAGATACCCCTGATTCGGCCAAAGTTCATTGACCCTAAATGACCTTTGACCTTAATCATGAGACCTGAAACTTGCACAAAATTTTCAGTGATGCTTGATTACTATTATGTCCAAGTTTCATGAATCAGATCCATAAACTTTCAAAGTTATGATGGGAATTCAACAGATATCCCCAATTCGGCCAAAGTTCATTGACCCTAAATGACCTTTGACCTTGGTCATGTGACGTGAAACTCATGCAGGATGTTCAGTGATACTTTATTAACCTTATGTCCAAGTTTCATGAACTAGGTCCATATATTTTCTAAGTTATGATGACATTTCAAAAACTTAACCACAGGTTAAGATTTCGATGTTGATTCCTCCAACATGGTCTAAGTTCATTGACCCTAAATGACCTTTGACCTTGGTCATGTGACATGAAACTCTAATATGATGTTCAGTAATACTTGATTAACCTTATGGCCAAGTTTCATGAACTTGGTCCATATACTTTCTAAGTTATGATGTCATTTCAAAAACTTAACCTCAGGTTAAGATTTGATGTTGACGCCGCCGCCGCCGCCGCCGCCGCCGTCGCCGCCGCCGTCGGAAAAGCGGCGCCTATAGTCTCACTTTGCTTCGCAGGTGAGACAAAAAGTGTTGCTTTATTTCACAAAACAGTTACTGTATATGCACATCCTGATCGGTATGCAAATGAGGAGACTTATGACTTCATCCACACACTATTTCTTTTGTATTTATTATGTGACATACATGTATTCTAATTTTCTCCTCATTTTCAAGAGAAACAACAATAATTCTTCCCTGAACATGTGGAATTAACATTTTTTAATACTATATGGTTCCGTCAATGGAAGTGCTTGTAGCTGCAGAACCCACTTTCTTATTTTTAGCAAAACTGTTATAATTGATATGCTGGTTTATTGTAAAAAAAAAATCCTTCTTGAGAATCCACAAACAACTTCTTTTCCCAATCAGTCACAGCTTTGCAAATTATTGATTTTGAAAGAGAACAAAGAGGGTGACAAAAAAATAAAATAAATGCAGTTTTCATTAACATATGATCTTCAGTCATTGGTTTGAAAATAAAATAAAAATGTTTGTGTTTTGAGAATGTGAGTCTCTGAGTCATAGAATTCTTCCAATCCTCATTTCACGTTTAGTAAGAGGTTTGCAGCATTAACTGTACCAAGACATTATCTCAACTTGGAATGGACCTCTCTAAACCAGAGGATGAAGACACAATGTCAGCATCTTCATAACTTTAATATTTTGTATAAATTCTATTTCGACTGGCTTTAATAATGAAATAGATTAAGAATACTTTTAGTAATGAAATGTATGATTGATCTGTGTAATGGTTTTTGTCTCACCTGCGAAGCAGAGTGAGACTATAGGCGCCGCTTTTCCGACGGCGGCGGCGGCGTCAACATCAAATCTTAACCTGAGGTTAAGTTTTTGAAATGACATCATAACTTAGAAAGTATATGGACCTAGTTCATGAAACTTGGCCATAAGGTTAATCAAGTATTACTGAACATCCTATTAAAGTTTCATGTCACATGACCAAGGTCAAAGGTCATTTAGGGTCAATGAACTTAGACCATGTTGGAGGAATCAACATCGAAATCTTAACCTGAGGTTAAGTTTTTGAAATGTCATCATAACTTAGAAAATATATGGACCTAGTTCATGAAACTTGGACATAAGGTTAATCAAGTATCACTGAACATCCTGCATGAGTTTCACGTCACATGACCAAGGTCAAAGGTCATTTAGGGTCAATGAACTTTGGCCGAATTGGGGATATCTGTTGAATTCCCATCATAACTTTGAAAGTTTATGGATCTGATTCATGAAACTTGGACATAATAGTAATCAAGCATCACTGAATATTTTGTGCAAGTTTCAGGTCTCATGATTAAGGTCAAAGCCTCAAAGGTCATTTAGGGTCAATGAACTTTGGCCGAATCAGGGGTATCTGTTGAATTACCATCATAACTTTGAAAGTTTATTAGTCTAGTTCATTAAACTTGGACATATGAGTAATCAAATATCACTGAACATCCTGTGCGCGTTTCAGGTCACATGACCAAGGTCAAAGGTCAATGAACTTTGGCCGAATTGGGTGTATCAGTTGAATTACCATCAAAACTTTGAAAGTTTATGGATCTGATTCATGAAACTTGTACATAAGAGTAATCAAGTATCACTGAACATTCTGTGCGAGTTTCAGGTCACATGATCAAGGTCAAAGGTCATGTAAGGTCAATGAACTTTGGCCATGTTGGGGTTTTTTGTTGAATAACCATCATATCTCTGTAAGTTTATTGGTCTAGTTCATAAAAAGTGGACATAAGAGTAACCATGTATCACTGAACATCTTGTGCGAGTTAGTAGTCGATTTGACATTTTCCGAACCTAGAAATGTTCTTTCCGATGAAGTTTTTTTCCTGATTCGTGTTCCTATGGGGTCCTAGAACAAATTCAGCTTGGTTGCCAAAAGTTGCCGTTTGGGCAATTTTGCTAATTTGCATAAATCCAAAATGGCCGCCAGATGTCATCTTGAAAACCTAACTTTTGAACCCCTGTCCACAAAATGATGAGTAATGACTCGTTTTAGGGGTTTAGAGATGTGTAGAACTGATTTCTGTAATCATTTTTGCAATGTAAGGTCATCTTTAGGTCAAATCCAAGATGGCCGCCATATGCAATCTTGAAAAATTGACTTGTGTTCCCCTTGCCCAAGAATGACGAGTAATACCTGTATTTAGGGGTTTTGGGGTGTGCAGAATCCATTTCTGCTTTCTATTTTGCAATATAATGTCATCTTCGGGTCAAATTCAAGATGGCCGCCATATGACGCCATCTTGAAATATCAATTGTTGAACCCTTTGCCCCAGAATCATGAATAATAACTCTATTCATGAGTCATTAGGTATGTTGATTCAATTCATGTAGTTATTTTGCACAAAAGATAATCTTCAGATCAAATCCAAGATGGCCGCCAACCGCCATCTTGAAAAATTACTGTCTGAGGCTTATACGTGTTAGAACTAATGTAAAGGGATTTCAGTAAGAATACTCATTTCTTTTATTAATTCTCAAGTTCATTTCAACATTAATTGCTCAACTTAGAATGAATCCTCTTTAGGTTTGGGCTATCCATTTCGAGTGTATTTTTTAAGGTCCATTCATACCTTTGTACTGAAGAGGCTTTTAGGGTCTTATTTCAATTTGAAAGTGTTTTATCAATATTATTTTTCTAAATCAATGTGTCCAATGATTGGTAGGCATCAGTTCGCCTTAAAAGACGATGGTGTAGCGCTAGGCCTTACATTTTCGAGAGTGACTATAGAGCACCACTCTAGAGTGGCAGTCTCTAGAGCAAATTTTTACAGATGAAGGAGGATGGCGCTGAGACACGTTTATATAGAGATGCTGCCCTAGCCTTCCTCCTAGGCCTTTGGTCTGCCAATTTAGCATTCCGATTATTTTCTGACGTCTTGACCCCTGTACTTAGTAGCTCTGTACTTAGTAGCTCTCCATAGAATGGATGGCGACTATCATCTACACCTTCATAAGTGTTAGTGTCTATGCCGGCAAGTTTTATGTCATATTTGCATGTGTCTTTAAAACGGAGGTGTGATCTATCGATGGGGTGAGACCAATCACACAGCTTACCTTACCTTGGTGAATCCAAGAAGGGATTCGCCAAGGTTTCATGGGGCAAACATGCCCCAACCACCTGAGGTGCCTTTGACTAAGGAGCGAGAATAAGCTTTTGATGCCAGCACGTACGCTGAAGGGCCTCTGTATTTTTCACTTTGTCCTGCCATTTAACGTGCATGATACGTCCGAGGCAGCTGACATGGAAGGTGTTTAGCCACTTTTCTTGGTCGGCGTACGTTTTCCAGGACTTACTTCCGTGCAGGAGCTTGGCCATGACTGTGACAGATTTTACAATCCTGATGCTTATATGCTTGTCCTGTGAAAGGGGACAAAAGACATATAGTCGGTACAAGGTAGGTGAGGAGTCCACCATAACCAGACGAGTGTGTGCTGTTGATATACATATCTGGAGGACAGTCGGTGTCTTGAGTCTATCAGGATTTCTGACTGTCTCAAAGTCTGATGGATGGTCCAAACCCCTTACATGCACAAGACAGGCAGCTGTTATGTATGACTAGGTCTTGTACTCCCACTTCTTGAGAGGCAGGGGCGACATCGTTTCCGTAAAACATTTCACGAATGAGAACAATCCTGACCGTGGAACAGTCTTGGGAGCCTATCTTCTGCAGGAGGCTAAAGAGCACACTCCTGCTGACCAAGTCAATGGCTCTTGTCAGGAGGAAAAGTCCAATAATAATTATAAAGGAAGTTAATAATTAAATCAATTTTTTGGAAAAAAAATACAGAGAAATCACTTTTTAATTCAAATAATAGTTTAAGTCATTTCACTGGAAAAGTATGGTTGCACAGAAATAAAAAAGGGATAAAAACTCCCGATAGCCCAAACCTTGAATGGTTTAATGCTAAAGTAAGCGGTTAATGACGAAACCTATCAACCATCTGACCATCTTAGACATGACTTGACCTCAAACTAAAAATGGAATGATTAAAAGAATGAATCATTCTCACTGAAATCCCCTTACATGAGCTCCAATACATAACAACAACCTTATTAGGGACAGCACTTCTTCAAGGTTCAATAGTCTCGGAAGTAGTTTTTTTTTCTTAATATGGCGTTTAGTGGTCATGTTGGATTATTTTGACCTGGAGATGATCCTACATTGCAAAATTATGAACAGAAATTGAATAAACATACCAAATAACTCACGAAAAGAGGGATATTATTCATGATTCTTGGACAAAAACTTGAGAATTAATAAAAGAAATGAGTATCTTACTGAAATCCCTTTACATTAGTTCTAACACGTATAAGCCTCAGACAGTAATTTTTCAAGATGGCGGTTGGCGGCCATCTTGGATTTGATCTGAAGATTATCCTTTGTGCAAAATAACTACATGAATTGAATCAACATACCTAATGACTCATGAATAGAGTTATTATGCATGATTCTGGGGCAAAGGGTTCAAAAATTGATATTTCAAGATGGTGTCATATGGCGGCCATCTTGGATTTGACCTGAAGATGACATTATATTGCAAAATAGAAAGCAGAAATGGATTCTGCACACCCCAAAACCCCTAAGTAGAGGTATTACTCGTCATTCTTGGGCAAGGGGAACAAAAGTCAATTTTTCAAGATTGCATATGGCGGCCATCTTGGATTTGACCTGAAGATGACCTTATATTGCAAAAATGATTACAGAAATCAGTTCTACACATCTCTAAACCCCTAAAACGAGTCATTACTCATCATTTTGTGGACAGGGGTTCAAAAGTTAGGTTTTCAAGATGACATCTGGCGGCCATTTTGGATTTATGCAAATTAGCAAAATTGCCCAAACGGCAACTTTTGGCAACCAAGCTGAATTTGTTCTAGGACCCCATAGGAACACGAATCAAGAAAAAAACTTCATCGGAAAGAACATTTCTAGGTTGGTGTATTGAGCCTATGAGACTGTCAAATCGACTATAGAGTAGTTTTCAAAGTCAGCACTGCTGCTATATTGAACCGCATGATGCAGGTGAGACGGCCAGAGGCATTCCACTTGTTTTTTCTGTTATTTGTAATTTGTATGAAAAATAAAAAAAATCGAACTTAAATTTTAAAAAAATGCCGACCCAGGCTTCAAATTTCAAGCACTCCTTTTGATGTAATAAACTGAGACTTGTTGCAATACTAAAATTAATGAAAATGAACTGAGAAGTGATGTTTACAGGGGTGTGAGATTTCAGATTTTTATCTCATTTCAGATTTTTTTGTTTTGTTTTTCAGCTTAATTTCAGCTAATTTTTGGCTTTCCTCTGTACAAAAAGTATGGGAGCTCTTTCTATTTCAGACTTTTTCAACACTCTTCAGCTTTTTTCAGATCTTATTATTTGTGACCACTCACACCCCTGTGTTTCATTTGATGATATTGTAAGTTATAAATATGACCATTTAAAAGGATTTGTGGATGTACAATTATCTATAAAAGTTACTAGCATAATTCATTTCAACTGATCCAGGCTGAAATTTTTCAAATATATAAGCACAGTGGTTCAAAATAATCAGTGTTAATATCATATTTTATGTGGGACCTAACAACTAGAACATGAATCCTTAAGTAAAAATTGAACTTTCCTTTAAGTCCTTATCTTTAAAGGACAAGTCCACCCCAACAAAAATTTGATTTGAATAAAAAGAGAAAAATCCAACAAGCATGACGCTGAAAAATTCCATCAAATTCGGATGTAAAATAAGATAGTTATGACATTTTTAAAGTTTGGCTTAATTTTCCAAAAGCAAATCCTGGGCAGTATGCAAACATACCGCGTGGAGCGTTGTGGCCAAGTGGATTAGTCTTCGGACTTTGAAACAGAGGGTTGTGGGTTCGAATCCCAGCCATGGCGTAATTTCCTTCAGCAAGAAACTGATCCACAGTGTGTTGCACTCAACCCAGGTGAAGTACATGGGTACCAATAAGAATTCCTTAAAAAGCTGTGTGCGCTTTGAACGCCTAGCTTAGCCGGGTAATATAGGAGCGCCTTGAGCACCTAACAAGGTGGATATGTGCGCATTATAAATACCCTATATTATTATTAAACAAGTGGAATGCCTCTGGCCGTCTCACCTGCATCACGCGGTTCAATATAGCAGCAGTGCTGACTTTGAATACTACTCTAACTCGCACAAGATGTTCAGTGATACATGGTTACACTTTATGTCCACTTTTTACGAACTAGACCAATAAACTTACAGAGGGTCGCATTTCATAAGTTGGGTATGCAAAAAGGGTGGCGTATGAACAATTTTCCACACTGTGCCATGGATAAATTGTTGCTACATCACAGCATCTTGACCAAATTTATTGAGTAATATCTCATTTTGAAGCTAAAACTATAGGCTAAATATATATATATGAATTAGATCAATACAATATCAGGAACAAAAACTATAGCACATTAAGTTTGAAGTAACAGGGGTGGTGGAGCCGGTGGATGCGGAGCCGGTGGATGTGGTAAATGATAAAATATTAATTAAACCTAATTAACAACTTAATATAATATGTAATATGACTGTTATCCTCATATTTCTGGGTGTTTTAAAGCAGGGAACAACTATATGTCATAAAAATTTGTCAATTTTGAAAATATGCATGAATACATGTGTATGTCAGCTCTGATCTGCAACCTAATCAATTAGTAAACCGGAGAGAATTTGTTAATTATCTAATTTGTAATCTCAATTTTTAGCACAAATGTTGTGTATCATTGCAACAAACATTTCTACCCATGATGTTGTTGTTTTGCCAAGCATATAATTACAGTGACAGGTATTTTGGGGGCAAAAATGTGAAATTAAATACTGTTAATTAATTAGTATAATTAATATGCATACAATAATAGATAATTATTAGATTTTTTGTACAGATTTAATTATTGATGTTTCAAGATTATAACTGCAATTTACTAGGGTGATCCAATGTTGCATTAACTTTTGACACCATTTTATGTGCAGCAGGTCCAATTTGAGAAAAACACATTTCAAAATTCACATTTACATTGATGTCTATGTAATAATTAGCTGTTAATTAGTCATTTTAAGGAGAAATAAAGGTAGTCGAGACTTAAAACTTTTTCATTATTTAGAGAATGGTAATAGCTATAACATATAAAAAAATATAATTTTTGACCATTTTTACCCTGTTCGCGAAATTGGACCACATTATGACATGCGACCAGAGATATGATGGTTATTCAACAAAAAACCCCAACATGGCCAAAGTTCATTGACCTTACATGACCTTTGACCTTGATCATGTGACCTGAAACTCGAACAGGATGTTCAGTGATACTTGATTACTCTTATGTACAAGTTTCATGAATCAGATCCATAAACTTTCAAAGTTATGATGGTAATTCAACAGATACACCCAATTCGGCCAAAGTTCATTGACCTTTAACCTTGGTCATGTGACCTGAAACGCGCACAGGATGTTCAGTGATATTTGATTACTCTAATGTCCAAGTTTAATGAACTAGACCAATAAACTTTCAAAGTTATGATGGTAATTCAACAGATACCCCCGATTCGGCCAAAGTTCATTGACCCTAAATGACCTTTGACCTTAATCATGAGACCTGAAACTTGCACAAAATTTTCAGTGATGCTTGATTACTATTATGTCCAAGTTTCATGAATCAGATCCATAAACTTTCAAAGTTATGATGGGAATTCAACAGATACCCCAATTCGGCCAAAGTTCATTGACCCTAAATGACCTTTGACCTTGGTCATGTGACGTGAAACTCATGCAGGATGTTCAGTGATACTTGATAAACCTTATGTCCAAGTTTCATGAACTAGGTCCATATATTTTCTAAGTTATGATGACATTTCAAAAACTTAACCTCAGGTTAAGATTTCGATGTTGATTCCTCCAACATGGTCTAAGTTTATTGACCCTAAATGACCTTTGACCTTGGTCATGTGACATGAAACTCTAATAGGATGTTCAGTAATACTTGATTAACCTTATGGCCAAGTTTTATTAACTAGGTCCATATACTTTCTAAGTTATGACGTCATTTCAAAAACTTAACCTCAGGTTAAGATTTGATGTTGACGCCGCCGCCGCCGTCGGAAAAGCGGCGCCTATAGTCTCACTTTGCTTCGCAGGTGAGACAAAAACAAAAGAAATAGTGAGTGAAGGACATTGACCTTCTCATTTGCATGTCACTGAATTGTGCACATCACTGTTAAAATGTGAAAAATAAGTGAAACTATAAAATGTAATAAATTTCTTATTTTACATCCGATTATGATGAAATTTATGCTTGTTGGATTTTTCTCTATTTATTCAAATCAGCACTGTTTTGGGGTGGACTTGACCTTTAAATGAAATGCAAACTTACATCAATCACCATGTACAGCGATAGCAGCACCATTGCAAAGTTGTAAGCCATGAGGACTTCTCTGAGTTGGAAGGGTTGTCGTTTCTCCATCAGTTTGGGTCCTACCCAAACAATGAACAGATAGACCAGAACCAAGAAGGTTCCGGGCCAGACACTGTCCATTAATAACCAGTCATCCACACGAGGATCTGGATAATATAACATGCATCAATGAGGTCTATAAATCACAACCACATTGAATTGCATTAGCTGGTCATACAACACTGCTATTAAAGATTCCTTTCATTCAGACATACATGAAGTACCTATATAGTCTTATAAATTGACCTTGTTTAAACATGTGGGCCAACGTTATTCTATCGCAGGCAATATATTTCATGTTGACCTCAATGCCAGTCAATATATTTCATGTTAACCTCAATGCCAGTCAATATATACACAACAAAAAAAGTAAGTCCCCCCTTAAACAAACATCAATAATTTCCAAACCAATGCGAGTTTTTAATATATATTTACATGAGCGTGTAGGTAATTTTATAAGCTACCCTCTGAGTAAATGTTATGGACGTATTTTACGTCATGCTTCAGTGAGCACCGTCAGAAGGCAAAAATGTCACTTTTCAAAAGTCACAAGCCAATTATCATGACTTTGATTCCATTTTATTGGAACTTATTCCACATTCTCATCACGAAAAATAGTCAGAAGTCTTATGAAAGGTACTTTCTAAAAGACTATACATTTTTTAGTTAAATTTCACGGTTGAATAAACACAAGTCCAAATTTGCTATAATTGGATGTTTAACACGTTTTTATCATTAAAAATGATAGAATATGATGACAGTTATTTTTGGGAAGACTTTCTTCAACAGTATTCATTGTTTCACGGTTCAATGAAAATGTATTGAAAACAAAAAATATGATTTTCAAATATCATAGGCAAGTATTGTTTCATTTTGGTAACTGAAAATGATCTTTTCTCAACTTTTTCGTTGTGTTCATGACCAATTAACATGCTTCAATGATTCAAAGGCGTTTAATTAAACATTCACGCTTGAATGAACATGTGGAATGTGATTAGCTCTTTTTTTACGTTATTGGAAAAAATGCCATTTGTAACTATGGATATCTGTCACAAACCTCCTTGCATAGTTCATTTGATTTGATTTGATTTTTGTGAAAATCCAGATGTTTAATGCATCAGTGAGCACACAATACTCGAAAATTATGCAAATGAGAAGAAAGTTCAAGGCCTTGGCCCCACTCTGTGCAATATCGAATGGTTATTTTGGTGTGCGCACCTTTTGGATAGTGTTACTCTGAAGCCATGTACGAAGTTTCATGAAATAACTGTTGGCAGAAGTAATAAAAATCGTCCATGAAACAAACCCTCATTTCAAAATTTTGACTTCCTCTCTCATAGACTTGTGTACATTATGGGTGCATATGTTTAGGAATAAGTAACCCCTTATTCAATATGATGAAACTTTTTTTCAAGGCTGTCTTTATCAATGTCGTTTATCAACCTTTGGGCAAAATTCTGTGCAAAAATGAAATCGATTTGTTTATTTATGGATGAGTGAGCACGCATCAAAGTGGGAAAATTTGTATTTTCAATGTCACAGACGCATTTTAAAGTGATTATTGGGGGCAAATTCGGTTTCAGATGTGACTTTTATTGCTGTTGTTTTTATCATCCATCATTTCTATCACCACGCACTTTCCGAATTTTAAACATTTTCATGGTTGAGCGAGCACAATCGAAAACTTAGGAATGAATACTCTTTATACTGCATAAATGTATTCTTTTCCTAACATTTTCTCAGGATCAGTTGAATGTATATATGGACAAATCAGTGGTGGATCCAGAATTTTAAAATGGGGGAGGGGCCTATAATCGGGGAGCCACCAACATTAACATGATCTAACAAGTTGTAGAGGATACTACCATAAACCCCTATGATAATACGTCACGATTCAGAAGCTGCGGAATGGTTTTCAAAGTGGGAGGGGGGGGGGAGACTGAGCCAAAAGTGAGGGGGGGGGGGCTGATCATGCAAAAAAATCATTTTTATATGTTTGTACATGCTTTTGGAAAAAAGTTGGGGCTGAAGCCCCCCCCCCCCCGCTTCCGCAGCCCCTGCAATACATTGTGCTCACTCAACCATGAACATACGATATCAAAATCTGGTCTGAAGTGGTTGAATGATGGATAGTAAAACAGCATAACACCATAAAATTCACCTGAAAACAACTTTTGCCCAAATTTGTATTTGAACAAACTGAAAAACGACTCTTGTGACTTTTAAAAATGGTCATTTTTAATTCATTCTTTAATTACTCATGCATGACTCTACCGATCGATCTCGTTTTTCCTTAAGTTGCTTAAAGGGGAAGTTCACCCTGAAGAAAACTTTGTTATAAAAATAGCAGAAAAAATAGTAAAAAATATTGGTGAAGGTTTGAGGAAAATCCGTTAAAGAGTAAGAAAGTTATTAGAGTTCAAAATTTTGGATTTGTGACGTCATAAACGAGCAGCTGCCCCATGTGTTATGTAATATGAAATGTATGAATTTCAAATTTTGTATGGCTCCTGATGACTTAATTTTGTTTTCTTTTCATGATCGGGTGTGAAATGATTTGTCTATTGATATACAAAAGTTACAGTAAAAACCATATTCAATTTTCTGAGAAAATGACATTTCATTGATTTTTTACCATTCGCTATGTAGGAATGCTGCTCGCATATGACGTCACAAATCAAATAATTGAAATTCTAATAACTTTTTAATTATTTGATGAATTTTTCTCAAACCTTCGGCAATATTTTTTATTATTTTTTCTGCTATTTTTACAATAAACTTTTTGTCAGGGTGAACTTCCCCTTTAATGAGTGCAGAAAACCACCTATGAAATCTCATATCTCAAACTAATTTGATTCGAAAGTTACAGTAATTTTATTTAGGGGGGACTTACTTTTTTTGTTGTGTATATTTCATGTTAACCTCAATGCCAGTCAATATATTTCATGTTGACATCAATGCCAGTCAATATATTTCATGTTAACCTCATTGCCAGTCAATATATTTCATGTTAACCTCAATGCCAGTCAATATTATTTAATCATTGCTGACAAAAGAGACCCTTTCTGTGCAATAGGTGAAACAAAATGAGCATTGACCTCTTTATCTTACCTTTATGTTTATCAACAAATTGATCCCATCTTTGTAGGTATTCTTGAATTACTTGAGCCATCTAAAAACAAAATGATAAAGAAATAAACTGTCACTACATTGGAATTCAACAATTCACAGAAAACTTGAGAAGTCACAGTGCTCAGCCTCATCAACAGTGAGAGGTTTGGTGTTTGGCAAAACAGCTTTTACAGATTCCAGACTGCACCTGTTTCTTAAACCAATTTGGGTGTCATCATGAAATTGGGAACCACCTTTAATAGTACAGCAGCAGTCTATTCTGTCACATGCAAGGTTTCCCTCCATTCACTTTGTACACATACATACGCATACAAAACATCGAGTGGTTCCCAAACTTTACGATTTGGTCACCAATTTTTGTGTTATATTTCGTCATTTCAAAATTTCTTGTGGGCAATTCCACAGGTTGGTCCAAATCATGTAACGTGAGTAACCGACACATTCCAAAGATTTGCCAGGAGCATAATAGAATTTCCCAAGTTTTGTTTTTAAACAAAGGATAGTCAGACTGTGTACTTTGTTGTGATAAGGAGATGTTTAGTTCCTATCAATAATAATGGAGTTACAGCTCCAAGTATGAGTCAAGGTGTCTCCAAATGTAACGTGAGTAACCGTGGAATAGCCCCTTGTAACAATTTTTAAGCGATATGATATGGTCTGATGGTTCTTCACTTTCTACAGATTTTCGTTGAAATATCTCAGAAGTGTAATTTTATGCACTTTTCCTACAACTTGCGATTCCCATAGGCGTGCATGTATTAGCTATGTTGGTGCTCAACCCAGCCCCGCTCAACAAATGACTTCATATCGTGATCTGTTATATATAAGAAGAATTGTAAGAGAAAGGAGCTATATACAGTCATTTATTTTTTTCTCTAAGAAAGATCATTGCATAACAAGAATATTCCAGAATAAGCTTTGTTAAATGAGGCTGAGTAATGCTTGGTAATTCTGAAATGTACAATAGCAGAAAATAGAGACTGCTAGCAGAGGAAAATGACAATAGGATTCTCTTGTTTACATTGTTAATTTCACTGAGATCATTCTAGAGTCTTCTAGCAGTGTTGAAAATAGATGGGAGCGATTCCGCTCTTGTGCGCTTTCAAATTGCTCTCGCAACTGCCGAAAACTGCCAAGTACGGAACGACTCCCAACATGAAATCGCTCCCATCCATGCCTGCATAGTAGCCAGACAGCCAGGCCAATGCAGCTGCAGTTTTTACTTCCATGCATTGTCGCTTTCTGAAGTGTAACTGAGTGAACTTTTCAGAATCATGGGCACGGCACTTCAAAAAATGTGTATCCAGTTCACCGAAACTCCAATATACCCGGGTACTATTTATCAAAACGCTGCGCATCACTTGTCTTGCCGTAACATTGATATTGAAAAATTTGCTTTATTATTGCTTTTTTCTTTTTTTATCTGTTTAGGCATTTTGATGTTCAGCAATATATATCATATATATATATATATATATATATATATGTATATATATTCTTGTTAGTAAAGTGTTTACTTTTATCATCAAATTGTTGAGTATATGCTTATTTAAGGCTCCCATAATATATATATATATATATATATATATATTGCTGAACATCAAAATGCCTAAACAGATACCTATTCATGAGCATAAATGTTTAATGTTTCATTTGTGAACTGATGAGCTTAATTTCTTATCATGTGTTTGCATACTGTGACTTAAGATTGGAAGAAATCATGTAACTGGTGAACACTTTACTAACATGAATATCAGTATGTGGGACTAGAGTGAAATTTCATGGTATCTTTGGAAGTTTTAAAAGGGGAAGAAATAAAATATCATCATTGGTTTGAACATATTTTGTCAATATCATACAAATAATTAACATACACGAAAATCAAGTCAAAAAATTATTTGTCCGGGGTCAAATTCAAGGTCAAATTAAAGGTCAAGGGTCACAACCTTATAAATCGCTCCAATACATTATTTGATGCATGTTTTAGATTCCTCTCTGAATTTTCTTTTGATTGGTACCAGTTACGTGAAAATTAGTCGACACGTTACGACGCAATGGCCATTGAAAGTTGAAGGTCACGCCCATTTTTGTCAAAACAAGGAGAAAAGGGCAGGCCGTAGCGCGAGAACCGATTTGACTAATTTTTTTGTTTTGTGCGTGGGCCATGGTGAATTTTATGTGTACCAATTTACAACGAATTCCGAGAGGGTCGGGTGCAAAATTGCACTTTCATTGGGTGAATTGGCATGGAATGACCCTATTATTATTGATAGAAAGCATACGTTACATGGCGTAGTTGTGTATAGGCAAGAAATTTGAATTTCGCGCCTTCAGACATACATTTATGATGAATGTACTCTTATTTACTATGTTATCATATGAAAGAAGTTAACAGACGCTCTTTATAGCAAATTTAATTTGCATTTAAGCAAGTTATTTGACAAAAAAGGTAAATATTAGGTACATAATTAGTGCATTACATGTACATGACATTCAGTATAGTAATTGATATGACCTTGATGTATGTCAAGGTCACTCTTAGTTGTCGAATAGATTTGTAAGTTGTAATGCAAGACAACATTGAATAGGTTCATTATTGCGGATTGAAATAATCGCTAGAGGGTATTCATTTGTCTCGCAATCTACTATGGTCAACAAGGAAATTCGTGATCACTCTCGCAAAAAGTGTTCACTGGCTTTCTAGGAAATTCGTGATCACTCCCGCAAAAAGTGTTCACTAGCTTACAAGTTCACGAGCACTCGAAAGCTCGTGAACTTGTAAGCTAGTGAACACTTTTTGCGAGAGTGATCACGAATTTCCTAGAAAGCCAGTGAACACTTTTTGCGAGAGTGATCACGAATTTCCTTGTTGACCATAGTAGATTGCGAGACAAATGAATACCCTCTAGCAATTATCAAGACAACATTAGTTGCCTATTTTGGAAATCTGTAGACATTATTTATATATGAAATGTTGTCAATTCAGATTATACAATTGTTTAATCTGTATTAAATTACAGAATGAACCAGTCGAATTGTCTGCACACATCAACACATTGAACTCGGTCTGATTCTTGGGCTTTGTTTAGTTTTCGACGTATCACATGCCAGCAGCCACACATATTCAAATGATTTACAATAAAGGTAGGTGATTGACGCCCAAAGAGGTTTCCAGGGATGCCTTTAAATTTGGTGTATAAATAATAAACTGTTTAATACTGACCAAACTCAACACAATGTTTGACTGTTATGCTTGCATTTCCCTGCTGTGCAATTGCAGCATGCATGGCTAAATGTGTGGCTCATACAATAATAGACCAGTTCGTAGTTACATCATGGACAATTTTGTTCAAATGACCTTTCGTTTCTTTCATTATGATAGGCAGATTTCAAAACAAGATATTACGTAAGCTTGCCTTACATAGCAGGATGAAGAAATTGAATAGACCAGGTGACTAGAATAGCACACCAATGAACACTTTATGAAGGTATTTGTTGCATTCCTACTTTGAATGCATATCATAACATGTTACACAATGTACTTGGCAAACTGTGAAATACCAGGCGTTCGTGGACGCATTGTTGTTTTTTGTGGATGTAAATGAAAACCACAATTCAAAAGAATGTATGAATAATCAAGACATCAAAGTTGGTGCTTATCTCATTAGATTTTAAACCACCATGTCACTTTAGTACAAATGACCTTCCACTGATCATGCGTAGAATCTTTTGATCATGCACAGAAAGGAACTACGAACTGGCTTATTAGGCAGCATGATGAAACCTGGGGTGGTATTCTGGAACTCTGTCATAACTTTTGTCATTTCTCTCTGAGATGTGACACCGCTATGATTGTCACAAATCGGTATTCTGAACTTTGTCTTTTCCCTGTCATATCTCTCAAAGTTCCCACCCATCTTTTCGGAAGCGAGCCAATCAAAATCATCGTTAGTTCCCAGTTGGAGCCCTTCTAGCCAATAGGAAAGCCCCGTGGCAGGTAGGGTGTATCCCCAAAACAGTTGCTGGCATCGCGCAACTATGTGTACATTGATGCGCTTAATTACAAAGAGAGACAGGGAGCTGTGAATAATTTTAGAGGAGAAGTAGAAAAGTAAGGAAAACAGAGAAAAAAAAGAGGGAATAAATATATAGGGCCTAACTTATTGTAGCATGAAAAAATAATTTTGAAAATTGTCATGGAAGATGAGTGAAACTAATACCACAATCTAATCTAAATAATATAATTATTTGCTTGACATTCAGTCGGCAGGGTATCGGCATATTTGGTACTAAAAGATATGACAAAATTTATGACTGCTACCCCCCTGTCATAACTTTTGTCATATCTTTTGCTTGTATAAAAGGATTACGCGCATTTAATGCCGCGTATTTTTGCTGCGCGCTAAAGAGAAGAGACAAAATTTATGACAATTTTTGTGACAAAAGTTATGACATCCACCAGAATACCGATTTTGTCATATCTCTGAGATAAGATAAAATATGGAGAAAAGACAATGTTCAGAATACCGCCCCGGAGTTCTAAATTACATATTTTTTGTTAATTGCAGGAAGGTGACTGCGGGATTAAGACACTTCACAGGTTCACATCTCCAATACTTATCCAGTCCATTCTCGAAGCTGTGGACACTGGGTGCATTTACTAAATCATTACTGAATTGTTTTCTATTGTTCTTCACCTACGATACGAACGCTTGCGTCGTGTAACGTTGGGGAAGAACAATAGGAAACAAGATGGCGGCGTAAACATCGGGCAAGTCTCTTCCGTCTTTTCAAGACCTTTTTCTCATTTTTTTGATGAATTATTGTTTAAAAATAAAATCCATAGCGTAGGATTGTCGGAAATGAAGTTGTATCCCATGTACATGATTTAGGGCTAGATCTTTTAGAAAGAAAGTAGAAATCTCGGGGGTGAAAGTTTCAGGTTTCAGAATAGACAAGAAGACCTGGCTTTGTTGAGAGTAACCTACGTAAATAAATGATTTTTATTCTCTAGAAGCCTCCTGGCTACTTCTACCCTAACCCAGGGGCTTACCGTGTATTTGACCATACTCAAGGGACTAGCGTGATTTATGGTCTAAATATTTCTCCAAAAGAATTGTGAAAACAGAAATTATGCACTTACCACGATTTATATGGATGAAGGTCTAACGAGTGGCAGTTTCCTGACATCGGGGCTCAGACTGGAACCTCAAAAAACGAAAAGTTCTCTCCTTCTACCCCAGTCTCAATTGGCCATTTTGTAATGAATTTTGAAAGTATTAGGAGAGGTATCGCGACATAACTTTTTGTTTTTTTTTGAGGTTCCAGTCTGTGCCTCGATCACGATGTCAGGATACTGCCACATGATAGACCTTCAAATTCAATGATATAATCGTGGTAAGTGCGTGCATAATTTCTGTTTATAAGATGGCTAAATAATTTGCAGCTTGCTGATTGGTCAAAGCGTACCACGTGATCATTCGCGAAAAGTGTCTATCCCTGCACACCCGTGGGACTTTTACGCACCCAAATTGTCTAACCCACGGTTTTAGCGCATGCGCAGTGTCTAAAAAAATTGAGATTTCGATTACGTACCAGCTTTATGCTCAATGAGGTCACGTACGAAGAATGAAAAATGAACTTTTTATAAACTAATTAGCGCTAGATCCACCAGCATATGTTGAAAAAGAAAATAAATTTATGCACAAATTCATCGATCGCAAAATTCTCCATGGTTCGACAATGCCCCATTGGGCATTAACACGATTGGCAACAAACTGAAAAATCTGTCACAAAAGGCCGGATGCAAGCTAACGTACACCAATCATTGTCTCAGGGCAACCAGCACCACAACACTCGATGCCTGTGGATACGAGGCTTGAGATATCCAGAGTGTCAGTGGGCACAAATCTGCAGATTCGCTGAAGCACTATTCTAAAACAAGTCAAACAAAACTTGGACAATAATAACAAGAACCAGGAGCTGGGTGACCAGGAATCTACATGTAGGCCTAGTATAGTGATTGTATTACCGACCAGCCTTGTATTACCGAACGCGCGTATCATATGCGTCAGAAAATAACCGAATACGCTCAAACCTTTGCAACATCCTTCCAAAATAAACTTGAATAGAAAAATGATGGAAAATGATCAAAAACACAATATCGAAGTCTTCATATCCTCAAAACAATAAAATATGGTCAAAAAGGCTCATCAGTGACTTTGTTGTTTTCCCAACTTTTCCCATAGAAAACACACTTTCGGTATTAAATACGATACCTTTTCAAGTGACCAAAATATTTCACTTGCGAAGAGAGGTCCAATTGGAAGCTGATGTTGTAAAAATGAAAAACAATTTCAGCAAAATTTCTACATATTTATATTTTGTAGGTATTTGTGTATTTATGGTGAAAATTTGGTGAATTTTATTCGAACAGTGTGTTTGATATGATCAAATTCATGAAAAGTGTTCGGTAATACGATCCACTACCATACTAGTAGTAGCATGGCCATCACAGAATGCCCCTCCAGATCCAGTGCCATAGCAACGACGAGTAACTTTAGTCAAGAAACTGTAGCATATGGCTATGACTCCGAGTACGAGTGCGATATCTGGCAGGATAACATTGTTCTAACCCAAACGCAGTCAAGATCGTCGATCACGGTCAGGAGGGACACCAGTCACGTTCGTTCGGGGAGTGGAAACGTTTTCCACTTCCACGGATGTAATGCGACTATCAACAACTAGATCTAGGTAGTATAGCTGTCAAATCTGCTGTAAATGTGTTGAATTCTTGAGAGTTGAAACATTTTCGAGTTCATGTGTTGGATTTGAAACTTTGTAAACTGAACTCTGAACTTTTTGTGGTGATCGCAAAACATCATTTAAATTTAACTCCCGAAACTCAAAAGAAAGTTGAAATATAGAACGGATTCAGCACAAATTGGAATCAAGTAATCTCGGAGAAATCCTACTCTGGACCATTTTCAAACGGTAAGTGCAATTTCAAATTTTTGATATTTGATTTAGATCTATTTCATTATTTCTTTCTCATATAAGGTGCTTAATTGCGTTCGAAATTACTTGAAATACTTAGCCATCTTATAAAAGGAATAACGCATTTTCCCATCGTTGTTCAGCAATATGCAGTGCACTCGAAGTTTCTTCTTCGCATGCACTGCATACTCGCTAAACAACTCCGCGGAATGCGTTATTCCTGTATTTCACAATTTTCTTTCCAAGTTATTGAGACCACAATCTACCCTGTCCCTAGTCCCATTATAACCAAGGTTATATCATAACCTTGTTCATAGAATGAGTGCCCTAGTCCCGTGTCTATGACTATGGTAATACACGGTGGACTCTAACCCAGGGAGCTCCTGCCCACGAAGCAGGCGCGGGCGGGAGCTCCCTGGGTTAGGTAGACTCCCGGGGGGGCACTCAGTAGGCTATATAATGCATAGTGGGTATGTGCCGCGGAGGGGACCCCCATTTTTACACCCAAATGTCTGTTCCAAGGCATAGCATTTTTGTCTTATTGAGAAAAAAAACAAAGAAAGCCGCTCCAAGGCATAGCATTTTGTTCTTATCGAGAAAAGATAAGAAATCCGCTCCAAAGCTTCGCATATTTTTTGTTACGCCGTTCCAGTTACATTGATCTGCTAAAATTTTGGTGAAAAACGGCCGCCAAGTGCTGTCCGACCATCATCTCTGCCCGAGCGCACCCGGCGGAGGCCTCGCTAGCTGCATGTTCCATAGGGGTGCATACACACGTACTCACACGCTGGTGATCCGTTCCAAGGACCCCCGTTTTCACAAATTTGTAGTTCAGAAGCCCGTTCCGAGGACCCTCCTTTTTTCAATAAGCCCGCTCCAAGGCCCCCGTTTTTGTCTCGCACGCGGCACACCCCTACCACTTTTTTGGTCGAGTGCCCCCCCCCCCCGGGTAGACTCCTGTCCTGGGCTCCGGCGAGCGCTGTCAGACCATCATCTCTGCCCGAGCGCACCCCGCGCTAGCTGCATCATGCACACATGCCCGTTCCATAGGGGTGCATAGGCACGTATAGTCACGTATTGTATTACTGGACACTATTGTGATTCCGGACGCGCATACAACTGCGTTCGAAAACAATTTTGTACCGTAAGACTTCCGCAGTTTAATTTCACAGATCAATTCAAAGAACAAGATTGCAAAAACAAGGCAAAAAAATCCAACTTTAACCATATTTTTCTCTAAAATGACAGAAAAAGCTTAAAACATCGTATCTTCTTCATCCGTCAGCTTCGGAGATCAGCAGAGATCCTGCACAGATAGTACATGTAACTTAGTATGTATTGTCAGTCAGAGAAGGTAGATGGATTCAGCAAAGAGGACTAGGATTCAAGCGTAGAAGATCTAAACATATGGATTTTCAGCAGGAAATTGAGGGCAAGTGTCGTAAAAGATTTTACACTATTTGCAGAGAGGTTTGCCCTTCTTCAGAGAGTAGATGGCAGTATCGAGGTCACGGAAAGTGAAGAAGATAGGGCATACATCTTCCTTTGACTGGACAAAGGTACTCGAGTTATCTAGTGGAATATACTGTGTCCTTGGAGAGCTGTTGTAATCCTTCATAGGAAGTGCCCCCAGATTCCTAAAATGCTCCTCAAAACCTGCAATGTTTTTGCCATTATATGTAATACCTCCAATGTCCAATGATTGTGTACTCTGCATAGACTTCCCTTTCCTACAGTTTTCCTTAACCAGCCTAAAGAACAGAGAGGGGTTGCTGTTGGTGTTGGCAGATTCTATTGCTCTGTGTGTCCGATGACGAAGAATGGCCCTAGACTGCCTGAGGCTCCTGGGAAAAAACTTCTTAGATCTGATGTATGCAATCCACTCAGGGCTAGGGTACATGGGACTGTGTGCAGCCTTCCAAGCTATCCACGCTCTGTGAGCCTGTTTGTATGATTCCTTCTTTCCTGATGGTAAACCCACCTGTAGCTTGTGGGGTAGTGATTTTGATACTGCTATCATGTACTCACTGAGAGTTTCAAAAGTTTTGTCAATCCAGGCTGAATCCAGGGTTAATGAAGGCAGAGTCTGGAAAAGTTCAGCACACAGTGTATCCAGGGGGAGGGTATAGGCTTCCTCAATATGATCTCGTGGCCAATCAATCTTGAGACGCTCCAGAGGCATGGAACTTGAGACCTCATCTCTGTCACTAGTGCCTTTAGGATGAACAGAAGTTGTACTAAAGATGACTGTCACCGGCCGATGGTCAGATGTGTTCATTGGGTGTTCATCATGGATGGAGAGTATGAAAGCATTAGAGGAGATCAGGAAACCATCTATATTGGACCGCTTGGAGCTGTCATCAGACATGAAGGTGTAGTCGCTGACTGTGCAGTGTTTGACATTGAGAGACAGGCCATGCCCTTCTTCTTTTTGCTAAAAGTTAAGGCCACTAAAAATGTGCCCTTTTTTATATGGCCGTGGTGCCCTTTTCTCATAAATGTGCCCTTTTTCTGATATATAATGTGCCCCTTTTGAAAGTCTGCACCTTTTTTTCTGAGCGAGGAAAACTTTTCTCAGATCTCAAAAAGTATTCAATACCTTAGCTTTACCAGCGACGTCCAGTGCATGTATGCAGTCTAGTCCGAAGCCGCGCCGAACGATGAGCTAGCTATACACAGCTGGCCGGCCAGCCGGCCGGCCGCTAGCGCGCTTTACATATGCTATGTAAGCTGCAGCATAAGAATGGACGAGCGCGAGCTCGGTATGTGTACTACACAAATGTCACGCGCGCTGTACTGTCCTGGCGAGCGCGCGCGATGCGTAAGTACAGTACTTTGAATGGGAGTGTTTCATAAAGCTGTTCGTCAGTTACGAACAACTTACGAACGACCGGTGATACTTTCTTGGGTGCTAATCAGATTCACATTTAATTACAAGTAGCTCAAGATGATGAGGTAATTTGGATAAAGAATTAGATGAAATTAATTTAGTTCTACCAGAGGTACTTCTACTTGATTTGTTAATATGTACATGTTACATGTCGGATGTCAAATTCAAGACTCAAAGCAATGCAATGATGTGTTATCCTGTCCTGAAGTGATTCTGAAGAATAATGAAATTTTCTTTTAAAACCTTATACAGTGAGTGTTGTCAGACTATTAAAGTTCATTTTTTCTTAAGTAAATAATGTGGTTTGGTAATGAATCTGATGTATAACATCGACTATGGAAAGCCCCCCCCCCCCCACGCCGCGAAACTGTAACACCTACAAATAATTTATTACACGCCCCTTAAAAAGTGGCCTGGGTGCCCCTCTGTATGGCCTTGGTGCCCTCTGCTGCCTGGCCTCAGTGAAAAAGTGCCACTCAAAAAAGTGGCCTTGCCCCCTTCAAACTCCTATTTCGAGGCCTGGAGAGATATAAGATTTTCTGCTGCAATGAAGTCCTTGAGCACTGCTACTGTAGGTTTCTTTGTGGACCTGCTAATGATGTCAGCATTGAAGTCCCCGCTACTATATTGACATGATGGGGATGAGAAGCTAGAATCTCAGATATGGTACAGTCGTACAGAGACAGTTCTGATACTCAGCAATGTCACATGGTGAAGTACTGCTGGGTAAATACATGTAGCAGTTGGTGACTGTAATATTCTCCTCACTTGATTTGAGCTGGATGTGGGCAGTTAGCAGCCTTGGAGAGTTACATTTGATCTCAGCTAAACTGGCAACAGAGTTACGTGAGAAGATGGCAACGCCACCCTTACCTCTACCTCTCCCTGGTATTAGGGATGGCATATCATCTTGATGGGCTTTGGAAATTACTGAAAAGTCACTATTAAACTGTTCTAGATTATCTAAGGTCGTAGGGGTTAGCCAGTGTTCTTGGAGGCATAGGATATTGAGGTTACTGAGAATATTAGAGATGTACTTTTTGTTGCTGTGTACCCCCTGAGTTGAAAGTCCCTATTCTGAGGGTTGCAAGACTGGAGTTGCATTGGCAAGGAGCTTGAGGCTGGATTGGGTGCAACTGATGGCTTGTTGATGGAAGGTGAGGGTTAGGTGTTCTTGAAGTGCATTTGGGATAGCAAGAAAGTGGAGAGCTGTGCCTAGAGAGTAGTAAGCCGCTTCTAGAAGGGTTCTGTGCATTAGGGCTGAGGCTCTGCCCGGCCGAAAAACATGAGCTGGCTACTGAGAGTGCGCCTTCCCAGATACACCTGAGAGGGTAAGATCAGAACAGCTCGTAGACATTGATGGTTGGTAATGACGTTGAACTCTTGGAGAGCTGATTTGACTGGCGATAGCCTGATTTAGTCATACTATGGTGGCTAGATATTCTGGGGGTACCAGATGTTGGGTCATCAGTAGGGCGAGAGTAAAGGAAGCTATTCCTCAACCTGGCAGGATTGGTTTCCCTCGGGTAACGCTTATCGAAGGGAGGTGGACCTGGGCTGTACATCTGAGATGCCAGGTCCTTTGCACTGGTCGGGGAGGAGATCAGTGATGCTGGGTCAGCTGAATATTGCTGCGGACCAGGCTGTTTAGAGGGGAGAGGGCGAGTATCACTAATCTTTTTTGGAGGGTTACTCTTGTCACTTCTTGGATGAGGTTCCACAGAGTTCGTAGCATGGTAGCTATTATCCTTAGGCCTGGTAGATTGAGACTGGCTATCTCTGGATTTTGGGCTCTCTCTCTTGGATCTAGAGTTAGGTTTGTGAGTATTGGGGGTGTGTGTCTTGCCGTGATATTTTGCTAATTTAATTTGAGCCCCACGACTGAAAGCTGGTTTGATGAGCAGTTTGCAGTAGAGCAATTAAAGACAGATTACGGAGATACAAGGGTTGCAGGCTTTAAAGCACAGATACTGTAGCATGCACAGGGTAGGATGAAGGGAGAAATAATATTCAAACAGTGCCACTGATTCAGCATGCATGGTACATGTAGGATGAATATAATACAAACGTGCAGGGAACATGTAGGATGGAGGGAGATAAATCATAAAACAGTGCAGATGAACTAACTTACAAGAATGTAAGGTGGGGATGAGGGAGTACTCATATACAGGTATGTAGCAGGGAAAGGAGGGTGAAACATGCAAGGCAGGATTGAGAGCCTGGTATAGGCACAGACAATGATACATACAGTGACGCAGTACGGCTTTACACTGTTAGTGTTACAGAAAACAGGAGCAAGTACGTGTGAGTAGTACTAGTAGTATGCTGTACACATAAAAAACTAGAAGATATTACCCACGACTTGAATAGTTGAGCTGTTACGTCGTAGTACTAAGCGAATGAAGATAACCGTGTGTAGGGGATGAGAAGAATTGTGCAGGGCCCAACTGCTGACAAGTTACATGCGGCAGTCTACTTGGCTTTGGTTGAGACAGCTAAGAGCCGGTTCCCGTCAGATTTGAAGTTGAGTAAGTTGAGGTTGGAGCATAGTAAGGATACAAACTTTCCTCTGATTTTTAGAGCGAAAAATAACCAGCTATAATGTGCTGTATCAAGTGGCTCTAGTCTAAATTCACACAAGGTTACAGGTAGGGTTCAGAAACCGCACAGTAGAAATTCTGTCTAACTTAAAATAGGTACAATTTACAGAGTCAAAACATTGACACTGAGAGACAGACAGGTAGTACCAGTACAGAACACAAAATAGCTGACTCACTGACACATGCATGCACTGCAACAGGACTGATGTAACGAACACATTTATTACACATACAATACCATCAGTTCAGGATAGAGAGAAGACCGTAGTAATAGTATACTGCCTCCTGCTGATTTTGCAAAAAGGCCCAGTGTACCGGTATGTCGTGTCACTGCTGATAGTAGACCAAAAGCTTCAGTCTCTGTATTTTGGTTGTTCCGCTGAACTACGTTGGCTCCACTCACCATACATAGACTGAAGAGGTTGGGGGTCCGTGGCTACAGACAACGTATAGTGAACTAGCGTTTTATAGATCGCGATTTAAAACTGTTTTTTGAGCGAACTTTTCAGTTTAATGATATACATTATCAGGGAAATACAACTAATTTAAGTAATTGCATACCTTGGACCGGAGTTATTGAAAAAAAATCCACTGGATGATTGAGAAATCTGTCATCTAAGACATTTTCTCCTGACCTGACGGTTTTTCTTGCAAGTTGCCATCTTGAATGACGTCATTATCGTTAATGTCTCGATATATCGCGATTATAACTATTATCATTTGTCTTCGTGAGTGTATCGTATCGTATTATTGCCTTGTAGGTGTGCTGGTGGAATGCAATATCGATATCACATTTGTATATTGTTGACGCCCTCTCCGTTCGTTTGTAAATATTTCATAGTTTGGCTGCCTTAAGTTGGATCGATTTAGCTGTGCTTTTCCCAACTAAACTTCGGTAAAGTATAATTTTCATGCATTTTCATCTATATCGTTTTAATAAAGTATTTTAAAATTGAATAATCAAATATTTATAATTTGTAGTTTACATATCCTTAGATTGTAACCTCGATGTGTTATATAACCTCAAACTTTGGACTCTGGTCGGACAAAAGTGCTGGTGTTATAACAAATGGGAGCCCACACGGACACTTTACCGTCGGTGAATGGGGATTGCAGTAAAATGTCAAAAATTGTTGAATAAATCCCCAGAAACGACGGTTATTCCTGTCTATGCTGATAGATGCTTAGCTAGGCTAGTAATAGGAGGTGAGTAGAGCTGGGACAGTGTAGATGCTGACAGAGCTTCCCGCGTATTTTATCAATGAAAATGATGATGTGAGTGTCCAACAAAAAGAGGAAGATTATGGATCCAAATGAAGGCAAATTAAAGCAATTGGCAAATAAAATCATATAATTGCGAAAAGAAAACGAAAATATGAGAAGTGAAGTAAACAGGAAGCTCTATTTGGATGGTACGTCCCATCTCCTCAACGAACATGACAAACCCAGTTTGTTTTGCATTAACAATTTTGATCCCAATTGATCTTTTATTCTGATGGAAATAGGGACCTGATTTGACAAATTTCAATCTTGTTCGCTCCATAAATCGTTGACGGCTAGTTCTCAAGTTACCCGGTACCCCGGCCGTGCGCGAGGTTTACCGTGATAGAGAGCCGTCGACGATCGACAGCGCATCGATAGAACTTGATGACTGAGGGTCACGATATGAACGAGCATTACTGGAAAGTGCCATGTTGAACGCGCAATTAAAACAAAAAATGAAATTAGTTAGCAAATAGCAAACATAAATTTATTACAAAGATCTGCTCAGAATCGATATATAAGAAAGCAAACAAAAACTTAGAATTTACTCATGATATGATATATCATGAAAAAATCACCAATTTTTTTTACATTTGTCATTATAATCAAGAATGTTTTTACCCATCCGGCGCGCATCCGGAATTATGATGTAATTTGTCACGCACGAAAATAATTGTTTTTCGCGGAGGGGTATGGGGCAAGTGCGGTGCAAAGAAAACAGTTGGAAAATATTAAATAATTTCATCATATTCAGAATTTTCAGAATATTTGGAATAGCAAGTGATAATTTTTCTTGATTGAATTTCCTCTAGTTGTCATTTTAAAGCACTGAAATAAAGGTGTCCGGCAATAGGATACACTGCCATACTCACACGCTGGCGATCTGTTCCAAGGACCCGCTCCAAGCCAGCCCAAGGGCAGGCCCCCGTGTTTTGTCTCGCCCGCGGCACACCCCTACCACTTTTTTGGTCGAGTGCCCCTGCCCCCCCCCCCCCCCCCCCCCCCCCCGGTAGACTCCTGTCCTGGGATCCAGCCCGCGAAGCTCTAGACTAAAGCCTAAAGTTAGTCCTGGGCACTTGTTCACTGCTACCATCTGGCCTGTGGAGAATCTACAGGTAGGACTATGCCTGGTATGCCAATGCTGTATTGAGCACACACTTTAAAATATCATTTAAATACCACTTTTGTGACCAAAATTACTCATTTGCATGTACAGTTTTAATTTATTTATCATTAGTAACGTGGGAATAATTTTTGTATTCACCAGAACGCTCAAAAACTTGAATTTTTGGCATATTTTTGTGTACGCCCTCTTTTGGTGGAAAGTAATAATATGGCATTGGCAAAAATTTTTTCATTTTTTGGAATTTTGATCTCTATTTTTAATTTAAAAAAAAATGATATAAAGAATCAAATCTAAATAAGAGCCAAGCTGTATGAATAACAGGTCTAATGGAAACTGTCAGTGTAAAAAAAATCAAGCACTTGCCCCAAAGAAAAAGAGAAAATAAGCAAAACATTGCCACCCTTATTTTACCACACACGGAGATATAACTGAGAACTGAATGAGTGGTCCTGGGGCTTACCGGCCTCCCTGACCCAAGTCTTGCATGCCCTACCTACTCCGTACTCGCTCAGTCGCTGCCTCGTCCTCCTTTAAAACGTGTTTTAAAACACACCAACCCTAACTGCCAATCAACCTTTACCGTAAATCAAGACATCATTTGGTGCATTTGGCATGATATCCATCCAGTTAAGCTTACCTTAGTTCCAACACTAAATGGTCCTCGCCAAGTGTGATTACTACTACGGTCTTCCGTATAGCGCTAACTGCATGCCGCCGGCCGCCGGCCGGCCGGCGCGGCCCGGGACGCGAATATATTTTCCATACATGGAAACGATATGGTACATGAATTATTCATAAGTTGAGCTAAAAAACTGAAGCGCGCACAGACCTATGGACTGGCTTCATCAATTTGTATAGGGTCTCACAGGCCTAATTCATTCCCCATAGACTCATGTGTTAAATTGGCACTTTAAAAAATTCATAAAAAATAAGGATGAAATTCGGGGGTCGAACGTTTATAGGATTTATATCTGGCAATAGTAGAGCGGATTAGCCGAACAATTGTGCAAAATTTGACTAAAGCATGAAACTTTCACAAGTATTAGTATATGCCGTAAGATTTATTTTAAAGATGGGAGGTAAATTTTAAAATGCCATTTTCGGCCGTTGCCATGGCAACGGAATAATTTCTCAAAAATGACATACATTCCCATGTAAATGGTAAATAAACATGATATAGATGAATAAAATGATAATTTTCAAGCTTCCAATTGAATATATATAAAATTTAGAAACATTCAAAATCAACAAGATAGTTCCAATTGGTCCGTTGCCATGGCAACGGCTTGTTTTTCCCCAGAAAAATAAAAATTTTGATTAAAAAAACGTTGTAGAATATGATTTATCTTTAATTTCCCCTAATTTTACAGTGTTAAACAAAGATATTTTGGTTGCTAGATGTATAAATCATATCTCAAGCCATTGCCATGGCAACCAAATAACAACTGATTTACAAAAATAACATGGTTGACAAGACAATGGGCAGGTGGAAAAATCAACTGGAATTGACTTAATCTGTATGCTTTAGTTTTGACCCCCTCATTTGAACCAAAAATACAGAAAGTGTTCTGCAGGAGTTCTTTATAAAGATAAAACTTTATGTTGCATTGGTAATGCTTGAATTAAATTTAAAAAACAATGTTGCAAAGATCCCGTTGCCATGGCAATAGCTTATTTCCCTCTAGAAAAGTAAAAATATTGATAAAAATGTAGAATACATGTATGATCATCAGTCCATTTTCAATCATTTTTGAGGTACTAATCGGGATATGCTTGTGACTAAATTTATAAATATAACATCTTAAGTCATTGCCATGGCAACCAGATAACATCTAATTAAAAACAACAACAGGGATGACAAGGTTATGGAAAGGTGAAAAGTACAATAAAAATTAACTTATATGTACATGCATAAGGTTTGACCTACTCAATTAATTTAGGGGAAATAATACAGTGAGTGTTCTGCATGAACTAATTGGAATGATACAGATTGATGTTGCCTTGGTAATACTTGAATTAAATAAAAAGAAACATGTTGCAAAGAACCCGTTGCCTATTTCCCTCTAGAAAGGTAAAAAATTGATAAAAATGTAGAATACATGTATGATCATCATTCCATTTTCAATCATTTTTGAGGTACTAATCGGGATATGCTTGTGACTAAATTTATAAATATAACATCTTAAGTCATTGCCATGGCAACCAGATAACATCTAATTAAAAACAACAACAACAGGGATGACAAGGTTATGGAAAGGTGAAAAGTACAATAAAAATTAACTTATATGTACATGCATAAGGTTTGACCTATTCAATTGATTTAGGGGAAATAATACAGTGAGTGTTCTCTATGAACTAATTGGAATGATACAGATCGATGTTGCCTTGGTAATACTTGAATTGAATAAAAAGAAACAAAGTTGCAAAGAACCTGTTGCCATGGCTACAGCTTATTTCCCTCTAGAAAGGAAAAAAAATGATAAAAATGTAGAATACATGTATGATCATCATTCCATTTTCAATAATTTTTTAAGTACTAATCGAGATATGTTTGTGACTAAATTTATATATATAACATCTTAAGTCATTGCAATGGAAACCAGATAACATCTAACTGGAAGAAGAAGAAGAAGAAGAAGAAGAAACAACAGGGATTACAAGGTTATGGATAGGTGAAAAGTACAATAAAAATTAACTTATATATACATGCGTAAGGTTTGACCTAATCAATTAATTTAGGGGAAATGATACAGTGAGTGTTCTGCATGAACTAATTGGAATGATACAGATTGATGTTGCCTTGGTAATACTTGAATTCAAGGATAAAGATCAATGTTGCAAATGGCCTGTTGCCATAGCAACGGATCATTTAGTACCAATCTTTATTAAAAAAAGGACTATAGAATCTTATTTTTCTTGCATTTCCCCTAATCTTAGTGTGTTAAACATCGATATGTTTGGTGCAAAATGTTTAAATAACATCTAAAGCTATTGACATGACAACCAAATAATATCTAATTTACAAAAATATTAATTTGGATGACAATATCATGGACAGGTGGAAAATACAATATAACTATGTGTGAAAGGTTTGGCCAGTCATTTAATTTTGGACAAAAAATTTACTAAGTATTCTGCATGAGTTCATTAGAATAATAAATTGATGTTGCCTTGGTAATACTTGAATTTAATGATAAATATTAGTAATTCAAATGTTCCCCTCCTCCCAGAAAAGTATAAGCAACTTTGATAAACAAAAACATGGTAAAATTTGATTTTTCTTTCATTTCACCTAATTTTAGGGTGCTAAGCATATATATGCTTGTTGTTAATATGTAGATAACATCTTCAGCCATTGAGATTAAGATGTAATTTATAAATACAAAAAAAAATACACTGTTGAAATGATAATGGTCAGGTGGAATCTAAAATAAAATTTTACTTAATCTACATGTTTGAACAGTCATTAAGTTTTGAACAAAAATTACAGTGAGTGTTCTGCATGAGAACAGCATGATAAAACTGATGCTGCCTTGGTAATGGTTGAACTTAATGATATCAATGTTTGCAAATGTGTGTTCGGTTGCCATGGCAACGGATCATTTTTCCTCCAGAAAAGACCATCTTTGATTTAAAAAATACCTAGTAGAATCTTATATTTCATTTATTTTTACTAAAGTTAGGGTGCCAAATACGCGTACATTTTTGTTGTTAAATGTATGAATAACATATTGAGGCACTAATATTGCAATAACATAACATTTGATTTACCCAAAAAACTATAGCTGACAAAATAATGGACAGACGGAAAATACAATAAAATTAACTTGATATGCACAAGATTGGACCTGTTCTTTTACATGTAATTTTGAACAAGAGTTACATTAAGTGTTATGCATTGTTTCATTAGGTTGACAAAAATACTTATGTTTTGGTAATGCTTGAACATAAAGATGAATATCAATGTTGCAAATGGCTCCAGAAAAGTACAAATTTTAATAAAAATATGTTTATTTCTTTTTTCCCCTTTTTAGGGGGGTGCTGAACATAAAAATGCTAAATGATAAGCACAATCTTGTTACATTATACATGGCATCGAAATAAGACCTACAAAATCGTATCAGAGTTTTGTGGGCTCAAATAAATGCCCGAAACTCGATGCTGGACAATTTTGTTCAAAGTATTCGCAGGCGGCCATTTTGAAGAAAGCGTCTTGGGGTGATATGTGTTTTAAAGCTGTTCATCATATCAATATATAAGGGGATTATAGGGGTTGATAACTCAAAATCTTAGGTCTATGTAAGGAGTCGACATGGTCTTGATATCCAAACCAAGGTAAATACAGTAAATCATCTTTTACATGGAGATCATTGAAATCATGCCTTGTCTGACTGTTTTAGCATACTTGGCTTGAAATATGATAGCAAAGCACTATTAAGCATCATCTGCCAGGATACGCCTATTTCCTGCATATAAATATCAGAAAATTGTTACTTTTTGAAAATTCCCATCATTTTTTTTTAATTCCTGAAAATTGCCAAAAATTTAAAAAATTCCCACAAAAGTCAAATTTATTCCCATGGAAAGTTTCCATCAAGAAAATTCCCAGTAATTTAGCAACCCTTCTCCCCCCCCCCAAAAAAAAATCATTACTAAAAAAAATAAAGAGAAAGTGAAAGAGAGATGGATGAAATATTATTTTACGAATAATGTACCCAAAATGAAAAAAATGGCTTTAATTTGGTTTCTATTCATTGGTTTTAAGGATCAAGTAGTACATTTGACCAAATACAGGGACAGCCAGTGGTTTGGAATGTCCAAAAATCCAAGATGGCTTCGAAAAATTGAATCTAAAATGGTTGCTGATACCTAAAGCGTACATAGCTCATTTCATATTGGCCTAGAGGATGATATATTGGTGTCTATATCATTGGTTTCAAGAGTCTAACAATATTAGGACAAGTTACAATGACAGTCAGGTGTGTTTGAAAATCCAATATGGCTTCCAAAAACTATTCTAAAACGGTTGCTGATACTTGAAAATGGAATAGCTCCTTTTATATTCACTTGTGAGATATGATTTTGATGTTGAAACCATAGCTTCAAGAGTCAAAAAATAAATTAGGATATAGTTTGCTCAATATCTGTCTGGGGAATATGATTTGTTATTTCAAGGGTCAATACATAAGGACAAGCTACACGGACAGTCAGTGGTCTAGTATGTCCACATTTCCAAGATGGCTTACAAAAAAGGTTTTGTAAAACCATGTCTAATGTTACTTACAAATAAACATTGGTTGTTCAATATCTGTCTGGGGAATATTATGTTGCTGTCTAAACCATAGTCTAAAGGGTCGTGTAATGCATTAAGACAAGTTACAATTAAGGACAGTCATTGGTCTGGTATGTAAAAAAACGCAAGGTGACTTACAAAAATGGGGTCTAAAATTGACTGTTTTTAATAAAATTTGACGTAGCTCATTCTATATCCGCCTGTGAGATGTGATTCTGGTGTCTAAACCGTAGTTACAAGAGTCAAATAATAAATTAGGACATAGTTTGTTCAATATATGTCTGGGGAATATGATCTTGATGCCTCAACCATTATCATAAAACCATTTTTTAATGCATTAGAACAAGTTACAAGGACAATCAATGGAATGATATGTTAAAAATCCAAGATGGCCTCCAAAATGGGGTCTAAATTGACTGTTGTTACTTCAAAATGGACGTATAGTTCATTAATAATACACATTGGGGATATGATTTTGGTGTCTACACAAGTGTTTGAAGGGTCAACTAATACTGTACATTGTGTCCAGTTGAATAGACAGTCAGGCGTCAATATTGTGTCCAAAAATTCAAAGATTTTTTGAAAATGGGGGTTTCAATGTTACTTAAAAGTGGACATAGAACATTAAAATACACCTTGGGATGTTGTTTTGGTGTCTACACTAGGATTTCAAGGATCAAATGATACGTTGGGACTGGTTACAATGATGTATAATTGTCCATTTTGCCTGAAAATCCAAGATGGCTTCCATAAATAGATTCTAAAATGGCGACTGTTACTTTGAAGTGGATAATATCCACTTGTGAGAATCTACCTTGGATTTTGGACAAAATTGAAAACTAACCATCCTTGTTACTTGTCCTAATGTAATAGTGGACCCTTCATACCACAGTGTAGACATCAAAAATTTTTCTTGCAGGTTTTATGAACTCTGATAATTTTTGAGTGATAGAAGTCATTTTGGATGCCATTTCGGAAACCTTCTTGGATTTCTAGGCAAAATGGACAACTGGATATCATTGTAACAAGTCTAAACGTATCTTTTAAAACTTGAAACCAAAGTGTGAACACCAAAATCAGTTTTCCTTGGTGGATTTAAATGAACTATGTCAATTTTTAAGCAACAGGCTCCAATTCAATAGACTCCGATTGTTCGAAGCCATCTTGGATGTTGGAACATACTGGATTACTGACTGTCCTTGTGTCCTTGTAACTTGTTCCAATGTACATGATGTATTTACTGACTTTTAAAACCATGATTTAGATATCAAAATAATATGCACTTGGCAGATATTACACGAAATATGTCCATTTCTTAGTAACAGGGGCTATTCTATATTCCATTTTTGGAAGCCACCTTGGATTTTTGGACATACTTGACCACTAACTGTTCTTGTAACTTGTCCTTATGTACAGTTTGACACTTTTCACTATGGCATAAACTTATTCCAGGAAATTAAACAAACTACATTTTTTAATGCAGCAACAGCAATTTTAGACTCCATTTTCAAAGCCATCTTAGATTTCTTTGAAAGTACAGGACAACTGACTGTCCGTGTAACTTGTCATAATGTATTACTTGACCATTGAAACCATGGTCTAGACACGAAATCATATAGGGGAAGGCGGGGTAAGTTGAGCATAGGGGCAAGTTGAGCCACCAGCCCCAGGCCAATAATGAATGAGTCAGACATTGTGGTGGTGTCATGTATTGATGACCCATAGCATAACCCCTAACCCCACCACATTGTTTCCAACTTTGAAACAAAAAGTAGTTTTTTAGAGGGAAAAATATGAATTTTTGGGGTAAGTTGAGCCAAACAGCATGGGGCAAGTTGAGCCATGGTAATTCCTATGGTAATGTACCTTAAAAAACAAACAAACCATAAAAATCGATTGAAATGAGCAAATTTACATGACTGCTCTTTTCCTTTTACAGGATGTTAGTATTTATAGAGAATTAGCAAGTGAAAAGACTTTAAACAAAAAATTGACATGCTGGTTCTCCCCCCATACATTTTGTACATAGTTTTTGTGGCTCAACTTACCCCAGAAGGTGGCTCAAACTTACCCCATATATGGGGCAAGTTGAGCCATTTGACATCGTTTTTTTAAAGGTCATGATGACTTTCAGTGTGGGGATAGAAAGTTATAAATAGGTGGTAAATATTTCAGAAGAATTAAATTTCAAGGCAAGGTACTTATGTCGACAAGATTATTAATCATATCAATTCTAACATGCAAAAAGCAAAAACTGTCACAACTTACCCCGCCTTCCCCTAATTATCCCAGACGGATATGAAGTGAGCTATGTCCATTTATATATCAACAGCCATTTTAAACTCCATTTTTGGAAGCCGTCTCAAGGTCTTGGACACATCAGACCACCACAGTTTTTCTAATCAAAACTGGTACTTTTCTTGGGAAAATGAGCAGTTGCTATGGCAACAGATTATTTGCAACGTTGATATTTATCATTGAATTCAAGTATTACCAAGGCATCATCAATGTTTATCATTCTAATTAGTTCATGCAGAACACTCAATGTATTGTTTCCCCTAGATTGAGGTCAAACCTTATGCATGCACATTAAGTGAATTTTTCACCTGTCCATAGTCTCCATACCCTTGTCATCCATGTTGTTTTTGAAAAAAAAATAGATGTTATCGGGTTGCCATGGCAATGGCTTAAGATTTTATATTTATAAATCTAGTCACAAACATATCTTGATCAGTACCTTAAAATAATTGAAAATGGAAAGATCATACATGTCTGTATTCTACATTCTTATCAATATTTTTACCTTTCTACAGGGAAATAAGCTGTTGCCATGGCAACGAGCCCCTTGCAACATTTAAAAACATTTACTGCACCCGCACCTGCACCTGCATTGCACCCACTTGATCAATGAAGAAAGAAATTTATGTACCATTTTACGAGGCCGCCATCGTTTTCAAGCTTAACCGCTCACGATGGCGGTCTCCTGCATTCATTTAAACTGTTATTTTTTTCGATTGAATATTGCTTCTTGTCGATATTTATTTTTCATTGCTTTATTATGACTATTGCTTTATTACTTTGTGAAACTGAATTGTATCACCTTATTGTTATGTAGCATATATTATCTTGAATGCAGAAATAAATAAAATCAAATCAAAAATCAAATAAAAAAAAATAAATTCAAGCGTAACCAAGGCAACATAATTTTTTATCTTTCTAAAGAACTCCTGCAGAACTCATTCTATACTTTATGTTCAAATGAGGGGTTCAAAACTTAAGCATATACAGATTAATTCTAATTGTATTTTCCACCGGTCCATAGTGTTGTCAACCATGTTTTTTTTTCAAATTAGATGTAATTTGGTTGCCATGACAATGGATTCAGATATCATTTGTATGTTAACAGCAAACATATCAATTCTTATCACAAAATTAGGAGAAATGAAAGAAAAATCAGAGTCTATAGTCATTTTTCTAATCAAAACTGGTACTTTTCTTGTGTAAATGAGCCGTTGCTATGGCAACAGGTCATTTGCAACATTATCGTGGAAATCAAGTATTGCTAAGGCAACATCAATGTTGGACATTCTAATTAGTTCATGCAAAACACTCACTTTATTATTTCCCCTAAATTAATTGAGTAGGTCAAACCTTATGCATAAAAGTTATTTTCATTGTATTTTTCACCTATCCATAACCTTGTCATCCATGTTGTTGTTTTTTAAATTGAATGTTTTCTGGTTGCCATGGCAATGACTTAAGATGTTTTATATATATATAAATTTTGTCATAAACATATCTCGATTAGTACCTTAAAATTATTGAAAATGGAATGATGATCATACATGTATTCTACATTTTTATCAATATTTTTACCTTTCTAGAGGGAAATAAGCTGTTGCCATGGCAACGGGTTCTTTGCAACATTGTTTCTTTTTATTTAATTCAAGTATTACCAAGGCAACATCAATCTGTATCATTCCAATTAGTTCATGCAGAACACTCACTGTATTATTTCCCCTAAATTAATTGAGTAGGTCAAACCTAATGCATGTACATATAAATTAATTTCATTGTACTTTTCACCTTTCCATAACCTTGTCATCCCTGTTGTTGTTGTTTTTAATTAGATGTTATCTGGTTGCCATGGCAATGACTTAAGATGTTATATTTATAAATTTAGTCACAAGCATATCCCGATTAGTACCTAAAAAATGATTGAAAATGGACTGATGATCATACATGTATTCTACATTTTTATCAATATTTTTACCTTTCTAGAGGGAAATAAGCTGTTGCCATGGCAACGGGATCTTTGCAACATTGTTTTTTAAATTTAATTCAAGCATTACCAATGCAACATAAAGTTTTATCTTTATAAAGAACTCCTGCAGAACACTTTCTGTATTTTTGGTTCAAATGAGGGGGTCAAAACTAAAGCATACAGATTAAGTCAATTCCAGTTGATTTTTCCACCTGCCCATTGTCTTGTCAACCATGTTATTTTTGTAAATCAGTTGTTATTTGGTTGCCATGGCAATGGCTTGAGATATGATTTATACATCTAGCAACCAAAATATCTTTGTTTAACACTGTAAAATTAGGGGAAATTAAAGATAAATCATATTCTACAACGTTTTTTTAATCAAAATTTTTATTTTTCTGGGGAAAAACAAGCCGTTGCCATGGCAACGGACCAATTGGAACTATCTTGTTGATTTTGAATGTTTCTAAATTTTATATATATTCAATTGGAAGCTTGAAAATTATCATTTTATTCATTTCTATCATGTTTATTTACCATTTACATGGGAATGTATGTCAATTTTGAGAAATTATTCCGTTGCCATGGCAACGGCCGAAAATGGCATTTTTAAATTTACCTCCCATCTTTAAAATAAATCTTACGGCATCTACTAATACTTGTGAAAGTTTCATGCTTTAGTCAAATTTTGCACAATTCTTGTGATTTTGGGAGCTTATCCGCTCTACTACAATCCATATCTGACCAGAAAAGGGTTCCTCGATCGGCTCATTTTTAAAATAAATTGGCGTGTTTGAAGACACCGTCGGGGGCCGGGGGAGCAGATTCATCAACTCAAACAGCAAAATAGCCGTAATCCTTCCGCCAGTCAAAATATATAGTCCAAAATTGGTGATATTTCTTCCCAATTAGGGAAAAGGAAGTTCAGTAATTCCCAAAAATAGAATCAGTGTTAGATGCACAATGCATACACTTTGTCAATCAGCCATATCAAAATATAAAAAAATAGCAATGGGTTGGCTCGAATGAATATCTAGCGCCTGCCACCATGGCCACTATAGTAGTGATTAGGCCCGTGAGACCTAAATGAACGAATGGACGAGCACACTCTTGTACAGACATGAATTCTCAAGTTTCAAGTTTCAAATTTATTAACGATCCTTCAAATAAAACCCCGAAGGGGTGTACAAGGATACAACAAATGAAATAACATAACCTCTGAGGCAGCCCACTCATACCTTCCACAGTGGCGGATCCAGAGGGGGGCGCCCCGGGCGCGCGCCCCCCCCCCCCCCTATTTTCGCCGGATTTTTTTTTTTTTTTTTGGTGGTTATATTTACTGGATTGGTACAATGTAGTCAGTTTCAAGGGCTAGATCTCAAAACTATATTTTAACTTACGCTCATGGCCTTTAATTGTGTTCGCACAAATGCACCTCTGTCATACTGTATTGCAATATGTAAATTCCGGAATTCCAGGGCGCGCAAGTCGATTGGTTGGAAAGTTGCACCACTTGTAATCGGGAGTTGCAGTGCAGTGACCAGTGTGAAGATGTTGGATTGGATATCATTTTTTCCCGAAATTTTGTGTTTTTTGTAACATGCGTTTGTCCGTCTTTATGGCAAATACATGTAAATTGTAAGTAACAGATCGCGAGAGAAAGTGTCAACGATGCGAATGATAATGTCTATCCCCGAGATTATTCTTCACTCAAAGATGAAGCTCTATATCGGGCGCCACGTGCGCAGCATTATCATTCTGCCTTGGTCATGTACGTTTTCACTGAAATGTGTAGGTCAGACATATTTGTATTTAATGTAAACTAACTTTTACACTTTCTGGTAGATTCAGAGGCATATTATCCAGGGCGCCCCAACTAAGTTTCGCCGAAGCAATCATTCCAACGAATTATCAAGGAGCAAAATTATATTCTCAATCACCAGTCGACCCCGGCCACTCCGCGTTTTATGTGTATAGGCAGCTATATGTCAGCGTAAGGAGCGGGGGGGTGGGGGTTGGGGGGAGAATAAAAATACTTTCGTGCTGGGGAAAAACGTCCCGAGGACACATTGTGTATTGTTAAAAAGTAGAAATTGTGCTCTCAAAATACGACTTTTGGACATGATTTTTTGAAAAAGTCCTTGCCGTGGGAGGGGGGTATCCCCCCTCCCACACCCTCCCCCCGCTCGGTCGCTTCGCTCCCTCGCCGCTGGCGCCCCCCTATTTCAAAATCCTGGATCCGCCCCTGCTTCCACACTGGAGCATGAGGTCGATGTGGAATCAAGCAATATAGTGGAGAGGTCATGTGTGGGTGGGCTCAGGGGTCATTCACAGCAGCATGACAAGTGAAGTATAAACGATAATAAACATGGCAAGATACATAAAGAGTGATAACTATAAAACTGAGTGCTATTCCATCAAACTAGACAGCTTTTTTTTTTTAATTTTTTTTTTTAACATAATGATCTACTTAACAAATAAAGTTGGGAACTTCATTTAAAACAATGTGTAAAATCACGGTTATACACATGTACTTATTAAGTTATTTAAATGCATTTATCACCAATTTGGTGAAGACAGCCAGGTTTTTAATGATTGGTATTTCCGTAGAATTAAAGATCGAGAGAATACATTTTGTGAATATTGTAATAATTTATAAAATGAGTACCAAGAAGTGAGTTTCTTTCTTGTTCAAACTTATACAAATAAAAATGTAGTGGAACTCGTCTCCTATTCCGGAGTTGCACAAAGTACATACTCTATTTATCCTTTCAGTATATTGTCATATCTACCAGTGTACAATTGGTATTCTGGAATTGCCAGTTCTAAATTTGCATAAATAATAGAAAAGAGAGGGGGAAGAGTTATCAAGTAGTTCTCTAGTTTATGGGTAGTTTTGAAGATACGATAGTTCGAGCATGAACTGGAGCTATTAATATCTGAAGACCATCCTTGACAAAATTGATCTTTTAGTCTTTGAAGTAGGCGTTTCTTAAAACTAGATATAAAGTCAATTCTTTGGTTCAGCCAAGCAAAGGAATATCCATTACAATCAAGAACATGCTTCACAAACAAAAGCCAGTTAGAATGAAATTTGTTATCAGCACTAAGAGAATACAAAAGCTTATAAATAATACTAGATGTCCTACATAAATCGCTAGTAACTAGTCTATACCAACAAGAAACTACTCTACTTTTAATATAAATGTCTAATGGGAACCTACCAAGCTCTCCATATACCACACAGTTAGGGGTAGATTTTTTAACTCGTAGAATAGATTTACAATATCTTAAGTGGAGTTTTTCAATCAGAGAATTATTTTCATGACCCAAAATTTCACAACCATACAAAAGAATTGGTACAACCAGAGAATCAAATAAATTTAACTGAATATCAATAGAGAGGTTTAAGTTTCTAGATTTACTTATGAGAGCATACATAGCCCTAGTTGCCAGGTCATAGAGATATTTTTTTGCTTTACTAAAATTTCCATTATAATTAAATATAATACCCAAATACTTGTATTCAAAAACAACCTCAATTTTTTCATTTCGGAAAGTGAATTCTGGTATTTTCCTAATTCTACCCTTTGAAAAGACCATGACTTTTGTTTTCTTAACATTTACTGTGAGATCCCAGTCAGTACAATAGGTTTCAAATGCATTTAGAGCAGTCTGGAGATCATCTTTACTTTCAGCCATAATAATAGTATCATCAGCATATAACAACGTATTTAATTTTAAATAAATTACAATATCATCAAAATCAACTTCATTTTCAATTAAGTCTGAAAGAGCAGTGAGGCCATTATATTTACTGAACAGTTCTGTTTCCATATCATTCAAATAAAGAGCAAAGAGGAGTGGAGAGAGGTTATCTCCCTGTCTTACTCCAACCTGACTCGGGAAAATATCAGAAATAAAACCACTTGGATGTTTGACACACGATTTTGCTTTTTTATACAGGTTTGAAATAGTGATCAAGATTTTACCATTGATGCCATTGCTGATTAGTTTGTGCCAAAGTTTGTTTCTACTTATCAAATCAAAAGCCTTCTTAAAATCAACAAAGGCACAAAACAGTTTTTTATTCATGTATCTTGTATACACATCAATAATACATTTTAATGAAAATAAATGATCAATGGTTGAATACTTGTGCCTGAATCCAGCTTGATTTTCCTTTAAAATGCCATAATCATCAATAAATGTGGTTAACCTGTCATTTAAGAGGGAATTAGTAAACAATTTACCAATACAGCTAAGGATTGAAATACCCCTGTAGTTACCAGGGTCATCTGCAGGTCCATTGTTTTTATAAATTGGGGTTATGACCCCGATGCCCCATATGTCAGGTACTACACCAGTATTTAACACAATATTAAATAATTTAGTGAGTATTGGGGAAATAACATCAGAAGTATCTATAATAAATTCATTCACTATACCATCAATACCACAAGCTTTATTCCTGTTTAACTTTTTAATTGCGTTCTTTACTTCATTGAGAGTAAAATCATTATTGATAGGATTTTCAAGACCACAAGACTCTGGAGGGTTAGTGTTACCTGAAGATTGATTAAGTTCCTTAAAAGAATTAACAAGGTCTATAAAGCTGGCTTCTAATGATGGTTTAAGGTTATATGCCTTGTCTTTAAGAATATTCCAGTATTCATTGGGCTTACTACATTTTAGATTACGCAGTTTATTATTGAGCTCATTATAATAAGAATTACGGCAAGTCTTAAGTTGTTTTTTATATTTTTTACATAAGCGATTCATTTTGAGTTTATTATATTCAGACTTTGATCTGATGAAGGTATTTCTGGCATTGCGATATTTTTTCCTCAATTTATTGCAAGAATGATTAAACCAGGGTTGCTTAAAATGCTCAATTCTGGCATTATGTGAATAGCAGTTGGAAATTTTAGCTGAATTCAGTAGGAGATTATTGATAGAATTAGTAACTTCATTAATAGCATTATCATCCACTACTGATAAATTTTCAAGAAAGGAATTAAGATGTTGTTCTGTGATGAGAAGGGTAGCTTCAGCATTGAGATTTTCAATTATTTTAATTCTATGTTCGGGTTTCAATTTAGGTCGGGTAATTTTATTTGACGTGATGCCAATATCAGAAACACCTTCACCATCAGCATTATCAGAATTAATAACATCATGCTCCTTACATTCAAGTTTAAACACTGCATGAACCAGGTTGTGTGCATCAGAAAATAGCGGTTCAAAATCCAGTATTTCAAAGGTGGCTAGTCTGCATATTATTTCAGGGGACAAAATAAAATAGTCAACAATACTTGAGTTTTTACAGGTAAATTTACCATCACAGTCACCTCTTAATCTACCGTTAGCAATAAAAAGATTATTGTTTTTACATAATTCAATGAGTCTATGACCATACCTGTTTGTTTTCTTTTACATACACTTTCTGTTAGTTTCAATGCCCAGGGCATCTAGATTAACAATGCTATTTAAATTTTCCAGGATGGGGAGGGATTGCAAATAATCAACATTAAAATTAGTTTCAGATTTGACACTAACATCAACATAGTCGGACAGTTCACCACACCCGGCGTTGAAATCGCCACATAAACAACCTGGAATTTTGTCTTTGTTTACTTTGTTTACAAGTTTCGATTTCTCTCTTCCCAGTTCTTGCAATTTCTCTCCCTCCGGGGGGCGCGTTTCCGTTTTACACCCTGGCGAAGGCATTTTCCGGAAAAGTAGCCAAAAAGCGACTAGTGAAGAGTCTACACACGTCGCTGGTTGCATGCAGCGTGCGACACAGGCGAGTCCACCACCGCATGCAATTTGCACGGTTACTGATCAGAGCACAGAGTTCCTCGGCACTTCATGTACAGATCCAGAGAGAGCGGCAGTCAGGAGTGAAATCCGAACATGCTTTTGCAGTCGCGTTGTTTATGATAGTTTTTTTTTATAAAAATAAATTATTAACTAAATGAATAGAATGACAGACAAAATCAAAATAAACAGATACTTATAATGGAAAGACAAATTGAAGTTTGATGGATTGATACACTTAGAAGCTGCCGAAAGATAGATATAGAAGACATAGAGACAAGATAGACAGATAGATAGATAGAAATAGAGAGAGAGAGGTGGATAGATAGATAGAAAGAGAGAGAGAGAAAATGCTAGAGGGGGAGAGAGATAGAGAATTTGAGAGACAGATAGATAGATGTTAGATAGATAAAGAGGGAGAGAGACAAAGAATATTAACAAATTAACAGATAGATAAGTTAAAAAAATAGATAGATAAATAGATAGAGAGAATAAGAGAAAGACAGACAGATGGATAGATAGAGACAGATATTAAATAGATAATTAAAGAATGAGAGAGACAGAGAAGATTATTAACAAATTAACAGATACTCTAGTTAAAAAAAATAGATAGAGAGAAATAGAGAAAGACAGACAGATGGATAGAGAGATAGATAGAGAATTTGAGAGATAGATAGATGTCAGATAGATCAAGAATGAGAGAGAAGAGCGACAAATTAACAGATAGATACTGTAGTTACATAGGTAGGTAGAGAGAGAGAAATAGAGAAAGACAGACAGATGGATGGATAGACAGATTTGAGATAGATGTTAGATAAAGAATGAGAGAGACAGAGAAGATTATTAGATAGATAGATAGATACTGCAGTTACATAGATAGATAGAGATAGAATTTGAGAGATAGATATATAGACAGATAGAAAGACAGACATCAGCAAGTCGGCAAGGCAAATTATCAAACCTGGAAAGTATAAGCTCATGCAGCTGCATTTGCAAGACAGTACGGTATGTTCTGCGGATAACTTCGGTGCGGACTTTGGATCGCGCGCCCAGCTGATACGTAAACAAACGTAGACGTAGACTCTTCACTAGTCGCTTTTTAGCTACTTTTCCGGAAAATGCCTTCGCCAGGGTGTAAAACGGAAACGCGCCTCCCGGGGGGGGGGGGCACTCTACCAAAAATGTGGTGGGGACCGGTGTGCCGCGGGCGAGACAAAAAACGGGGGCCTTGGAGCGGGCTTATTGTAAAAAGGAGGGTCCTCGGAACGGGCTTCGGAACGACAAATGTTTGTGAAAACGGGGGTCCTTGGAACGGATCGCCAGCGTGTGAGTGCGTATCAAGTGCGTATGCATCCCTACGGAACGGTCATGCGTGCATGATGCAGCTAGCGCGGCCTCCGCCGGGGGAGCTCTGCGGCCGCTTTTCACCAAAATTCGTCTCATTCAATGCGATCGGAGCGGCGTAACGAAAAATATGCGAAGCTTTGGAGCGGATTTCCCTCTTCTTTTTTTCTCGATAAGAAGAAAATGCTATGCCTTGGAGCGGCTTTCTTTGTTCTTTTTATCAACAAGGCAAAAATGCTATGCCTTGGAACGGAAATTTGAGTGTGAAAATGGGGGTCCCCTCCGCGGCACCGGCGCGGCACATACCCACTATGCATTATATACTGAGTGCCCCCCCCCCCCCGGGCGAGTCTATTCATTCATGATTCAGATCATACCGGATTCATAAAACAGAGAGAGTGTGAAGAGAGAGATTGCAAGAGAGAAATCGAAACTTGAGAAAGCAGGGAGATTGGGATGCATTTCTGTACAAGAGTGCGCTCGTCCATTCGTTCATTTACAAATTATTGATGAAGCATTAGAACTATCGCGAGGTCCATGCACCTGCGCGCTTCAGTTTTTTTTAGCTCAACTTATGAATAATTCATGTACCATAGCGTTTCCATGTACAGAAAATATATTCGCTGCCAGCCGGCGTATTTTTTTATTTACACCACTGCTCCGCCAAAATTCCCAGAAATACGAAAGAAACGGCTCGCGGGCAAGTCTAATCTGTGCATGCGCTCAAGGCCTCAAGCAAATTAAGCTCTCGGAATTCCTGCGTGAGATTTATTTCGTATTAAGTTGAATGAATATCCAAACCACCTGAAGTCACCATGTTACATTTTTTTTCTTAGGGTTATTGTTGATATTTCGGGTTCTAAAAACAATAGACCAGTCAAGTTGGACAATTTTGGTCAAATGACCTTTCATTTCTTTCATTATGAGAGATTTCAAAGGAAGATATTATGTAAGCTTGCCTTACATAGCAGGATGAAGAAATTGAATAGACCAGGTGACTATAATAGCACACCAATGAACACTTTATGGAGATATTTGTTGCATTCCTACTATGAATGCATATAGCATGTTGCACAATGCACTTGGCAAACTGTGAAATACCCCCGGGAAATAGTCGTTCGTGGACGCATGTTTTTTGTTGACGTAAATGAAAACCACAATTCAAAAGAATACATGAATAATCAAAAAGACATCAAAGTTGGTGCTTATCACATTAGATTTTAAACCACATGATGTCACTTTAGTACACATGACCTCCTGATCATGCGTAGAATCTTTTGATCATGCGCAGAAAGGAACTACGAACTGGTTTATTTGAGTTTGTAGCAGAGCTGCTTTGTGATTTTGAATTGAAAATGAATCAGGGGCGGATCCACCCTTCGCCAATAGGGGGGGGGGCGGATTTTTTTCCAGCCATATTTTCCCCCGATCGGCCGCTCGAAGATGATTTTATGTTTGTTTCTTTGAAGGGGGTAGTCCTATATAAGTCACTTCTTAGCTTTAATCTTTAAATCAACATAAATGTATAATATCATAATCCTTATTTCATAATGCGAGCGCGAGCATTTTTTTTTTAATTGTATGTATTTTTTCCTAAAATTTGAACATTCTGAAAAAAGATTTGCCTGCCATAATTACTACGAACATAGGCGGGGGGCAAAACGAGATTTTGCCCCCCCCCCCATGTGCCCCCTAAAAGTAGAAAAATTATAAATTATTTAAGGACAAAGGTAAACGATGGAGGCACTTTTCTGCCTAAAAAGTGACATTTCCATTGTCAGAAATGAAAAAATTTCGCCCCTGATGGGGCAATTACATATCATAGTAAGCCTCGCGTCTTTCGACGAACATGTACCTCTGTGAAACATACATTTGATAAGCCCCTTTACCATCTAATTACAGTGTTATAACGTTTAACCTTTTAATGAATACATTTCAGACTAAAACTGAATGGCAAATTGAAAGTGTATACCGTCAACCACATCCACTTTTGGAATGTAATTGTTTTCTTCTAAATAATGTTACATAATGTACATTATGAACTACGGTAGTTTGTCAATCAGTTCATTATTATTTACTAATGAAATCTTGGAATTTGATATTAATCATTTCCTGGTTATGGTCACGTTTTCCCCAGAAAATATGTAAAGAAAAAAAGAACATTTTGAAGTCATCCAAAGTGCTTCCCAGCCATACAAAACATGCAAAAGGAAACGCATAAATCGAGTAATTAGTTAAAGGGGAATCCAGCCTTGGCCATAGAATGTTGTGTTGGGAAGGAGAAAAATGAATTAAACAGAATGGTGAAAGTTTGAAAGAAATCGGACAAGCAATAAGAAAGTTATAGCTGCTTTAAAATTGAGATCACTAATACCATGTAAATATCAAATTGGCAACTGGGTAAGTAAATTATGACAAGGGGCAAGGACAACTTTCCCATAGGCCATGTACTTTATTATCAGGGATTTGTGGTTTTCTCCTAATTACCCATTCCCCCGGGGCAGTGATCTAAATATAACACAGGTAGTATATTGTTTAATGTCCTCATGAAAGAAAAATACAATTTGAAATAAAACTTTTGGGGAAAATGACATTTTAGCCATAATATGTATTGAAGTACATGGAAGAGTAGTCCTTGCCTTACATCACTATGACATCACATAAGCGGCCAATTTGAAGTCTCCATAGGTATAGTGATTACCAATATTTACAACTTTTAAAAATTCATAACTTTCTTGTTATTTGTCCAATATTGTTCAAACTTTCACCTATCAACTTGTCTGATTTTTCTTTTTCTTATAAAAACAAGTTTTTATTTGGGTTGGATTCCCCTTTAAACTTTAATGATTTTCAGAAAAGTTTTAAATTGTTAGATTTCTTTTTCCTCCTGTTACAAAATAGGAAATGTATTGCCCACGCATGGATAATCAGGGACTTTCTCCAATGCTGATTTAAGTGCTTATCGACGTCTGCCACGTCAGAACAGTATAACATTTTAAATTTGAAAATAAATTCATTAGAATTTCTTTTGTTTCTGTTGTTACGCTTCTTCTGCTTAATACACTCCTTGTTCTGACGGGAATTTATTGAAACTTATGATGATTGTGCTCTCTCGCGTCGTCCGTGTATGTAAATGTACATAAATAAATGTTTCTGAAAGGATATTGCATGAAAAATTTAATTTCTGGTATTTTGAGTCAATATAAGCGTAATACGTAATTTAAAGGGATGGTCCGGGCTGAAAATATTTATATCTTAATACATAAAGTAGAATTCACTGAGCAAAATGCTGAAAATCTCATCAAAATCGGATAACAAATAACAAAGTTATTGAATTTCAAAGTTTAGCAATATTTTGTGAAAACAATCGTAATGAATATTCATTAGGGTGGCTGATGATGTCACATCTCCACTTGTTTTTTGCATTTTATCATATGAAATTAGGTTTATTCAATTTTTTTCCTCCAAGAACTAGTAAAATTGGATTGACAACTGATTTAGTGCATTAGATATTTATTGCTGCAACTTTTTCATTATAAGGGGGACATATTATTCACACAAGTATGAAATAATGAAAAAAATAAGATTTTATCTAATAACATAAGAAAACGGGAAGTGGAGATGTGACATCATCAACCCAACTAATGAATAATCATGACGACTATTTTCACAAAATATTGCTAAACTTTAAACTTCAATTACTTTATTATTTATTGTCCGATTTTGATGAAATTTTCGGCATTTTGCTTAGTGAATTTTACTCTATGTATTAAAATATACATATTTTCAGCCCGAACCATCCCTTTAATTGATTAGACATGAAACCACATTCCGGTTCGACCGTTTCGCGCGTAGATTTCATAGGTTCTCATAAATAATAATTATAGTTTTCGTAGTGAATTCTATGTCCAATTCTCAAGAAATTTATTTTTGAATGCTCTTAGAAACGCAACTTTTATACTCCATTTTTACACAAAGTCCTTACCGTGGGGGCGCCACACCCTCTCCCGCTCGATCGCTTCGGTATCTCACGCTGTCAAAAATATTGTGCCCCCTTCGGGATTTTGCCCCCCCCAAAAAAAAAAAAAAAAAAAAATGAAAGTGTTCCGGCGCGCCTGACTACGAACAAGAAGCGCGAGCAAAAATTTTGATACACGTTTTGAACTGATCGGAAAGGTAGGCCTACCTGCTTGCAGTTAGCTATGAAGACGTTACTTATTTCAGCAACAAAATAATGCGAGCGCGAAGCGCGAGCTTAAAAAAATTGACATTTCTACTATACATAAAGAATGGAAAACTTTAATAAATTTTTGTAATTATGAACAGGATAGCTATATAACTAAATAATTGATGCGAGCGCGAAGCGCAAGCGGAAAAATTCTAGTTTTAGACCTAGAACGGGACACTCTATTCATGTTTTGTAAATCATGAAAAGGATGAGTAAGAGGGGATCTTCCTACATTAATAATGCGAGCGCAAAGAGCGAGCAGAAAAGTGTTTGTATACTATTTGAACTGATCGAAAAGTGCCTTTAAGGACTACTTGCACTTAGCCACGAAGACGTTACATACTTCAACAATCAAATAATGCGAGCGCGAAGCGCGAGAGGAATAATTCGAGATTTAGACCTAGAACGGGACACTCTATTCATGTTTTGTAGATCATGAAAAGGATGAGTAAGAGGGGATCTTCCTACATAATAATGCGAGCGCAAAGAGCGAGCAGAAAAGTGTTTGTATACGTTTTGAACTGATCGAAAAGTGCCTTTTAAGGACTGCTTGCACTTAGCCACGAAGACGTTACATATTTCAACAATCAAATAATGCGAGCGCGAAGCGCGAGAGGAATAATTCGAGATTTAGACCTAGAACGGGACACTCTATTCATGTTTTGTAAATCAGGGAAGGGATGAGAAAGGAGTGATCTCCCTACATTAATAATTCGAGAACAAAGGGCGAGCAGACAATTTTTTATATAGTGATCTGAAAATGGATAACTAAATGAACATGCGCGCGCGTGTTTCAGATTTAGACATAGAGTCTATATTCTTAATACATCTTTTATCATGAAAATAAAAGCGAGCGCGAAGCGCGAGCTTAAAATATTTGATATTTCGATCTGAAAAGGGGGGTCAATTTCAGCTTTATATTTCAAACAATTTGTAGGAAAAGTGTAAGGTGGATATAAATCGCACTTGATAAAGAGCTGATATTTTTCAAAATGCAAGCATGGCAGCGCTAGCTGATACGTTTTGACAATTAGATCTGAAAAGGAATATTTTGAAAACTTTATGGAATACGTGAAAATAATAGGTATCTGATAAATAAAAATTCGCGAGCGCGCAGTGCGAGCGGAAAATGTTAATATTCAGACCATAAAACTGACATTTTTACAGAGCGCTTTTAAAAATCAATTTGTACATCACACAAATTAATGAAAGTTCGATTTCCGAGGAGAAATATGTTTTGTATATTTACTTCCAAACTTGATATTTAAGCTCCATGTTGAACAAGATATGTGAATCACTTAACAGGCAATGCGAGCGCGAAGCGCGAGCGAAATTTTATACAGTGGCATGAAATTTATTTTTCCAAGTCTTCCTCTCATCTTATTTTATTTACTCGTCTTCCTCCTCTTTTCCATTCCTTCGTTTTTTTTTCTTTCCTTCCCTTTTTTTCTATTTTTGCTCCGCCAATGGAGGGGGGGGGGGGTGGGCCCGTCGGGCCCCGACCTGGATCTGCCTATGTGAATATGTTAAAGATATAGTCTAGTTGAGCCAATTATAGTGCTGAAAGAAAGTGTGAGGACATTTTATAGTATTTTTCGGGTATGTTTCCAATAGTTTAGACCTGCATTGACTTGTTCTGAGATTTTTCCAACCTGAAATACTTTTCAAAATCACACAGTATACATTTGCAGCAATGCTTACTAAAATACCTGTTGGACAAAGTTCAGTAGTAGCTATGATAAATGACTGAGGAAGATGAAAAGAGAGGGGAAAGAGCAGACGCTCCCAAAAGGGAAAAAAGGTGAGAAAAAGGAGAAAAAGAAAAAGCGAAAGGAGACAAGGGAAGAAAGGTACAGCTTTGTTGTTTTTCCTTCTTTTTTGTCAAAAGAATAAAAACCTAAACGAAACGTTGATCTTCTCTCTTAATACAAAATCACTTTTCCCTTTTGTTTCCCACATCTTTTTATACTCCGTTTTTTTTTGCCCTTTTCGGTTGTGGGAATCATATTCTTGCCAGATGATACGGGTGTAAAGAGTATGAAAGTTTTTTTTTTTTTTTTTAATTGCATTGACACAAAATGCCGGCTCTTCTGTTCGGAGCGGGTAAATATTACCCTCACTTCCCGACTCCCAAAATGATCTCTTTCGATTTTCAGCAAGTAATTTTGGGCAAAGCATATCTGCTCAAAGGGGAGGCATTAAATTCGTTCCATGCTATATGCAAATGTACGATATGAAACTTTTTTCTATATAGCTGCATATCCATCCCCTGTCTTGTTTTGAATTTGTTGTGAATGCTGTGAATTTGTCACAAATTGACCATGAATGGTCAGTGGAAGACAACATACTAGCGCCACTCTGGTTTGAAGGACCGACAATTCTCTTTTTCAGTCTTCCCCTTCCTTTTCTAGTCATCTTCTTTTAACTTATTATTTTCTTTTCTCTTCTAATTCATACTCTTTCATTAAGTTATGATAACATGATAGCATAACCGCTGTGTTGGCTCAGTTGCTAGAGCGTCCGTCTCACAACCGGGAGGTCGGGGGTTCAAACCCCGGGCCGCGTGAGACCAAAAGACGTAAAGATGGGAGTTGCTGTTACCCTATTTGGCGTTCAACAATAAAGGGATAGAGCCTCGTCGATCTGGCGCTGCACAGCGGCTACCGGGCTCACGATCAATTGGGTAAAACAAATTTTTGGAGTATTTTATTTCTGGTGTCTATTATTTATATAGTAATAAAAATATGGATGAACATTTATTTTCCATGTAACATTGAATAAGTAGCATGCGTTCTCTTCAATCCACGCTATATTTGTGTCAAAATTTGATATTTTGGGTTTGAATAAACAGAGAAAAGTACAAAAGGTGTCCTCGTATTTGATAGTGGAGTTGGAGAGATAGATGAAATGAATTTTTAGAAAAGCATAACATCATAATTCACACTCTCAATCTACAACCCCACCCCCATCTCCTTTTCCAGTTGGTTTAACTTTCTAGTTGATATAGCTAAATTTCACGGGGGGGGGTGTTGCACCTACAAATGTAATAACGCCCACAAATGTAATAACACTTTACCAACAAATGTAATAATGCACTTTACCCATAAATGTAATAAATTTGAAGGGATTTTTGGCGAATCCGTTCTAAACTAAAATCCTATAGTACTAATACACATGCAGTGTTGACTATTGGGGCATAAAGTTCATCCTTTATAGAACATTTAAGTCTATATTTCATACCCTCGCAAATTTTACCCGAAACACGTATCGCTGTACATTGCTGTGTTGAAAAAGACATCCTTTTTATGTTTTTTTTTTTGGTTGCGCATGGTATGCACTCGTCAATGTTAGTGCCCCCGGGTATGGTAACATACTGGCAAGTTTGCTGTAGTGGATTAAATATGTTTTACTTCAGCAAAATTCAATTTATAATTTTTTTTTTGCACAATCAGGTTTGAAAATTACTTCAACTACTATAGGTGACTATTATTCGAGTAAGAGAAGATCAACCTCTGCAGATGAATCTGTGTAAGTCGAATCTCCACAGATATCTATAAAACTTGGGAAAATACAACTCAAAAGAAGTACATGTATTTATGTAGTCACATAATTTACAAAGTATGATTTGAGGAATGATTTGCTTCCAAAAAAAAATATTTGATTTATGCAGACTTATCTTCCATCCTTTACCCATCTCTCTTCTCTCATGTCAATCTTTAATAAAAAAGTTAGACCAGAATATGCATCCACATTTAGATTTCTCCCACCTTTCTTTTTTATTGTATGTGTTCACATCATGAAGTCATATATAGATTGTATAAAAAAATGCTCTAAGCCTCAAAATTCATAAAAAAGTATATATATATAAAGTGAGAAAAAGATCACAGTACAGTAAGAAATATGTATATGAAAAGTAACAATGCATAAAACTTGGAAAAGAGTGATAATACAAATTTGATTTCCTTCATTCAAAAGAATTATATTCATACAACAGAATTGCTAAAATTGCTATAGAAAGCACAACGTTACCCAGACATCATTGTCACCCTGGATAGATAACACACTTTCATAATGACAAAATGAATAAAAACAAAAGTTTATCTAGAAAAAAAAAATAAGCACCAAAATTGAATAATAATAATTAAACAGAGATAGGATATGTGACTGACAATCGAAAGGCGAGCATGAAAGGCCAAGGGAAAGTTTACCCTGACTAGAAGTTTGCTGTGAAAATATCACAAAAAAATAATTACAAATATTGAAGAATATTCATTTAAGAGTTAGAAAGTTACTCGTATTTTAGATTTGTGATTTCATACAAATCGAGCAGCTTCCGCACATGCACATTATATAAAATGCACAAATTTCAATTTCTAAATCGTTCGCGATGAATAAAAAATTCTTTCAGGGCTGGTGTGAAATGTGTCTGTTAATACACTGATGGTACAACGAAAACCATTTTAATCTTTTTTTTTTCGAAAATGAAATTTCACTGATTTATTTACAACACAATATGCTGTATGGGAAAACTACTCACATATGAAGTTACAAATAAAAAAAAAAGTGGAATGCCTCTGGCTGTCTTGCATGCATTACATGATTTCAGTATAGCAGCAGTGCTGACTTTGAAAAAAAAATGACTTGAACAAAATTTTATTTACAAATAAAATTCATATGATAATAACTTCTAAGTTAATTGACCCAAAATGACATTTGACCTTGATCATGTGAATGAAGACTTTTGTAAGACGATCAGTGACCCGTAATTACCCATATGTCCACATTTCATGAACTAGATCCACAACCTATGATATTTCAAAAACTTATCCTTGGTTTAAAACTTCACTGTTGATTGCCCAACATGGCCCTGATTAACCTTCGTCATATGACCAGAAACTTGCACAGGATATTTATTGATACTTGACTAATCTCATGTCCAAGTTTCATTAACTAAATCCATACATTTTATGAGAGCAATTCAACAAACACCCCAACATAGCCAAAGTTCATAAACTAGATCCATATTCTTTTAAAGTTGTGACATTTCAAAAACTGAACCTTGATTAAAGATTTCGATTCCCTAACAACACTGATGATCACAGTTCATCCTTAGATGACCTTTGACCTTGGTCATGTGACCTGAAACTCAAGCAGGATGTTCAATAATACTTGATTACTCTAATGTCCAGGATTCATGAAGTAGGTCCATATGCTGCCGCCGTCAGCAAAGCAGTGCCTACATAGTCTCGCTCTGCTCTGTGAGACAAAAAATAAAATTCTAGTAACTTTAAAATCTTTGGTGGAATTTCTTCAAACTTTTACTAATATTTCTTAATCATTTTTTGCTACTTTTGCAATAAACTTTTTATTAGGGTAAACATCCCCTTGAGAGAAAAAATGATAGATAAAGCATTTAATTTTACTTTAAAAGTAATAAACATTAAACTAATTTTCTTATCTTTCATATCATAGAATTCACTTCTTTTTTTTTTTACTTCCATTCACCAAATATTTACATGCTCTATTGAATTGCTACTGCTACATCAAATTTTTGTTCCTACAGTAAGTTGTCACAAATACACCATACTCTTCAAATATATATATTTTTACATTACACAGTGCATCCCAAGGAAAACAAAAGCGATAATTATCCATTGATGATATATAAATTAATCATAATTGCAATAGACAAATACCCTAAAATTTTAAAGGTTACAGTCTCTTCTTTCACCTGCATGGTATAATTCAGAAAATTCATCATTTATGCACGAGTAAAAACCAATTTGAATAATTCCAAAAAGCACTTTGGCAAAGTGTGTCTGAATTAAAAAAAAACAAAATATGGTCTTTAATTTGATACCTTGATCATAGAAAATTGTGAAGTTTACAATGCTTGAACTCCAATCAGGGTTGGTGGATTTAAATCACCTCCATGAAAGTACATGTACAAATGATATATATATATATATATTTTTTTTTTAATACAAATTCTGTTTCAATTCTTTGAAACAATCAAAGAGCTTTTATTTTTGCTGAACTTACAAAGAGACAAAAAAATATGCAGATTTCTTTATCACATGATCTTGAAGAGTCCCTTTGATATCAATCTGTTCATGATCAAAATGCTTTTGCTCACTCACACATGAAAGGTGAGTCATGTAAGTTATACCTGATGAAGGAGGTGCTATATAATGATAGGTAAAGCTGCCAACCTTAATAAGAACATGTCAGTAATATAAAATCATTATTTATATTAGGAAATACCATAGGACAACACATAAAACCAACAACTTTAGAAATCAGTATTTTGCATGAAACCATCAATATTGTTCTCATTTTTCAGTACTAAATACTTAAAATCAGTACAATATAGTTGGCCACTCTGCATTTGTCTATTGTATGTTTGATTAGGTTATATCATTGATAATCATCACTCTGTTTGGCTTTCTTGGGTTTCATTGTGAATCATTTGTATGCAGTACAAGTGACTCTATGCAAAAGCTACTGTAAACAAAATTTGCAATACGGTAAATAACATTGATAGAACAATATACCAACCAAATACATGTAGCATCAGGCAAAATATCTATACACAAATATATTACTTGGAGATAATTTCATATGAAGTAATTACAACAATCATAATATGAAATGTGTTATACAAAATCAGACAGAGACATCAGCAACTCAAAATAAGGTAGACTTTCATGACTTGATTCAATCTTCTCTATTATTCAGCTAAAATAGTATTGTTGTTTACAGGTAACATTGTTTAGGTGGACATTCAACATTGGGAGTTTGAGGTTTTTAAAATCTCGTTTTAAATGTCAGAGTGATGATCCCCTCTAGGCAAGACTGATATCATACATGTTACATATGTGAAGCATGGAACTGGTCTACTCTTGTACAAGAGGCATACATTTTCCCTCTAATTTCCATTTCTGAGTCTGGGTCAATTGCATAATTAGACAAATGAATGGCTATTCAAGTAACATGGATACAATATGTACATCAAGAAGTTAAACATGACATTAGCAGTTTTATTTTTAAATACATGTAGTTTAATGGGATAAAATACATGCCATGAAGTTTAATCTATCAAGCCTCTATGGTCTACAAACAAACATTGCGCTGATAAATACGCTTCTTTTTATTAAAGAAATAAAAATAATGAATACTTTGTATACAAGCTTTGTCTTTTAGTTTCTGAATATGATTTTTTCTTCTTCAAAATACAACAAAATACGGTAGGCAGTTTACACACAAAGAATAACAACTTTTATCATCATAAATATAAATTGCTGTAATAATGTGAAATAATCATTTTATCTCATAAATTCTCGTTACCGGATTCTGCGAGGAGCTACGCATGCGCGAAATCAGTGAGCCTACATTCATGCATCGGCTGACAACAGGCAGCCATTTTGATCAGTAGACATTTGTTTTTCTTAGAAAGTTCCATGTGCCAAAAAACAACAACAAAAAACAAAAAAAAAACAAAAAAGAGGAATACTTCCTGGGGGGCGTTTCATGAAAGGACTTGTCAGACGTTTTATCCGACAGTTACCATAGGAACAGTGCCTATCAGCCAATCAAAATCATTGAAAGATGTCAGATCTGACAACTTGTTGGATGAAAATATTGATGAAACGCTCCCCTGATTGACTCTTCCAATGGAAGTCGACATTCCAGCAAGAGTTGCTTTAGAAGCAACTTTTTATGAAATGGTGCCCTGGTCTTGTAGAAGTAAACTTTCAGAGATCCAGTATCTAGTCTAATTTTAGCAACTCATTGTTGTGTTTTTGAGTTATCAGTGCATTCTTTTATTTCTATGCATCTTTAATATCATAGAAATTATTAGAATAATATAAGCTTCTATATTTTTAGTATCATCAACAATAACGAATACTGTTTTAAGATACAAAAACTGAATTTTACATACATGTCATCACTTGTAATCATCTCCACTTTCGAAGACAGCAAAACTTGTAAGCTCCAGAAAATCCAATTCATGCGTTGGATAAAATCATTCGAATTCTGGAATTGTATACAGTGTATGTACACAATGATTACAACATCCCTGTAAACTACCAATGAAAGAAACTACTTAAATCTCTTTATCATTTCTTACACTGCATAGAGGAAATATATGAACACAGATTCAGTTCACTCACTCATGATCTACATGTATATCAGCATTCAGCATGTAGGCCTACAAATAGAATTGGGGAGAATTACATAAATAGTGATGAATAAAAAAAATTCAAAAGGGGAGTTTAAGTGGCCATATGTATTTGTGAAGAGGCATAGTATTACAGTTATGTAGTTCAAAATAGTTATTACAGCCATAGCAATAGAAATAGGTAGACACACATGTGAATCATTATTTTGGAGGAAAACATGCAACAGTCTCAACTGATGCTGATTACAATATTAATTCCACCATATTTGCCAGCACATGACATGGAAAAAAAATTAACAAATCAATATTATACATGTACTAGTAGTTAAGAGAATTTCAAATTCATTATGGTTCACATATATCACCCAGCTGCCTTCATTGTAAAGTATTCATATTAAAGTTTAGTTTTAAATTCATATTAACATCTACATGTACAATAGTAATTCAATTCTTTGTCTTAAATAATTAAGTGCATCCTATAGAAAACAAATACAATATTTATTGATGATTTATCATTACTTAATCACAAATACAATAGGCAAATCACCTATTATTGTCTCCTCTTTCAGTTGGTATAACAGAAGATTTCTCATTCACGTACGAGTGAGCAAAACAATTTGAAGAAAGGATACCAAACAGAATACTTGGCAGGTGGTATCTGAGGTTCAAAAAGGAAATCACGTCTGAAAAGTATAATAAAATATATGCTCTTTGATTTGATACCTCAATTACAAAATGGTTAAGAAATAACAAAGTTCTGTTTCTTTGAAACAATGCTTGTATTGTCATAATGTCATTTAACAAAAGTTTTTTTTCCATTTTCCCATCAAATCGAACACACAGTTATGATGGCTTCATGCATGGCTGATCATCAACAAAACAGAGTGTCAAGATAGTCTGTCCAACTTACCTGTAAAACCTCTTCATGTTATATTTCAGACTTCACGTCTTATTTAAAAAACAGAAGTGTAATTTCTGGACCACTTTCTGTGATTGAGGTATCAAATTAAAGAGCAAATATTGAACTTTTCAAAATGTGATTTTTTTTATTAAACACACATACTGCCCACGAAGTGACTTTTTGGTATCCTCTCTTCAATGTATTCAATCAATTGCTCTTTCAATGATAAATCTTCTGTGTTATACCAGCTGAAATAGGAGACTCTACAATGATAGGTCATTTGTCTATTGAAATTATTATTAAGTAATGATAAATCATCGATCAATCACAGTTTCGTTATATTGGGGGGGGGGGGGGCACACTGTAATTATTGGTTCACTGAAAATGTATAACTGGGGCTAATTCACCAACAAACTGAATCAACTTTGAAATGAGATAAAATCTAATATCTGGTTGGTCTTCATCTTGCAAACATTGATTTTAACTGTCCGTGAATCACCCCCTGACTCTCAAGACATTACAGTATTTCAAAATATAGTTTTAAAATCAAAGACAAAAAATCATAAAATCAAATCCATACAAAGAAACAGAAGATAAGGAAACATGGGTGATGAAAACAAGAAAGTTGAGCTGCTTGTTGAAGGCAGTTTGCAATAGACAGTCATTACACCACAGCTGGAGAGGTTCCTCCTCTGTCTCCCTCAGGACTACACAGAAAACAAAAGAGGAAAATTAATATAATTAGTGATAATCTGTCTTCCATCAATTCGACATTGCTAACCTACAATCAATGCAATATCACACCCATCTGTCCTGTACTAATCTCCAAACTAGTGACAATTAATAAATATGATATGAAAATGATATTTTCAATGTTCAATCCTGAAGTTTTTACTCTGTGTACAAAAACGCATACAGCGCTCAGCCTACGCAGTCGTCTACTCTTTCGCATGAGTCGCACAAACTCGGTGTAGATGCCCTGAATCTCGGTCGATGTACATTCGTAATTCCGAAGGTTCGGTTATTCCGAAGGTTCGTATTTCCGAAGGTTCATAATTGCGAAAGTTCGTCAATCCGAAAACGAAATAAGGTTCGTAATTCCGAAGGTTCGTTAATCCGAAAACGAAATAAGGTTCGTAATTCCGAAGGTTTGTTAATCCGAAAACAAAATGAGGTTCGTAATTCCGAAGGTTCGTCAATCCGAAAACAAAATGAGGTTCGTAATTCCGAAGGTTCATCAATCCGAAAACGAAATAAGGTTCGGATTTCCGAAAATGAAAATAATTCATTTTGGTAACAAAAACGGTGTTGTCATTACAAGATTAGACGTTATTATGCAATGATAGTAATAACGATCGATGATACATGCGTGTGTTGTGGCCAAAAGCATTTTTTTCATTAAGAATAGGCACCCTGATCAAGCATAGGCTAATTTCAATTTTATCTGAGCAATTGCTGCCTAAGCAAATGGTTTTTAAGATGCATGAGATCAAGTGTGTTGGTCTCGTGCGAGTAACCTCTAGATAATAGGATTTGAATTGGAGGGGATGTCATTTTTAATAACAGCTTCTGCTGGTAATAAAATTATTCTGATAATGATCCTTGTGAGATGTTGAAAGCGCGAATCGCAAGCTCAAACTAGAAGACATTTCATGTAACAAGACGTGAACTTAAACATTCTGAGCATTTATTGTAATCGTTAGAAAGATGTGTATCTTTCTAAAGAATTAACGTGAGGGCGAGCTGTAATTTGTATAATGACCCTGGGCCTGTTGCATAAAACTTTTTTACCTGAGAAAACTCAGGTTGTTTTTACCAGAGTTTTTGCCCTGTGCTAAAGTCAATGGCGGAATGTCAGACTAACCTTAGTTTTCAGTTTTTACCAAAGTTTTATGCAACAGCAGAGCTGCCAACCTAAACAAGAACATTTCAGTATCTTCAAGGCTGAAAATCAGTATTTTGGTGAGGAAATTAGTATTTTCAAAGGAATACCATAGGACGACACATAAACTGAAACTTAAGAAATCAGTATTTTGCATGAAACCATCAGTATTCTTCTCTATTTTCAGTACTAAATACGGAAAATAAGTACTACTTGGCAGCTCTGCAACAGGCTTCAGAAAGTAACCTTTTAAAGACTGCATTTAGTGACTCATGAATAGAATAAATATCTCACGAACTAAATAATGAGAGCGCGAACCGCAAGCTTAAAATTTGTGATATTCCAACCTGAAAACTGGATATTTTATATATATGAGTCCCTCAATAAACAATACTTGATGCGAGGGAGAAACGTAAGCCAAATTTTTCTGATTTTCCAACCTGAAAACTGGATATTCTAAACATTCTTGTGAAAAAAAATAATAATAGCTGGGAGAACAGTTTTCAGAACTTAAGTGGCTTCCCTGGGTAAATAATATCTATATCATTATCATTCTAGGCCTACATGAAATTTCCAAAAGTTTGAGCACGTGATTCGCACGCAACATCTCACAAGGATGCCCTTTTATCAGTAATTGAACAAAAAGGCGAATTTTACATCTTCAGATTTGATTTTTTCCCCCAAACCGCTTGCTCACAGAAATGAAACGTAAATATATAACTTATCAATCAGTGATCACTTAAAAAATTTTGCTCGATTTGATTACTACAAAACACAGAACCTTTTACACAGATGATAATCTCATGGTGAAAACATCCATTTGCACCAAATTGCCCCTATTGGCCCCTTTTTTGGCGTTGCCCCCCCAAGGAAAATACGTTCCGCCGCCACTGGTTGAAGCACGCATCGTCTTCATGGCTAACTGCAAAAAGTTCTTTAAATGTCCCCTTTAGATCAGGCCAGAGCTTTATATATTTAAAATTTCTGTTCGCGATTCTTGCTCGCAGTTATTACTGTATCATAAATTTAGTTACATAGGCATCTTATTTTGAAGATCACAAACATATTGCCCATCATATAAAAAAAATATAGCTCGCGCTCGCATTATTTAAAAAGGGTTTATCATATTATTACATATTTACTTTATTTTAAGAGTATAAAGCTAATTATTGACTGTTAGGACTACCCTTTCAAAGAAACAAACAAAAATCAACTTTAAGCTGCCGATTGAGGAAAATATGACTGAAAACAAATCCCCCCCTATTTGACGAAAGTTGGATCCGCCGGGAGGGAGGCAGGGGGCACCTGCACCCCAAAAATGAAATAAAAAACAGGGAAATGAATATTTTCCAAAATGGGGAAGTTCCTTTTTCAAAAATAAATATGCCGTTTTTCATGTTTTTTCGAAATAAACTGCTCTTTTTAAAGTATACAAGTTAAGTTTTCAGACTGGAATATTGCAAATTTTCAGCTTGCGCTTTGCACTCTCATTCGATTGGTGAAATATGGATCCTAAAGAGGTCACTAAATGCTTTCTTTAACAGATTCTTTTTCTGGTCAGTATGTTTAAGCTCGCGTATTGCGCTCGTGTTAATTCTTTAGTTAGATGCACATCTTTTTAACGACAGCAGAAATCTGTTCAGATTTTTAAAAACTTATTTTCATTTTTTATTTGAATACCCTTAAGTTTTAGCTTGTGATACACGCTTGCAACACCTCGCAATAATGCCATTTTAAGAATAATTGACCCCAAAAAACGTTTTACAACTTTACCTCTGACTTTGTTTTACCAAGCCGCTTGCTCATTATACTCTCTCCCAAAAAATAAAGCCTAAATATACATTTTGCCATATCAAGAAGTCACTTCAAAAAAGTTTTTCTTTATTTAATCACTATCAAACACACAATTACTTCAAGCAGATGATAATCTTAAGGTGAAAATATCACCAAAGTGCCCATTTTGACGTATGAGTGTCATTTTTTTGCTTTACCCCCCAAACGAAAATTCGTTCGGCCGCCCTTCCCTTTCTATCCTCATAACAATTGAACGGCAACAGTGTCCCCCGCTCCCCCCCCCCTTGCCTCTGCCTCTGCTTTCCCGGTTTTCATTTTTCGGATTAACGAACCTTATTTTGTTTTCGGATTAACGAACCTTATTTCGTTTTCGGATTAACGAACCTTCGGAACAACGAACCTTATTTCGTTTTCGGATTAACGAACCTTCAGAACAACGAACCTTATTTCGTTTTCGGATTATTATACCTTCGGAGTAACGAAACATCGGAATAACGCCACAAATGTTTGGAATAACAAACCCTTATTCGTTTTCGGATTAACGAACATCGAGGTATAGGCAATTTACGTGTTTCGGAATTACGAAGTGTAACCGTACAAAATAACCCCCCAAACAATTTTTTTCTGGGCTTTATTTACATATTTTCACCCCTAAACAAGTTGTCGCCAGAATATAACCCCGGGGGAAAAACATACCCTAAGCATGTTTGGCTAGTTTTTAAAAAAAGCTTTGCAAAAAAATACCCTAAGAACGTATGACCCCATGATTTACCATTGACTAGTTATTCAAAACCACCCTTTTTCTTGAAAATCTGTCTTTTGATACCCTTAACGAGTGCACGCGGGGCCCTCGTCCAAAACTGAAAATACACCCCTTTAAACACGTTTTTTGGTCACACTTGTGTCCAGCAATATATTTGACTGCCCCATCTCGGCCCTAAATCGACGGTGTAAGCCAAGGTTGCTTCCACTAAAACCTGGTGACAACCCTGCATATAAATGTATCAAAATTCAAATCATTTGCTCTTCATCCTTACTCATCCACTGATTTTTCCCAACATACGTCATAAGAAATGTTTTTGTACTATTTAAAAAAAAAAAGTATTTTCCCTTGGATTATATAGTGAAATAAACATTACAGGCTGGCTAGATTTACTTTTTGTACAAAGTCAAATATGTAACTTAATTGTAGAAGATTGAATCCAAAATATTGAAGAATATTCTGGAGATTACATGTATATCTAAAAAAAAAATATTAAAGCCTTAATCTGTAACTTAAAAGAAAAAAAAAAGAAATCTGTATGACCAAAATGACTGCAAGATATATGTAGCTCCATATTATTCACCTTTTCTTTTAAAGTAGCCACCCGAAGAAAATTCATAAGAGATAATTGTAGACAAGTTTTATATGGATGGAAAGGCCTTGTCTAGAAAATGGGTAACTATTAAAAAAGTATTTTTATAGACGTAAAGGGAAAGCAAGAAATGCAATAAGAGACCCTTCTCAGCACTGGGCGTTGTGGCGTGCGCCTGTAATCCAAGCTATGTGGGGAAGTTACAAATTGATGCAGAGGTTCAGGCCCTGGGGCGGTATTCTGAGGTCATTTTATCTTTAAAATATTTTATTTTATCTCTTAAAATGAAATTGATATTCTGAGATGACACAGCCTCATTCACTATTATAACAAGTGGAATGCCTCTGGCCGTCTCACCTGCATCACGCGGTTCAATATAGCAGCAGTGCTGACTTTGAATACTACTCTAACTCGCACAAGATGTTCAGTGATACATGTTTACTCTTATGTCCGCTTTTTATGAACGAGACCAATAAACTTACAGAGATATGATGGTTATTCAGCAAAAAAAACCCAACATGGCCAAAGTTCATTGACCTTACATGACCTTTGACCTTGATCATGTGACCTGAAACTCGCACAGGATGTTCAGTGATACTTGATTACTCTTATGTACAAGTTTCATGAATCAGATCCATAAACTTTCAAAGTTTTGATGGTAATTCAACAGATAAACCCAATTCGGCCAAAGTTCATTGACCTTTGACCTTGGTCATGTGACCTGAAACGCGCACAGGATGTTTAGTGATATTTGATTACTCATATGTCCAAGTTTAATGAACTAGACTAATAAACTTTCAAAGTTATGATAGTAATTCAACAGATACCCCCGATTCGGCCAAAGTTCATTGACCCTAAATGACCTTTGACCTTAATCATGAGACCTGAAACTTGCACAAAATATTCAGTGATGCTTGATTACTATTATGTCCAAGTTTCATGAATCATATCCATAAACTTTCAAAGTTATGATGGGAATTCAACAGATATCCCCAATTCGGCCAAAGTTCATTGACCCTAAATGACCTTTGACCTTGGTCATGTGACGTGAAGCTCATACAGGATGTTCAGTGATACTTGATTAACCTTATGTCCAAGTTTCATGAACTAGGTCCATATATTTTCTATGTTATGATGACATTTCAAAAACTTAACCTCAGGTTAAGATTTCGATGTTCATTCCTCCAACATGGTCTAAGTTCATTGACCCTAAATGACCTTTGACCTTGGTCATGTGACATGAAACTTTAATAGGATGTTCAGTAATACTTGATTAACCTTATGGCCAAGTTTCATGAACTAGGTCCATATACTTTCTCAGTTATGATGTCATTTCAAAAACTTAACCTCAGGTTAAGATTTGATGTTGACGCCGCCGCCGCCGTCGGAAAAGCGGCGCCTATAGTCTCACTCTGCTTCGCAGGTGAGACAAAAAGGAAAGTTATATATGTGATCAGTAATACTTCTAGTAGGCGGCAAGTAGTAAGAATTCCAAAAATTTTCTGTAGAATCTGATTTTTTGTGCTATTTCTCCTATTTTTAGGGTGCTGAATACGAATCTGCTTGTTGCCAAATTTATAAATGCCGTCTTCGACCGTTGCCATGGCAACCGATTAATTTCTCAAAAATAACATGTATTCCCATGTAAATGGTAGATAAACATGATATAAATTAGCCAAGAGATTGAATTCAAGGTTCCGATTAAATAACAATAAAATTCAGAAATATTTAAGATCATCAAAATAGTTCCAATTAGCCCGTTGCCATGGTAACGGCTCATTTTTCCTCCAGAAAAGTAAAAAAAATTATTTAAGTTTGTATAATCTGTTTTTTGTTTCATTTTCCCTGCGATTAGGGTGTTAAACATAAGGAGTTATTTTGCTAAATGTATAAATACACTCTCATTACGTTGCCATGGCAACCAAATAATACCTAATTTGGTAAAAAAAGATAACATGGAAAAAAGATAATGGCAGGAAAGACGATAAAAGCTACTTAATCTACATGTGTAGGGTTTTTCCCACTCATTTAGAACAAAAACTACATAAGTGTTATGCATGAGATTATTGGAATGATAGGAACTGATGTTGCCTTGACAATGCTTGAATTTAAAAATTTATATCAATGTTGCAAATGGCCCGTTGCCATGGTAACATCTTATTTTTCTCAGAAAAGTACAAATTTTGATAAAATCATGTAGAGTCACGTTTTTATCCTTTCATCTCCACTAAGTTTAGGTTGCTAAAAATTAATATGCTTGTTGGTAATTGTGTAAGTACCATCTCAGACCATTGCCATGGCAACCAAATACCAACTTATTTGGTAAAAAATAAACTGTTGAAAAAGTTAATGGTGGATGTACAGTAAAAACGAACTAATCTACATGCGAAAGGCTTGACCCATTAATTTAATTTTTAAAGCAAAATTCCGGTGAGTATTTTGCATTAATTAATTAGAATGATAAAATGGATATTTCCTTGGCAACGCTTGATTTTATTAATAAATATCAATGATGCAAATGGCCTATTGTCATGGTAACGGCTCCATTTACACCAGAAAATAACAAATTTTAATAAAAATATGTCCGATTATTCTTTCATTTCCGCCAAAGTATACATGTACATGTAGGTTCCTAGACATTGATATGCTTGTTGCTGTTGCTTTGATAGTGGTTAATCAATTTAATTTCATATGATAAATACCAATGTTGCAAATTGCCTGATGTCGTGGTAAACATCACTCCTTGCAAAGTTCCCTCCTGCAGACTTTTCAACCTGAAGAAAGTAAACTGTGAGCAGTTTTCCATAGATCTGGATACATATCTTCAGAACCTCCCTGCACTCCCTACTCATTACGACACATTTTTAGAGCTGCTGAAGAAATCATCAAGGAAGAATATTCCACAGGGATGCCATACAAGCTATACTCAAGGCCAGCAGAAACACCAGATTCGGATCCTTGGGAATGACTCTACAAAGTCCCAATCTACATGTAGGTCCCAAGTTCCGCCGGCCAAGTGGCCAGCCAGCTTCTAGTGAACAGCCAAGGTAACCCGCGAAGTTCCAACCTCAAAGTTTGGGAATAGCCTGCCAAGAGTCATCTGAATTCACAAGAACTTTCAGCATGAACGACTTGTGCAATGCTATCAAAGCAATGAAGATCAGCAAGGCAGCTGGATTGGACGATGTCCTCGATCTGTGAACAGATGAAAATCTTGGACCTGTTGCACTCCAACGGCGGCTTGACACGCTAAACTACTGTCCTGAGTGAAAGCACAATGCTAAACTTATGGAGGAAATCAAGGGTAGTTGCCTTACTCAAGCCAGGCAAAACACCAGCCAGCCCAAAGAGCTACAGGCCAATATCTCTGCTTTGTCATACAAGATCTTTGAAAGGCTCCTACTCCACCACATTGCTCCCTTGGTGGATGAGCTCCTCATTCCAGAACAAGCAGGATTTAGGCCTGGAAAGTCTTGTACTAGTAGTTAACTGCTGAATCTGACACAGTACATTGAAGATTGCTTCGAGGAAGGGTTGATGAAAAGAGCAGCCTTTGTTGACCTCATTGAAGCTTATGACACAATCATTGAATACTCACAAGGGAAGTCTTTGAGATGACAAAGGACCTTAGCCTGACACAGACGATTCAAAACATGCTCTCAAATCAACGGTTTTGTGAATCTCAGTGGTTCCAGTAGCAGATGGCTGACACACGAAAGGTCTCCCACAAAAAAGCATCATCGTCTTGCTCTTTATCATCTACACAAATGACCAACCAATCCACCAAATAATGAGAGCTACCTGTCCGCTGATGACATTTGCATTGCTTCACACAAACAGTCCTTTGAAGAGATGAAAAAGCACTCAGCGATGCTCTGGTAGGCCTGACTCCTTACTACGCTGCAAATCATCTCTGGGCAAATCCAGAGAAAACCCAACTCAGTGCTTTCCACCTAAAAAACAGAGATGCAGACTAGTAACAAAGGGTCAGATGGTATAGAAAATGGTTGGAACACACCAGTAAGCCAATCTACCTTGACGTCACCCTAGACAGTTCCCTTACCTACAAAGAACATGTTGCCAAGACAAAGGCTAAAGTTGGAGCAAGGAACAGCATCCTGAAGAAGCTTTCCAACACAAAATGGGAACAGGTGCAAAACCATCCGTGCGACAGCTCCTGCTCTTTGCTACTTGACTGCTGAGTATGCAGTCCTCATCCGTTTTAGGTCATTTCATGCTGCCACGATTGATACAGCCCTGAATGCTGCTTGCAGAGCAATTACTGGCTGCGACAAAACAAGAGCAGATGATCTCTAGCTACAGTGTGGTATTGCCCATCCACACATCAGAAGAGAGGTTTCAGCACAGGTGGAAAAGAACAAGCAAGAAGATAACCATCTTCATCCACTCTTTTAAGTATGAACCTGCCCAAAACGGACTGAAATGAAGATGTAGCTTCCTTCACTTGACTGAATCCCTTGATGGCTCTGCTCATAATCAAAGGGTCACCCTATTGTCCAACCACCTACAGTCTATGGTCAACTCTCGATCTCTCCAATGGACCTAGCGAATCGCTTCCCAGAATCAAGTGAGGAATGTGTAGTGTAAAGATTTTTTTTTGACCATTTGTGCTCTAATAAATTTTATAACGAAAAAAATAGCCAGTATGCCAATTTTTCTAAGGGTTTGTGAAATTTGGGAGAATTCAGCTAGAGACAATTTTGAGAATATTTTGGGCAATTTGGCCTAGAAATCTGACAGAAATAATGATTTAGGGGTAAAGTTTTTAAGAACTTGACATGCGACAACTATTTGCTGAATTGAATTACCCCCACTTCTAACTCCAAGGTGGCTGCCAATTTAAGGGTCACAAATGATTCCATTTTGATAGAGAGTTGTTCAAAATATTTATTTGGGGGTTTTAGAGTCAAGAAATCAAAATTGGGGCCCTGTTGTACAAAGAGTTGCGATTGATCCGATCAATCGCAACTATGGAAAGCCAGCAAAATCAGCATATGAAATGCATGTTTGTTCAAAAAGATTTCTAGATATGAATGTATATCTGTAAAGTCATTAATTTCTTAACAATTTTGTGTGATTTCCTTTGTTTACAAAGGACATTGTGCAAATTTTTCATAGAAAAAATTATGACACTGATGAATTTCCATAGAGTTACGATTGATCGGATCAATCGTACAACAGGGCCCATTTACATTTGACACACTGACCTTGCCTTTAAAACGAATGGCGGTCGGTAGTAATTAAAAATGGGTGATGGGTTTGAATATGGCGTTCCTCAGGGTTTTGTACTGGGACCTATACTTTTTTTCTCTGTATTTATTACCACTTGGGGACACTTTGAGGCAGAATAATGTTGAATTTGATTTCTTTGAATGCTATTGTATTCAGGAAATTAATGTATCAATGATAAGAAATAAAGTTAAGCCTACTCTTGAATGAACAAAAAGTCCCATAGACACTATTTACCCGCCCATGTTCATTTGTCAATTGGTAATTCTGAACCTGCTGAATCTGTTAGAATTCTAGGTGTTGAACTTAATTCGTCATTAACGAGTAAGCAAGTAAATTCGCTTTGTAAAACCCAAAACTCCCATTTATACAAACATGGAGCTACCATGATACAATATAATGGCCGGAAAGATATTGACGGATGATGCTTGCCATCATGCTGTTCAATCACTGGGGTTCAGGCGCCTAGATATAGTCAAAACAGCGCATTCAGAATCGAGCATTCGGTACCATTACAACAGCCAGAAAGTTTGATCATGTTTTCTTTTGTTCAAAGAGCTTCACTTGCTACTGGTCAAAAACAGAATCATAGAAAAATTGCTTTGTTTACTTGTCGATTAATAACTTGACACCACAATACATTTCATGCTGGGTTTTTTCCATACCCTTTTCTATCCCCAACTTGGGTAAACAGTGCAAAAGTTTCACTGGTCCCAGTATTCATGTCCTTCTGTACAATTATTTTTTGAATTTTATGTATAACACCCACTTTATATATTGTAAGCACTTGAAGAGTAGAATTATTCATTTTATAATAATAAATGAAATAATATAGCCTAGGATTTGTATAGTGCTCCTATATTACCCTGGCTAAGCTAGTCTACCGCATCCGGTGCTCACAACTTCAAGTATCCATTTACCTCACCTGGGTTGCAGTACAATATGGATAATTTTCTTGCTTTTAAAAGGAAAACACACCCCGGCTGGGAATCGAACCCATGTCCCTCAGATTGAAAGAAAGAGGCTTAACCACTAGACCACGACGCCCCCACAATGTTAAGCTATATTGGAAAGTGCTTTGAGCATATTTACATGACGAACTTGCTATAAATGTTAAAATGTATGTATTTGTTTTAAAGGACAAGTCCACCCCAACACAAAATTAAGTTTAATAAAAAGAGAAAAAATCCAACAAACACAACACTGAAAATTTCATCAAAATCGGCATGAAAGTTATATTTTATATTTTCGCTGAATTTCACAAAAACAGATACTGGCATTTTCTGGTCGGTATGCAAATGAGAAGACTGATGATGTCATCCACTCACTATGTCTTTTGCATTTTATTATGTGAAATATGAATTTTTCCTATTTTCTCCTCATTCTCATGTCTAATACAAAGTTTTATTCCTCCATGAACACATGTAATTAGCATTGTTTAATACTATATGGTTCAGTCAAGTTTGCCCTTATTGTCAAACATGCATAAAATGAAATATTGTATATTAAAACAATAAAAAACAAAAGAAATAGTGAGGGACATCATCGACTGTCTCATTTGCATATTACTGAGTTGTGCATATCACTGTTATGTGAAAAATAAGCAAAATTTGAAATGCCACAACTTTCTTCTTTTACATGAAATTTTCAGCGTTATGCTAGTATGATTTTTCTTTATTTATATTCAAATCAGCATTTATCGGGGTTAGACTTGACCTTTAATAGAAAGCTGTTAAAGATAATAATTATAACTCTAAAGTTTATTTGGCAAATTGACATAATCCTGGCCTTCTATTAGATACAACTGACCTTTTGAGGATACAAGGTAAAATTCTTCCATGTTTTAATGTAGACTCAATGTGGGACTTTCATGAAAAACCGATTCATTTAATAATAGAATCCTGAGGTTTTTTTTTCTTTTTACCTCAAAAGACCCTTAACCTTCACCTTGTGACATGATATATAATTAACTTGAAAATTAATAAACCTAAGTAAAGTTACCATGGCAATGGGGGGGGGGGTTGCAACATTCATATTTAGATTTATATTAAATGCAAGTTTTACCAAGGCAACAATAATTATTTTCTTTCAAATGAACTCATGCAGACCACTTACCGTATGTTTTGTTCAATATTAAACGAATGGTTCAAAATTTACGCAAGTAGATTGTGATTTTATGGTATTTTCCATTATTCATGTTATTATCTCCCCCATGTTATTCGGTTGCCATGGCAATGGCTTAAGATGGTATTTATACATTTAGCATCAAGCATATATAGATATGGCATCTTGTAATTAGAGGAAATGAAAGAAAATTCAGATTCTGTAATATTTGCTATCAAATGGATACTTTTCTGAGAAAAATAAATTGTTACCATGGCAACGGCCAATTTGCAATATTCCTCTTTATCTTTAAATTCAAACATTGTCAAGGCAACATCAATTCCTATCATTCCAATAAACTCCTGCAGAATACTTACTGTAGTTTTTGTTCTATAAAAATGATTGGGAAAAACCAAACGCACGTAGATTAGGTCGCTTTTATTGTATTTCTCACCATTATCTTTTTTACCAGGTTATTCCCTTTTTTACCAAATAAGTTATTATTTGGTTGCCATGGCAATGTAATGAGAGTGTATTTAAACATTTAGCAAAAAATCACTCCTATGTTTAACACCGTAAACGCATGGAAAATGAAACAAGAAAAAAAAGATTCTACAACTATAAATCAAATTTTTTACTTTTCTGGAAAAATGAGCCGTTACCATGGCAACGGGCCAGTTTGAACTATTTTGATGATCTTAAATACTTCTGAATTTCATTTGTATTTAATCGGAACCTTGATTTCAATCTATTTGCCAATTTTTATCATGTTTATCTACCATTTACAGGGGTACACGTGCTATTTTTGAGAAATTAATCCGTTGCCATGGCAACGGTCAAAGACGGCGTTTATAAATTTGGCAACAAGCAGATTCATGTTCAGCACCCTCAAAATAGGGGAAATAGCACAAAAAATCAGATTCTACAGAAAATTTTTGGTAACCTTTAATATTATGACGAGGAGCTGTGTACTATTCCCTTTACAATGATGAAATTCAATAATCATCATAAAATACTTTTAATTCTTTGGGTGTCTACTTTAAAAAAAAAGAAATTAAAACAATTAAGATTTTATAAAAGAGTAGAAACCACAAAACTATCTAAAAAAATAAATGTGTGCATCAATCATTTTTCTTATTTTCTGATAGGCAGAAAGGCAAACTAAAATTGTTAATGAGATAATGAAAGTAATGTGCAGAAAAAAATTGCTTTTATATAACATACAATGCAGTACATGTACAAACAGATATGCTTGTTTACGTTTGTGAGTTGATATACAGCACTTCACTGTAGGTGATTCATAGGGAAAAAATACCACAAAATATATTCACAAATATCCCAATCTAATTCAAAATGCTGAGAATAGCTGTAAATTAATTTCATGGTCTAACTTTAATTCATGCAAAACAGATCAACAACTGCACAAATAAGAAAGACTTACACCTCAATTTCAATATTATCTGATTGGGTGGGCTGTGCAGGCTCCGATGATGTAAGTGATTCAGTCTGGTTTATATATGCCATGTATGAAAAGATGAGTTAGTTTAGTTAAATGAAAACAAAACATGTGTAGGTGAAGGCTTACAATGATTATTTCCAAGCAAATAACAGAGCACATACCAAGAAAGTCATTGGTTAGAATGGAAAAAATATAATACATGTAATTAAAAGTCATTGTTCAGTAAAGGAGGAAACAGTGCTGCTCTCATACATTCAAACTATAGCAAGTGGAACACCTCTGGCAGTCACGCCTACATTATCACTTGAATAATTGGGGTGTATTTCAATATAGCTTTGAAAACGAGATTACAGCTTTGAAAACAAGATTTCATGTACATGTATTCACAAAAACCACCATTCATATTATACAATACTACAGTATGTAAATTGACCCTAAATGACATTAATTTTTACCTTGATCATGTGACCTAAGACTTGTGCAAGATGATCAGATCATATGATCAGACACGTAATTACCCTATGTCCACATTTCATGAACTTTATCCATAAACTTTTAAAATTATGATAGCAATTCCACAGATACCCCAAACATGGCCAAAGTTCATTGACTTTGGTACATGTAATGAACTGAAACAGATGCAGGATGTTCACTAATGCTTGATAAATCTTATGTCCAAGTTTCATACACTATGACCTTTGACATAGGTCATGTAACCTGAACTCACACAGGATACTTGATTACTCTTATGTTACATTCTCATGACCTAACTTAGCTCCACAAACTAAAGTTATTATGGCATTCAAAAAATACCACCAACATGGTGAATGTTCGTTGACCCTAAATGAACTTTGACCATGGTCATGTGATCTGAACTCAGGCAGAATATTCAGTAATACTTGATTAAACTTATGTTAAAGTTTCATAAACCAGGTCCATATACTTTCTAAGTTATGATGACATTTTAAAAGCTTAACCTTAAGTAAAGATTTCGATGTTGATTCTCCCATGGAAGTTGTCTACATTTTATTGTTTATTCCATAAGGGGTAGCCCATTCAACATCAGTTGATCTCCCATGGGGCCCCTATACACAAGAATGTAAAAACAGAAAATATTTACAGATAAAAACATTCAAAACAACATAACATATGCAAAAAAATGCAATACAAGCTGAATTGCAAAGACATCAATAATAAACATTGCAAAATTAGAGAGATTATTTCAATGGTATTCAAACATTCAAATACATAAATTTTACAAAGTAGCAGGTGCCAGCGTAAACCTTAATAGTCAATCAAATTGAAACGCTTTTTAAGATTATATTTAAATGAATTTAAAGATGACGATTCATGTATGATGACCGGCAAGCTATTCCACAGTTTTGGACAGGCGTAAAATAAAGAATGTTTGCAATAATCAGATCGACACCTTGGAATAACAAGATCGTGTCCGACAGACAGCCTCGTATTTTTCGTATGGGTTTTGTTTAGATCCTGAAAATAATTTGAGTAGTATTCTGGTGTGAGTCCATGAACACATTTATAAACAAATATATATCGAAAATAAATGATTCTGTACTTGAAGGCCGTCCAATCTAGATTTGAAAACATTTCTTTAGATGGGGTATATATGTGACATCTAAGGATCAAACGAGCTGCTCTTTTTTTGGAGCTTGGTAATTCGATCAAAAATGAAACTGAAAATGATTTCCCCATATCTCACAACAATAATTCATTTGTGATTCAATAAGGCACATATATAATGATTTCAGGGTATCACTTTCTACAAAACATAGCAAGTCTAGCAAATATTTTTTTTACAAACAGAATCTACTTGATCATGCCACAAAATGTCTATCAATTATAACAACTAGACATTTGATACTAGAGCATTGACTTATCTCGTCACCATTATGGTTTATGTAAATACAATGATTTCTATATCTATGAAGTTTTTGTTTACTCCCTAAGACCATGACTTTTGTTTTTTCTGTATTCAGATATAATCTGTTATCTGAAATCCATTTGCATATAGAATTAAATTCAAGTTGTAATTTATATTCTACCCGTACTTCTTGAATAGAACAACCAGTGACATAGAGAGTGGTAAGTTCATTGACCCTAAATGACCTTTGACCTTGGTCGCGTGACTGGAAAATCAAGCAGAATGTTCAGTAATACTTGATTAAATTTAAGGCAAATTTTATACAAATGATTTTGAATAACAGATTAGTGAGCACAATACTGAAATCAAAGAGTAAATGAATATATCAAGTAAATCAATGGTCACCATATAAAAAATAGTAAAAATAGTAATCTACTCAAGCATGAGAATTACCATCACCATAAAAAAAAACTTATTATAGAAGCGTGATCATCAAATGAAAAAAAGTAAAAGTTAATATTGATCTTGCATAATCCATGCACATTTTACAAAGGAGAGAAAAGGGGGACAGAGGAGGTATCAGATGAGATTAGAGAAGGAGGAAGGGTAAGAGGATGATGAGATGGGATTAGAAGAGAGGAGGAAGGGTGATAGAAGAATGAGATGGGATTAAATGGGGGAAGGGTGATAGAAGAATGATGAGATGGGATTAGAGGGGGGGAGGAAGGGTGATAGAAGAATGATGAGATGGGATTAGAGGAGGAAGGGTGATAGAAGAATGATGAGGTGGGATTAGAGAAGGAGGAAGGGTGATAGAAGAATGATGAGATGGGATTAGAGGGGGAGGAGGAAGGGTGATAGAAGAATGATGAGATGGGATTAGAGGAGGAGGAAGGGTGATAGAAGAATGATGAGATGGGATTAGAGGAGAAGGAGGAAGGGTGATAGAAGAATGAGGTGGGATTAGAGGGGGGGGGGGAAGGGTGAAAGAAGAATGATGAGATGGATTATTAAAGGGAAGGAGGAAGGGTGATAGAAGAATGATGAGATGGGATTAGAGGGGGGAGGAAGGGTGATAGTAGAATGATGAGATGGGATTAAAGGGGGAGGAAGGGTGATAGAAGAATGATGAGATGGGATTAAAGGGGGAGGAAGGGTGATAGAAGAATGATGAGATGGGATTAAAGGGGGGAGGGTAGGGTAATAGAAGAATGATGAGATGGGATTATTAAAGGGAAGGAGGAAGGGTGATATAAGAATGATGAGATGGGATTAAAGGGGGAGGAAGGGAGATAGAAGAATGATGAGATAGGATTAGAAGAGGAAGAAGGGTGATAGAAGAATGATGAAATGGGATTAAAGGGGGAGGAAGGGTGATAGAAGAATGATGAGATGGGATTAGAAGAGCAGGAGGAAGGGTGATAGAAGAATGAGATGGGATTAGAGGAGGAGGAGGAAGGGTGATAGAAGAATGATGAGATGGGATTAGAAGAGGAGGAAGGGTGATAGAAGAATGATGAGATGGGATTAGAGGGGGAGGAAGGGTGATAGAAGAATGATGAGATGGGATTAGAGGGGGAGGAGGATGGGTGATTGAAGAATGAGATGGGATTAGAACAGGGGGAAGGGTGATAGAATGATGAGATGGGATTAGAGGGGGGAGGGTGATAGAGGTATAATGAGATGGGATTAGAGGGGGGGGGGAAGGGTGATAGAAGAATGATGAGATGGGATTAGAGGGGGGAGGAAGGGTGATAGAAGAATGATGAGATGGGATTAGATGGGGAGGAGGAAGTGTGATAGAAGAATGATGAGATGGGATTAGAGGAGGAAGGGTGATAGAAGAATGATGAGATGGGATTAGAGGAGGAGGAAGGGTGATAGAAGAATGATTAGATGGGATTAGAAGGGGAGTGGAAGGGTGATAGAAGGACTTCAGAAGGGTAAGATGAAAACATCTCACCATAACCTTTACCTTTGGACCTCAAAATCAATAGGCTTCCTGGGATCCATGCTAGTATCATACTCACCAAATAATATAAACCTAGGTTAAGTTAAACTTAAGCAACCGATCTCAAGTTTACAGGGACTTCAGAAGGGAAAGATGAAAACACATCACTGTGACCTTGACCTATGACCTCAAAATCAAAAGGTTTCCTGGGATCCATGCTAGTATCATACACACCAAATAATATGAGCCTAGGAAAAGTTAAACCAAAGTTATCAATTTACAAGGACTACTGAAGGGAAATATCAAAACACATCACTGTGACCTTGACCTTTGACCTCAAAATCAATAGGCTTCCTGAGGTCCATGCTAGTATCATACACACCAAATTATAGGTTACACTTCGTAATTCCGAAGGTTCTTTATTCCGAAGGTTCGTAATTCCGAAGCACGTAAATTGCCTATACCTCGATGCTCGTAAAAGGGTTTGTTAATCCTAACATTTGTGGCGTTATTCCGAAGGTTCGTTAATCCGAAAACGAAATAAGGTTCGTTGTTCCGAAGGTTCGTTCATCCAAAAACGAAATAAGGTTCGTTGTTCCGAGGTTCGTTAGTCCGAAAACAAAATAAGATTTGTTAATCATTTCGTTTTCGGACTAACGAACCTTCGGAATTACGAACCTCATTTCGTTTTTGGGCTAACGAACCTTAGAATAACGAACCTTAGAATTACGAACCTTCGAAATAACATACCTTCGGAATAACAAAGCTTCAGAATAGCGAACCTTCGGAATTACCAATGTATGCGAAATTATATGAGCCAAGGATAGGTTAAATTAAAGTTATCGCATTTACAAGGACTTCAGAAGGGTAAAATGAAAACATGTCACTTGACCTTTGACTTTTCTTCTTCAAAATCGATAGGCTTCTAGGGACCAATGCTCGTATCAAACACACCAAACTGAAGTTACATTTACAAGGACTGCAGAAGGGTAAGATGAAAACATGTTAAGGCCACCGCACAGCCTACGACGCGACTGGTCTCCCACTGGCTTGCGACTGAGTGAGGGGAGATGTGACGTCACAGCTCTTGTCAGCTTGAGAGTCGCAGAATGGTCAGAGACAAGTCGCAAGGAAAATCGTAAGGATTTGACATTATGACTGGATCGCAAGCTCAATCCAATTTCCAGCCAATCAGACAGAAGAGTTGCACGATGCGTATTTGATAAACAATGCGCGTATGCAGTAGTAAGCGCATATTTTCAGTTGCTATGGCAAAAAGCGCATGCGTGAATCGCAGACAGCATGGTAGTCGGGTCGTAGGTGTGCAGTGGCCTTTACTGTGACCTTCACCTTTAACTTTTTACCTCAAAATCAATAGGCTTCCTGGGAATCGTGCTAGTATCATACACACCAAATTATATAAGCCTAGGTTAAGTCAAACTGAAGTTATAGCATTTACAAGGAAAAGATAACAAATGGACGGACACCATGCGTGATACCATACGACGGGCGTATAAAAATGGAGAAGCATAAATGAAAGATAGGAGCCAACAAGGCAAAAGCAATTTTGTGTCTCGCCCACTTATGAAAATAAGCAGAAATATCGTGATTTGCGAGGGCACGCAAGTGAATTATATCGAAACTTCATTGTGAAATGACTGGGATGGAAGAACACTTGTCACAAGAGCTTTGCACGTAAGTTTTAATGTTGACCTGAAAATGACCTTTGACCTTACCATGTGACCTCCAACTGCAGCATAAAATGCAGGTCGCCTAGGTTCATCTACCATCCAAGTTTTGTTGAAAAGTAACTTACGGTTGCGGAGTTAGGTGTCATAAGAGAGTCTTGCATGTAAACTTTAACGTTGACCTCAAAATGACCTTTGACCTTACCATGTGACCTCCGACTGCAGCATAACATACAGGTCCCCCAAGTCCATCTACCATCCAAGTTTGGGTGAAAAGCAACATACGGTTGTGGAGTTAGTGTCATAAGAGAGTCTTGCATGTAAACTTTAACGTTGACCTGAAAATGACCTTTGACCTTACCATGTGATTTCCGACTGCAGCATAACATGCAGGTTCCCCAAGTCCATCTACCATCCAAGTTTGGGTGAAAAGCGACTTACGGTTGTGGAGTTAGGTGTCATAAGAGAGTCTTGCATGTAAACTTTAACATTGACCTGAAAATGACCTTTGACCTTACCATGTGACCTCAGACTGCAGCATAACATGCTGGTTCCCCAAGTCCATCTACCAACCAAGTTTGGTTGAAAAGCGACGTACGGTTTGGGAGTTATGTGTCATTACAGGTTTGTGACAGACGGACAACGGACGGACGACATTTGGATCCCTAAGTCTCGCCTTCACCTCTGGTGGGCGAGACAAAAAGAAAGGGAGGGAGAGAGATACAGAGAGAGCGATTGAGACAGAAAGAACAAGAGAGGGAGAAAGGTGAGTGCAAGGTACAGACACAAACAGATTAAGGGGGTCTTGCAAGAAAATATTTGCGATCAATTGCAAATATTCAGTTCCAATTTTACAACTGATAGATCAACATTTGTTATAGCACATCAGATTAAACTTCTTGTTTCAATGAGCAGATTAGTAATCAATCACTAATTTTCAATTAACTTCAAGACATATGATTGATTTAGGGACCAAAAATAGACTTGCAATAGATCGCAAGTTTCTTGCAACACCCCAATAGTCAGGAAGAGAGGAAAGGGATAGATAAAAGAAGACTTACAGCTGGTTGAGCAGAATCAGGTTGATCTTCAGCATCAGAAGGAACAGACTATAATCAAATATTCATACAAAAACAGGATGGCCAAATGACACTTCTTTAATGACTAACAATTACACGAACAATTAATCTAACTAGGAAATCAATTTAATAAAATTTTGTGCTTTAAATAAGGGTACATTTCCCAAAGTGGATGCAACAGAGAACTATTCAATTTCACTACTAGATTATATTAATCTATGTGCCCCAAACTTGCTATGGTGTGAAGCATATGAACTAAATACATCTGCTGGATTCTCTGCATAGATTTATTTTGTTTATATAACCTTTTCAAGCATGGGATGGGCTGAAAATTTCAGGATATAATCTGCTTTCTAACATCCAATTACTTATTATGTAAAGTAAGTGGTCAAAGTTATCGCGTTTACAAGGACTGCAGAAGGATAAGATGAAAGCATGTCAGTGTAACCTTGACCTTTGACCTTTTGACCTCAAAATCATTAGGCTTCCTGGGATCCATGTAAGTATTACACACACCAAATTATATGAGCCGAGGTTAAGTTAAACTGAAGTTATCACATTTACAATGTAAAATTAATGGACGAACAGACAGACAGACGGAAACCATGATACATCCCGTAGGACGGGCATATAAAAAGTTAAGAAAAATACTTTTGAAGATATGATGAAGATCCATCAAAGACTAAGAAAGTTATGTCATTTTGGGAAAGTTTTATCACACCACACATGGAGGAGCAGCTCATCTAAGACAGCATAAAATAAAAACATTCATAACTCGGTTATTCTTGGAAGGATTTTCATCAAACCTTCACAAATATATTTCTCTATTTTTCTTCTTTTATAAAAAGTTTTTACCAGGGTGAACTTCCCCTTTAAGTCACTGTGAGATATGACAATGACTGACAACTGTACAACATAGTTATAAAATGAATCCTCTTTATTACGTTTCTCCTAATCAGAACAAGTGGGGCGCCTCTGGCAGTATCGCCTGCATTAGGCGTAACAATATAGCACCAGTGCTGACAATGAAATAATTATTCACAAAAAACACCATTCATTAAACAATCTAATACTGCGTTCATTTATCCTAAATGACATTTGTGCAAGATGATCAGTGATAACCTGATTACCTCTATGTCCACATTCTTTCATGAACTATATCCATAAACTTTTAAAGTTAGGCAATTCAATAATTACCCCCAACATTCATTGACCTTAAATGACCTCTGACTGTAATCATGTGACCTGAAACTCACAAGGGATGTTCAGTGATCCTTGATTATTCTTATGTCAAAGTTTCATGAACTAGATCCATAAACTTTCATAGTTATGATGGCAATTCAATAAATACCCCAATATGGCCAAAGTTCATTGACCCTAAATGAACTTTGGCATTGGTCATTAAGTTACTGAAAGCAAAAAAAAGTAAACTTTTGGTGTTTGTCACAGATACATGTACCAAGTGTTCACCTGATATAAAGTTGAATATTCATACGATACAGTCTTAATAAACTTGTTAAAAATTTTCTTGGAATTAACAGGTGACGACAGTTATCTATATATTAGTTTCACAGCAACAGTACAAGTTTGAGTGAACTGAAAGAGGAATGGTGTTTGACTATTCTTGTTTAAACCAGTTCAGACCTGAATTAGGACTTACCGGTGGGGGTTTAGAGTGTGTTTCTGGTTGATCTTCAGTAGGCACCCTTACTCGTTTTTTGTTCTCCAAGCCATCGATAGTATCAGTACTGTTACTCACAAATTCCTAGATAATGAAAACAAATTGCATAAAATAGAATCATAAACAAATGGAATGCCTCAGGCAGTCTCGCCTGCATTACATGATTCAAGATACATGAAGCAGCAGTGCTGACTTTGAAAAACAACTAAGTTGAATAAACTATTCACAGAAAACACTTTTCATATGATAATAAAATACTAAGTTCATTGACCCTGAACAACCTTTGACATTGATCATGTGACCTGAAACTTGTGCAGAATGATTACCCTTACATGTCCAAGTTTCATGCAATACAATAGGCTTCCTGGGGTCCATGCTCGTATCATACAAACCAATTATATGAACCTAGATTAAGTTAAACTAGGATGTTCAATAATACTTGATTACCCTTTATGTCCAAGTTTCCTGAACAAGTTCCTACACTTTCTTAGTTTTGGTGACATTTCAAAAACTTAACCTTGGTTAAGATTTCAATGTTGATGATGCCACAGCCGCTGTCAGACAAGCAGCACCCAGTGTCTCTCTATGTTATGCAGGCGAGACAAAAATCCATCTGAGAGATATGGTGTCTACACAGTGGTTTCAAGGGTCAAGTTTGGGTATGGTTTCAACGATATGCAGTTGTATATTTTTCCTAAAAATCAATGATGTCTTAAGTTCCAAAATGGCATCTAAAATGACTTCTATCACTTAAAAATTGTAATATTTCATAAAATATGAAGATACTTACCATGATTTTGTTATTTACGAGATAACTGGATATACTCATTGATTTGCTGCTAGTTCATTACGATTAACTTGCACACCGAATAAAAGTACACAATTTTTCCTGCTCACGCGCAGCATCTCCCTACACACGCACTATCCCAAGATCATCACGCAAATAGGCGTCCATTTCCTCTTATGAGCCTGAATGCAAGACATGTTGCCACGCAAGGCGAGGGGTCGGTGGGAGGGTTCAAATGAGTATATCCAGTTATCTCGTAAATAAGAAAATCATGGTAAGTATTTTCATAATTTACTATCAATAACTGGGATATACTCATTTGATTTGCTAGACCAACACGGATTCAACGTGAAGGGAGGCATGTCTAGACTAAGAAGTGCGTAAAATAGGAAGATGAAGACACGAAGGCTACCTTAAGGACAGAGGAGGCAAATAAGGCCTCATGCAAAATAAAGTCCTTAAGAGCAAGGAAGTGAAGGAATAGAAGAGCGTCAAATAGGCGGTCCTCAAGAAGTCGTAAACGACGATTCCATAGAAGGAGCCCAAGAAGAATGATACTATAGTATCATGGGCCCTTGGCCTAGTGTCAGAAGAAGAACATCATCACCAACTGACTTGATCCTTTCAACAATCCAGAGTGAAAAGATGTCTCAAGAAGCCGCAAACGGCTCGCGCAACAAAACAACCAACTGCACAGAGTTGGGAATTGTCTGATGAATGGCAAACAAAGACCAGGGTTAGAAGTCACACCTGATCTAAGCCAATCCCGGCAATGGTCCGGGAGCGATGCATAAGAATGCAAAGCTTTGTACTGTAAAAGGTTACATATAAACAGATAGAGGAGGGAACTCGACTGATAGACAGCCAAAGATACCCTGAATACCGACCCAAGAGGGAGTTAGTCAAGCGTCAAGAACGACCGACAGGTGCCATGACGGACTAAGCCATAAGCTCAACATTTGAGAAGAACTCAAGAGTTTGTAAGATTCGGATTTTGTTGAAAATTTCAACAAGAATCATGATCGGAAGACTGAAACTTGTACGGTTCAGTAAGTGATCAATCAATCAATCTGAGAAGGCAACAGCGGGGCTAATAAAAGCCACGGTCGAGTCACCGGCTTAATAATTTAAGCCAAGACGCAAACCATGCAAACGTAAGGAATGCGAGATATCTCAGAAGCCCCCGCGTGGGAGAAGGCGCCCAGAATGCGATATCTGTCTCAAATGCGTGAGGGCAGAACATCTGCAGAATTCTGATAGAGAGCTGTGGCAGAACGTTTCCAGCGGTCCGATAAGGACCTGGAACGACAGAGAGTAAGGTTGAAGAAAACCACTCGTAAGGCAGTCAATGTGTCGAGAAAAGCGACTGAGTGCCATCCTGTTAAAAAGAAAATGCCACGGACCTGCTGTCTATGTACAATAGAACAGTCTGGTCAAAACAGCTCAACTGGGCGTGTCGGAGAAAAAACGCGGCACGCATCACGACATAACAAGTGTGATAGACCGAGCGATTGAGAGAGAATCCCGGATCCCCTTTCTCCCGTACTAGATAAAGCACCCGCGGTGGAAGAGGTGGCTTGGCTGAAGCCACCATCGCCGAGAGGGCCCGTAAGGCTAGGCTGCGATGGATGTCCGCTGAGCGGAGAAATCCCTAGCAGCAGCAAGTGTACGCCAGAGGTGAGCTGGCGAACAATGTCTCTGTCATGATCTTACGTGTAAACGACAAAGAGATGCTGGTCAAGAAAATGCTCTGAACCAACAGACATCGCCAGAAATGATACCTCAACAGTTACGTTTCCGACGGAATCGAGTGAGGTAACAACGACCCTGTCCTATCAAGCGGAGGAGTAAGGCGACTTGAGGAAACTAATCACCAACATTTCCCTCAGTCTGCGGTGAGAACCAGTTGTTTATGAAAACAGCCACAAGGCCTGGTTTCTCTGGTGATCGTAAGAGCAAGCACCGCCGGCGCCGGTTGCGACAGCGTGGAACAGTCCGATAAGATCGGTAAGATAAGGAGTTCCGGAAAGCTGCGGGGGGGGGGGGGGGCGGCAAAAATGACGCCCTAAGCAGCGGGGGATGAGAATCTAAGTTTCTAAAGGAAGAACACCAGTGAAGTAAATCACTTTCATGGAGTGACTCATCCACAGTCGGCCCGAGAGAAAGCGGGTCGTGGTGGTCGTGGTGATCATGGTTAGACAGGCATAAGCATACATCTATCCAAGCTTGACCCACATAGAGGGCAGTCTATAAGATAGACTGTTAGAGCTCAACCGATGGCCTGGCGGCGTACAGTTTGGTGTAAACTCGCTGACCCGGCACAGTGAATGCGCCCAGGAAGTAGGCATAGAAATGCCGACAGAAAAGCCTGGGGCTTTAAACAAGCCTGAATGCACGTACACAGCCAACAATCTAATGAGATATACGGCTGTTTCTTTCCTCCGAGATGATGCTTACCCGACCGGGAAAGACTCGGGGGAACAAGCTGTGAATGTCAACAGGAGGGATATCTAGCATATAAATAGCCGATTCCCTCCAGGTGTTCGGTGCGGGTGCTGCCGACGGTGTCCGGGGGGACGAGGACGGGTGTCTGCACTAGCCCTGACTCTAACCTTACAAGAGTAGGAGTTAAAAGTAAAGACAGGGCACCCTTACTTTCGAATAGAAAGTGAGGTTCAGGCCAAAAGCTGACGGTCCCGTCGCCTGGGCGGACGGTCCGCGGGCGTGATAGGTTGCCCTCTCAAAAGCAGCCAAACATTCTCACGAGAGGACGGCATGCAGTATGTAAGAAATTCTTACCTCCAATCTACAGGCCCGCTTAGGGGGTAGAATGGAGAGAGTTACCGCTGAAAGAGCCGTCGCCGTACGTGAAACTTGACGTAGAGGGCGAATTCGGGAGTACCTGCATATAAATGGGGGTCAACGTGTAGGTGAACAGCGTTTCAATAAATGCCCGGTGTGAGAGGGAAGGTGACTGCTTGAACCGCACAGTGCTTAGCAAGGCGGCTGAAGCTGATATGAAGCGTGGGGGAATTACCCGCACTGCTCATGGGTGTGTGAAGCAACATGAGAGTAGCGACGCCTGACCCACAATTATCGGAAGTCTGGTGACATAATGGAGGGCAACGCCCGTATTTCGATAACACCTGTGTATTAGCGGGGATTTCCCTTGCAGGTGCGTGAGCCGGCGAATCATGATATTGCCGGTGACTCTCCGAGGTGCGAGATGGCGAATGTCTGCTTGACCTGCCCGGTGCTCGACACGGCGGTTTTAGCTGACAGGGAGCATGAGGATAAAGATCCGTGATACTCGAGGGCGTTCTGTTGTAACATGAAGTTACGACGCCTGGCCATCAACACAAGAATCAGAAAGAAAGGTATGCCCGCAAAGCGGGATTAGCGACCTAGAATTTCTTCTTCTTCTTCCTCTTCTGTGCGGCCCCCGCCCGGGGGACAGAAGAGGGCACAAGAGACAGGGAGGGGGACGTGATATCTCGCATGAGAAAAGTCACCCAATCTGATCAAGCCGTTCAGGCACATGAACGCAATTTCATGGTTCCACCTTTAAAGGGCACGTGGACGCGATTCCACGGTTCCACCCTGATCAGTTAATTGTGAGATTGACGGGGTCGAGCTCACGTGTCTCTAGCGACTTGGGGCTGGTAGCCCTTTGCTAATGCTCCCTGACAGAGACTGACAAAGCATCGAGCCTAGTCTGTGCCAGGAAAAGAGTCCCACCCTCTTAACCCGGACTTGTCGGACCCGATAGCCGGTGAGTCAAGCAGCCCTGGAGTGAGGTTTTCTATACTAGTACAACACTCCCCAAATAAGTTCAGGTCCCGTCAAGGGAGCCTTGGCTATCACCCTTCAGGCACGTGGCCATCGCGCCACGGTTCCACTCTGAAACGCTCGGGCACGTGGACGCGGTTCCACCCTCTTGGGCACGTGGACGTGACTCCACGGTTCCACCCTTCTTTTTCCAGGGCACGTGGACGCAAACCACGGTTCCACCCTATATAGAGCCCAACACAAAGGGTCTCGCTCTATTGCCCACATACTCACCGCCGCTGATCACAGGGACAATACCATGTCTGGTTCTCTCTCAGCGGCAGGGTGGAGTCATCAAGAGATGAGTCGATCAATTGATCAATTAATCAATTAAGAATAAAAGATTGATTGAAACATAAGAGAAAAATCAACCGACTCAAAACAAGAACAACAAGTTGAAAACAATTTTAAGAAACAAATAAAGGGCGACGCTCCTACCTGTCCAGCATAGCCTAAGCTGTGGAGAGGGAAATAAAATCAATTCAATTCAAGACGAGGCAAAGGAGCAAGTCAAGAATTAAAATTACAAGGAATTAAACAGAAAAGTGAAGCGTCGCATTAATGCCCGCGGCACGCAGTAGAGCGCGGAGCTATGGGAAAAGGAAGCGGAGCATACCGTCTGTGTGAAAACGAAACTGACTGTTCGGACCTCACACAATTTAATGAAAGAAAAACGTGAATAAATAACACGAAAGCTCCACGCAGAGTAGATAAAAATGAAATCAATCAGAAGCCGAAGGGCAAAGGATTGAAATAGGTAGTAAAAATATAGATAAATATGTCAACAACGGACACTTTAAAAGGGGCAAGTGGGAGTGTACTTAGCTACGTCTGATCACGGCGGCAGGCGTAAGTAAAAGAGGAAATGGACGCCTATTTGCGTGATGATCTTGGGATAGTGCGTGCGTAGGGAGATGCTGCGCGCGCGCAGGAAAAATTGTGTACTTTTATTCGGTGTGCAAGTTAATCGTAATGAATCAAATGAGTATATCCCAGTTATTGATAGTAAATTATCCACCTGTAAGAAATAATTTTGGTGTCTACACTATGGTTTGAAGGGTCAAAGTTATTGTATGGTTTCACGAGTAGGTAACAGCAGCCACTTTTATGCATTTTTTTTCAAAGCATGATAACTTTGTGGTGCTTATTTATATGAATCAATATCTAACTTAAAATTAACTAAATGTATCTGATACACCTGTAATCCAAACTTTCCTCTATATGTAAGCTACTGACCTAAGTTTTTCAAACATTACTATGAACATGAATTCCTAGAAATACATATTGCAAATGCTTTCTGATTTCATCATTATGTATGCTTTTATTTGATACCAAACATGATATGTTTTTCTTTGGAATAATTAATTTGTTGAGTGATAAGTCTACAAGAATAAGATATTCATTCTGTCTTCAATGATATCCCAAGGGTGCTGTGTGAAGTAGTGCTTGGCTGCTGTAAAAAAAACCCAGATAGACCAGATGGGATTTGAACCAATGACATCTGGACTACTTACTAGACCAGGGTCATAACAATTACATGTTTTACTTTATTGCTTTTCAGTTATTGGGCACCTTATAATAGCCTTGAAGTTGACCCTGTATGATCGAAAGATCTTACAATTGTTTTCAGATTGTTCATATTTAACCTTTTATATACAATTTCAAGTAGCTTCGGTTTGATGCTAATAAAATGGATGAAATGTATACACGAAAATTGCATTACTCTATGTAAGTATCAGCTTGAAAAGCCGGCATGGCTTAAAGTGTTAATTTAAAAAAAAATGCTGAAGGATGCTAAAATGGCATCAACCCGATTCTGAATTAGTGCCTTCAAGTATCATTTCCAGAAAGAGAATTGCCTTACTTCACGTCTACAGTGTATACTGAAAAGTTGATGTGTTCTACTGGATCATGATGTCTTATCCACACTTATTCTTTTGTATTTCATTTTGTCCACCAAGAATAAAAAAAAAATGGATTGACACCTGATTTATAAATGTGCATTATCTGCGATATTCATTGCTTCAACTTAATTTGTTACTAGGGAAACATATCATGCATACATGTATGAAAACATGAAATAATTCATAAGAAAATGGAAAATGGGGACATGACATCATAAGCCCACCAATTAAATATACATGATGATATGGACATTACTGTTTTCACAAAATATTGCTAAAGATCAAAATTAAATAACTTTGTTATTTTTCTTTGCTTTGTTGTCCAATTTTGTTGAAATCTTGAGTGTTTTGCTCAGAGAATTTTTTCTCACCATAAGATCTCTATCCATAAAGTATGGTTTGTCAGGGGAGCCATCATTGATGCGAGCATCCTCACAAAAACAGAGCAATAGGGTATCCACAGCCATCTAAAGGATAAACAAAATAATTACTTTACCACATGCACTTTCATTTTTTTTATTCCTCCTCAACTCTACTCCCTATTCTTCTTTATTGTCTCCCACTCATATTCAATAAAAGATCCACATTAAATACTAAACTTTGAAAATGTAAAAAATTTCTTTACAACTGCCATTAAATTTCTCAATGCTAGAGAAATTAAGTGAAGTTTTGAAAGTATACAAATTTGTTTTGAAATAGAGGCGGATTTTCTCATTTCATAACAAGCAATATTACAAATATATTTTAACTGAACAAGGAATGATCTTCCTGTATCGCATCACAATTCACTCCACATTATTGAAAGACTGCTATGTATCAAGTCTTTTGTAGAGCATATTTATCAAAAGACTGTACATTACTTAACTGAGAGCTTTTCTCTTATGACCAAAAATCCTATTCAAATTTGTACAGCTAAATTATTCCACTTGAAATTTCACCCAAGTAATTATCCTAATTCAGGGATATTCCCATAGTTTACCTGTATGTATTCGACAAAGAATCCCATTTTATGAGATGAAATGTTAAATTTTAAAATACCTTCATTATTTGGGAGAATGTACAGAGTAAGTGATGTCTTTGGCGTAAGAAGTGAGTAATGAGAGTGCAGAACAGGAAGTTTACCTCCAAAGAAATACATGTAGGGGTAAAAGAATTAAAGTGCCACAGACTGCCAGATTCAGACAGCAATATGTGATAGTGAGAATTACAATAACTATTCATGAGTACAGTATGATATACATGTAACTTCAGTCCTGACTGGTTATCCTATCATCTATTATTCCTTTTCCTCATACTTACATGTAGAACCAGCTTAATTCCTTTTAGAAATATTACAATAGAACAGTCACTTTCTCTGCTTGTGCTACTATATCATAGATATCATCTGACAGAATTTATTTTTGAATATTTTTAAAACTCCATCTCAGAAACTTCTGAGTATTCTTACTTCAGTCTTCAGCATCGTTTGAAAAGACCAATCTACTCACCTCATAAACAAGAAAAAAGCTGCTTGCTATAAAGTATGAAAATATTCCAACTATCAATGCCGCAATGGCATAGAAGAGCAGACTCTCGTTCGTCTATGATACATTGGGGGAGGAAGGGGGAGCAGAATAAAATTTGATCAAAAATCAATGAAATAGTCATTTGTGGTCTTTTTGTGCATGCGCAGGCATAATGCCAAGGAGACAACATGCTTGAGGAAGTTCTTGTAAGATGGTATGACTTTATGCAATTTGGATAAAAAGGCATCCCATATCTGAAGTCAAAAGTAATATCTGTCAGATAATGTTCTAATTGACAGGATGCCATTCACCCATGCTGCATAATGATCACCTATAGTATGACAGAGCTACACACACTTCCCTGTCTCTGACCACATCCAAAAAGATAAAAAGAATAAACATAAAAAGGGGATGAATCAAATTCAACCTACAGTTTATGTGCATTCGCAGAGATGTGAAAATATTTAGAACCAGTATTTCTTACTTATATCATTCAATCCTCAAAATAGAAATACAACATATTTTGTAAACTTGTGCAGTCACTTTTTTCAGAATATGTTCACAATTAATATTTTACCTTCCATTTTAAATCAATCCTTAAAAATATGAAATCGATTATGACAATGATTCTTTTTACATATTTTTCTAGTCTTTTTTTTTTAGACTTTCGAACAAAATTCCTTCAGAGTTAAATATTTCAAGCTGCTGTTTGACTAGTTGTATTATCTGTTTAGAAGAGGCTGAGAGACAGAGAGTGTGAGCAGTCATTACACTTGTTTGTGTTTTACCTCATACACACTCAACATAGAGCCAGCAATGATGTAGGCAAAGATACAGGTTACTACCACAGGTACAGCATAGAACATGAGCTGTTGCATGGTCTGCTTTCAACCCAACATGGAGTGAAGATGCAGCGTGCAAGACAGATGAAAGATGCATTTTTTTTAAAGATGACAGATAGATAGAAAAACAAGATATCTATTTAGACTATTGAAACCAAACTGCGAAACAGTTAACAAAATGATTAGCCTAGAATTAAAACATAGAATGGGACACTTGTCAAAAATACCTCATATAAACATAAGCATTAAATTGCAATGTCCATTCCAGTCTACATACATCCGGGGCACACCGATTCCAAGGGGGGGGGCACTCAAATTATATTTTGATGGGGGTCTGCCTTATGAAATGCAGAAATAGGGGTCTAAGTAAATGACTACAAGGGGAAAATATGGGGCAGTAAAAAAAACAGGGTCTACAGAACAGGATCACATTACTGTACTATAGCCTACTGTATGTAAGGTGCATGCTATACACTAGCGCTGTGCATATACATGGGCACTAGCCATGCATGGCGCTAGCTGCATGTGATCCAGAGTAAAGGGATCTGTATGTGCCGCTAGCTTTACCATGCTACATGTATTTTGTAACAGGGGTCTTGTGAGCAGGAGGGCGGGTGGTTTCTGAACTGTCATTCAGAGTATACAGATCAATCAAGGTCTGACAAAGGGGGTCACTAAAGCGGCACATTCCCGTACCACTGATGTATGTGAGTGCCCCCCCCCCCCGTATAAATCTCTTGTTTTCAATCCAATTGAAAATTATAAAATTGTTTTGAAATTTTTATTTATGATCAAACAAACTTTCAATGTATTTCCTTTTTTGACAAATGTACATTGAGCATCAAAAAGATCCATACATTCATAGAACTTTCATTTATTTTGAGCAGTGCATGGTAGAAATATCATATTCACAATAATTTTAATGAGATGTTAATAATAAGGAATAGACAATAAAGTATACAAGTCATGATTTAGCTTTTGCTGATTTTCAATTTTAAAATGGAACTAGTCTGTGAAGTAACAAATTTACTTCTTTAATAGCAATTTTGATTTTTTTCAACTTTAGAAGAATTGCCATCTTCATAGTTACCTACAAAGGTGAAACTAGCTTGATATTTTAAGATATACATGTATGTATGTAGCAGAATGAAATATTTTAAAGTTTTGAAATCAAGAAGAGACTGACTTTTTTTTCTTCAAACCTTTTCCAACAGGTTTATTTAAATACTTTTATAATCCACCTAAATCTAAAAATAACATTTATGTACACTGACAATTATTTGATAAGATAATAAGCAATTGAAAATGTCAATGTATGACTTGCAAGTGTAGCAACACACAAAAGCTTTAAAGTTTGTAAAGCAGCCTTTCTAAAGAGTTAAATTATTTAATTAAATTCACATGTTTTCTTCAGTCATAGTGCAAAGTTGCTTCCATTGTTTTAAAAAGTAAAATTAATATTAGAAAGCTTCATGCAACATGCAATCTAACAAATAAGGAAATTGATATTCAAAATCATTTTAGAGAAACAAATTTAATTTTCATGCAAAAGCAAATTAATCTTAAGACCCAGACCAGACCAAAAAGTGAAATTGACAATCCCTGGAGGGGCCACTTCCATTGAAGAGTGGATATCATGCGCAACCATGAGGTCTCAAAAAGCACCCTAAACACGTATTTTCCATATTCTGAAAATGCACCCCTTAACAATTATTGGCATGTGAAACCTACCATTAACAAGTAACAAAACAATACTATGTATTCCCTGAAATGAACCCCTAAACAAGTACAGCGATGTTTCAATTCTACATGTATGTCACAGACATCGGCTTTACATTTACCTACATCATTGGGTTAAGTACAGCCCCACCTCGTGAAAATCGTAAGCATGTAGTGTTGACTCTTGGGTTCAAAAAGTACATCCTTTATAAAACATTTTGGTCTTAATTTTTTATACCCTTGCAAATTTGACCCTAAACACGAAGCCTTCTTAGCAAAAAATAGATACCCTTTTTTCATTATTTTAGTGTTTTTGACACCCTTATTATGTTACATACGTAACGTGCCCTATCTTGAAAAAAAATATTAGTAAAAAATTTGAACATGGTGAATCTGACTATAATAAAGCTTGCATTTCTGTATTAAGTAGTTTACAAGCTTTCAACTGATTTTGGGTCTGATCTGGGTCTTAAAATACTGTACAGCAAAAACAAACCTAAAGCATGCAAAAAAAAAGGTTAACATTGTTTTTTAACATTTGAGAAACAGTAATATACGTATTGCATAAAAATAAACTAGATATGTTGCTATGCATCATGGGAAGGAAAATTATTGATAATTCTGAATTCCTTAAAGAAATACATAAAAAAAAAATTATTGCGTCTCTTTCTTCCATCCCATAATAGAGTTAAAATGATAAAAAAAGATCAATCTTTGCTTTTGTTTAAAGGATTATTTTCATATTGGAACTCTTAATGATGAAAATCATTGCACACATTTAAAGCTGAATTTTCAAATGGCTCAAAACAAACTTTGATAATTGTGCAAAAATGATGTGAATACAGCAATCTATACATATTTTTTCTTTGAAAATAACAAACAAAATTGTATCCACTTCCCACAAAACATAGCCAACACAAAAGCAAATATAGACAAATATCAATAACTAAAGCACAAATCTATATAAGAATATCAACTGTAAATAATAGTGTTATGAATCAAACTGTAAATAATACATGTAGTGTCATGAATCAATCAATGCAGTTTTCAACATATAAATCAAATACAAATGAACTCTAAAATGGAGTCAATTCATAAGGGGGCACAATATTCAGGAAACTTTTCCCCCAACTAAGTCTCTCTATGTACTCATTATCAATGCAGTCCTCTCTCAGTCCTCTGATCAGCGGCCGAGATCTCGGGGGGGGGGGTTGAATCAACCCCCCCCCCCCCCCCGGCCACAGAACAGCCAAAAAAGCCAGCCTAGTTAGGGTTAAAACCCTGCAACACTCGACCACATCCAGCCTCACATGCTATACACCTTTCTAGTACTTGACAATGTTACCATGCGACTTGACCTTTGACCTTTTAACCTAAAATTCAATAGGCTTCCTGGGATCCATGCTAGTATCAACAAAATTATATGAGCCAGGTTAAGTTAAACTAAAGTTAACACGTTTACAAGGACTTCAGAAAGGTAAGATGTAAATAAGTCACCGTGACCTTGACCTTTTGACCTAAAAATCAATAGGCATCCTGGGATCCATGCTAGTATCATACACAGCAAATTATATGAGCCTAGGTTACGTTAAACTAAAGTTATCGCGTTTAACCAAAGACTTCAAAAGGTTAAGATGAAAGGATGTCACTGTGACCTAGACCTTTGACCTTAAGTTCAATAGACTCCCTGGGATCCATGCTAGTATCATACACAGCAAATTATATGAGCCTAAGTTAAGTTACATGTACCTGTAAACTGAAGTTATTGTTTTAACAAGGACTTCAGAAGGGTAAGATGAAAACATATCATTGTGACCTTGACCTTTGACCTATAAACCTCAAAATTAAGAGGCTTCCTGGGATCTATGGTAGTATCATACACAACAAATTATATGAGCCTAGCTTAAGTTAGACTGAAGTAACCGCACTAACAAGGACTTCAGAAGGGTGAGATGAAAACATGTCATTGTGACTTTGACCTTTTAAACTTAAAATCAAGAGGCTTCCTGAAATCCATGCTAGTATCATAGACACCAAATTATATGAGCCTAGCTTAAGTTAAACTGAAGTTATCGTGTTTACAAGGACTTCAGAAGTGAATGAGAAAAACATGTCACTGTGAACTTGACCTTTCACCTTTTGACCTAAAAATCGATACGCTTCCTGGAATCTATGATGGTATCATACTCATCAAATTATATGAGCCTAAGTTAAGCTAAACTTAAACATCGCATTTACTAGGAAAAGTTAACGGACAGACGGAAACCAAGCGTGATACCATAATACAGTATACGTCCCGTCTAGGATGGACGTTTAAAAACCCATACAACTTGCAAGCACTCTCCAGTGTAATACTTGCCAAACCTAAAAAAAGACACACTTCTAGTTATACTTGGAACATAACACTTTGGTAAACACCCAACACTCTGAGAGGACTGTACTCACCCCCATGATGGCAACACCAATTGCTGCTGTGATAGCAACAACCATCAGCTTGCCCAAGAAGAGGACAAAGTCACCTACGCAATTGATAGCCGCTACACGCAGGGCATTCGACAACAGAACTGTGAAGGCCTGTATTTCAAAATCAAAGATAAATACATGTATTGTTTATTCTCCACACTGTATCCACTTTCTAGAACCTGATTGTGTATGTCAATGGACAACACTAAATTGTAATTATTGACTTGAAATCTCTTGTTACTGTATCTACTGTATGTTGAAATGTTGTACACAATGGAAGTCATTGGGAAAAAAGCTTTCACAACTCCCCAGTCAACAACATCATAGGAACAAATTCACTAATTAAAGGAAAGTGCAGACTATAAAGTCTTAGTTTTGATAAATCAATGCAACATCATGATAAACTGGCTCATATTCCAGTCAACAAAATGACGAAAAATAGGAAGATAAACATAGGAAATAAAATCATACCTTTGCAGCAGAACTACAGAAACCATCTCCTTCAATAGCTGAAGAAAACAAATCAGAACAAAACAAGAACTGCATTGACAAACAATATCACATGAAAGAACTTTATTAATGGTATAAAACTTTAAACAACAATAAATTCAAATCATCTGACAACAAATTAGGTGATCTGTCAAGTCTCATGACCACTATGACCCGATGACCTAACAAGAGTGTCGCTAGGGCGAGCAAATAATACACCCTCCTGTAACGCAGAAAATGAAGTTATTGGTCAAGCAAGAAAAATAAAAGGTGGGAACTTGACCTTTAACCTTTTGACCTAAAAATCAATAGGCTTCCTGGAATCCTAGGAGCATGCTAGTAACATAAACACAAATTATATGAGCCTAGGTTAAGTTAAACTTAAGTTATCGCATTTACAAGGACTTCAGAAGAGTAAGATGAAAACATGTCACTTTGACCTTGACTTTTGGACCTCAAAATTGATAGGCTTCCTGGTAGTAGACTTGTTAACTGCAAAAAAAGGGCTTACGGCTGCATTTTTTAGTACAAACGTCCCACTTGGCACAAATGTTCCTTGAGTCAAAAGAAAAAGATTCATCCAAAGAGACACGCTGTATCTATGAAAATAAGCAAGTAATTTGCATAAATTTGCATATTATGTCGAAATAGTAAAAACAAGTAATTCAGAATAAATATTTCAACAGAACTGCCCTAAAATTGGAAATAAAGACTTAGGGTAAGACAGGGAAGAAAACTGTTATAAAATAATTGGGATATCCTTGTTTATTATTACCTAATTTACATAAATTATGCAAATTATAATTTAAAACAGAGTATTCTTTCAAGAATCCTGAACTGTGTATATAAATAACAGCAATTAATATAAAATGTCAACATTCTACATGAAAGAGAATATATTAGCGAAAACATCGATATGCTTCATGACAGTATTAGTGTCTTAATTTGCTTAGAAAGAGGGCAAATATGTCAAAATGTATGACGTGATATTGCGCTAAAACGAGACCAAAACAACCTCTATGTCACAGTCACACTCACGAATTGGACAATAAAGCGATCAATGGTATGTCATTCGAGATAACACAATCTCAACACAATAGCTTCCATCGGCTTCTTGTATCGCTTTTGTTGGTGTGTCTGCCACACCGTAATCTGTGATACATACGGGCAAAATGCATTTTGGTATCGGTAAAACACTATTAATTTTGTTTTATTTGTTTCTAATTGGTTTCTCTTGGAAAATTTACAGGAGACATTGCTTTGCTGGTTACTGCTTAAATGAAGCTCTGGCACATGAATCATGACGAATGTACCCCACATCAATCCATATTTTAACTTTGTTAAAATATATGTCTTTTGGAGACCCCGAAGTGGCAAAACTGCATTTCCCCGCGGCATTCTCGCTACTTTACAAAACCAGTTTGACTTGTATTATCGACTTGGAAAAGACAGATGTATGAGACATCAGTGAACATGTTTCCTGAAGTTAGTTTTTGTTTTATTATTTAAGCCTATACGTCCACGGGAGCCCTTTCGAATTTACTCCATCCTCTCTCTGTATTTCGACACTAAATAAAAAAATATCGTGTTTAAAAACCACCGGCAAGGCAAGTTGCGTTTTTGGTATAATAAAGCAACTTTTATATCTATATTTCATATTTATCTATATTAATAATATTATTAATGTTATTATTATTATTATTATTGTTCTGCAGTTTGTAATAATGTTCTAGCACAGTAAAGGCTATAATCGAACAGGAGCATGCCTAGGATACCCTTTTCCCTTTTGGTTTTATGTATTAAAAAATAGTTTGTCTTTAGAACTCTTAAAAGATTACTTTTGTTTGTATCAGGGGCGGAAATTTCTCCCAAAAGGTAGGGGGGACAAGGGTCTGGAAAATTTGACAAGCAAAAAAATAAAACGCTATTACCTAAAATTAAAGGTCATTTTGACGAAAATATATTTGACAAGCAAAAAAAAAATTAATAAAAAAAAGGTCATCTCGTCCCAAAACGTACGTTTTATTCCCATTTTGAGTGATATATTTCTTAGCATCACCAAAGACCCAAAAAAGTAGGGGGACATTTGATATTGTGTCCCCCCTACTATTTTGAGTAGGGGGCCACGTCCCCCCTGGGATTTCCGCCCATGGTTTGTATTGATATCTTGGAATAGATTGAGGAGAAAATACTCTACAATTGACATGTAGAAGAGCTGTAGTACATTGAAAAAAAAGCCACACGTAAGCTCTAAAATACTCAAACCCCTTTATTGCTTCCACTCTATGTTCAGAGCCCATTAGGGAGAAAGATACATTTCTACTACACACAGTAAAGCCTCTTTACTTTCTCCTCTTGAAAAAAACAAACATAGAAGGCATTGTTTTATATCTCATAAAATAAGTTCGTGTACATGACGGTGGCCTGTCAAAGTTGCCCAACCCTTTATTTTGTTTTAACAATATATATATAGAATATCGTCTAAATGAAGCCCTCATCTGGAAAAGGGCACTTATTAAAGGCAGCATCTACATTACATAGAGGAGGTCCTGGTACTTGGAAGCGTGGGCTGAAGCACAACGCAAGATTTTCCGGACGAGGGGGGGGGGTACTGCGGGTGTTATTCTCGATAGATAGCACCCCCTGGAATTCCGGCAGATGTGACAAAACGAAAAAAAAAGAAACGTTACCCAAAAAAAAATCATTTTGTAATGCAATCCTTTTTGCTTATTTCCTGTAAAATTTATTGATGTAAATTTGAAAAACGAAAAAGGTTCAATGTAAAATTTTGGTTCCAAGAAATCAAACAAGCTTCAGCCCCCTCTTCCAAGTGCCAAGGCCTCCTCTATATAATGTAGATGCTGCCTTTAATAAGTGCCCTTTTCCAGATGAAGGCTTCATTTAGACGATATTGTAAATATATATTGTCAAAACAAAATAAACGGTTTTTGGCAACTTCGACAGGCCACCGTCACGTACACGAACTTATATTATGAGAAATAAAACAATGCCTTCTATGTTGGTTTTTTTTTCAAGAGGAGAACGCAAAGAGGCTTTACTGTGTGTAGTAGAAACAGTGGCGTAACTACGGGGGGGGGGGGGGCATGGGGGGGCACGTGCCCCCCAATCGGCTGGCCAAAAAAAAAAGGGGGAAAGGGAGAAAAAGCGGAAGAAAGAGAAACGTAGTGGGGAAAGAAGAAATTATGCTCATTATAAATGTTATATTATATTATAATTATGTTATATTACATGAAAAAGCATTTTTTTCAAACTTTATGAAACATTTGCTCACAGGGCCTATGACTCTATTGTTCCTGGTGCTCGCATAGACCGTTTAAAGAGATAATCCTGATGTACTAAACCTCCTGTTTTCAAATCAATACTGTACACCAATTACATTACCTCGCAATTCGAGTCATAATTTTTTCATGTAGTGACATTTGCTCTTTTTATGACTACTTAAATTGATTGCCCTATTTAAGGTCTAATATAAAACATTTCCTGTCCGTGCTAACGTTCGCATTAGTTGTTTGGTGAGATGTCTACTCTTCAATGAATTTCTAAAATCAGTCCTTAAAATGTCTAGTTTTCTGATCTCAATATAAAAAATTTTCAGCTCGCGCTTCGCTTGCATCATTTGGTTAATGAAATACGTACAGTCTTAGTGAATTCCTGCAAACAAACATGACTTAGAATGCCCCTCTTTAGGTCTGAATTTCCGAAATTTTCAGCTCGCGCTTCGCTCGCAGTATTTGATTAGTGAAATGCGTATGATAATCATGATTACCATGTCTTCAAAAAATGCTTAATGTGTTTATATGTAATTCTAACAAAATCAGCAAAGATTGGTACTAGCATTAGATGACTTTGCTGAGATATGTATAATCTTAATGGATTTCTAAAATATATTCCCAATTTGGGTCAATATATACAAAAATTTCAGCTCGCGCTTCGCATTGTATAGCGAGGCAGGTACATATCATGATTACAAAAAAAAATTGCTTATAATGTCCCTTTTTAGGTCTAAATATCAATACAAACAAAAGTAATCTTTTAAGAGTTCTAAAGACAAACTATTTTTTAATGCATAAAACCAAAAAGGGAAAGGGTATCCTATGCATGTTCCTGTTGGGTTATAGCCTTTACTGTGCTAGAGCACTATTACAAACGGCCGAACAATAATAGTAATAATAATAATAATATTAATGATAATTATAATAACAATATTAATGATAATCATAATAATATCAATAATGATGAATGTAAATATAAAGATATAGATATAAAAGTTGCTTTATTATAACAAAAAAAAACGCTATTTGCCTTGCCGATGGCTTTAAAACAAGATATTTTTTGTATTTAAAGTCGAAATACGAAGAGGGGATGGGGTAAATTTGAAAGGCTCCCGTTGGCTTAAATAAACAAAAATATTTTTTTTCAGGAATCATGTTGTCTGATGTCTCATACATCTGTGTTTTCCAAGTAGATAATACAAGTCAAACTGGTTTTGTAAAGTAGCGGGAATGCCGGGGAGATGCAGTTTTGCCACTTTGGGGTCTCCAAAAGATATATATTTTAACAAAGTTCAAATATGGATTGAGGTAGGGTACATTCGTCATGATTCATGTGCCAGAGCTTCATTTAAGCAGTAACCTGCAAAGCAATGTCTCCTGTAAATTTTCCAAGAGAAACCAATTAGAAACAAAATTAATAGTGTTTTACCGATACCGAAATGCATTTTGCCCGTATGTATCACAGATTACGATGTGGCAGACACACCAACAAAAGCGATACGAGAAGCCGATGGAAGCTATTGTGTTGAGATTGTGTTATCTCGAATGACATACCATTGATCGCTTTATTGTCCGATTCGTGAGTGTGACTGTGACATAGAGGTTGTTTTGGTCTTGTTTTAGCGCAATATCACGTCATACATTTTGACATATTTGCCCTCTTTCTAAGCAAATTAAGACACTAATACTGTCATGAAACATATCGATGTTTTCGCTAATATATTCTCTTTCATGTAGAATGTTGACATTTCGTATTAATTGCCGTTATTTATAAAACAGTTCAGGATTCTTGAAAAAATACTATTTTTAAAATTATAATTTGCATAATTTATGTAAATGAGGTAATAATAAACAAGGATAGCCCAATTATTTTATGACAGTTTTCTTCCGTGTCTTACCCTAAGTCTTTATTTCCAATTTTAGGGCAGTTCTGGTGAAATATTTATTCTGAATTACTTGTTTTTCCTATATCGACATAATATGCAAATTTATGCAAATTACTTGCTTATTTGCAAAGATACAGCGTGTCTCTTTGGATGAATCTTTTTCCTTTGACTCAAGGAACATTTGTGCCAAGTGGGACATTTGTACTCAAAAATGCAGCGTTCAACCTCTTAACAAGTCTACTATGGGATTCATATTATCATACACATCAAATTATATGAGTGTAGATTAAGTCTAACTGAAGTTTACAAGGACTTCAAAAGTGTAAGATGAAAACATGTCACTGTGATCTTGACCTTAAACTTTTTGACCTCAAAATCAAGGGCTTATTGGGATCCATGCTAATATCATACACAGCAAATTATATAAGCCTAGCTTAAGTTAAACTGAACTTATCGCGTTTGCAACGAACGGAAGGACAGACACTGAGAATGGTACCATGATACGTCCCGTCGAGACGGGCATATAAAAAGTCAAAAGTGTACCTTGTCTGTGAACGGCACCCTCTGCATATATCAGTTGGGCTAGCTTACACCAAAATGAATATAATTCTGATTGCTGTTTTATTCAATTGCTCACCAATAATGATGTAGGCATGTTCGTTCAAGAACTTGAGAAACTTCTCTAGACACCATAGACAGCATATGAGGCACTTGAGAATGCATTGAGCTATAGGGTTCTGACTGTCTTTCAATCTAGAAAAGAAAACACATTTATTGAAATAAAACAATACATTAACAAAACAAGTGGAATGCCTCTGGCCGTCTCACCTGCATCACGCAGGTCAATATAGCAGCAGTGCTGACTTTGAATACTACTCTAACTCGCACAAGATGTTCAGTGATACATGGTTACTCTTATGTCCACTTTTTATGAACTAGACCAATAAATGATGGTTATTCAACAGATACACCCAATTCGGCCGAAGTTCATTGACCTTTGACCTTGGTCATGTGACCTGAAACGCGCACAGGATGTTCAGTGATACTTGATTACTCTAATGTCCAAGTTTAACGAACTAGACCAATAAACTTTCAAAGTTATGATGGTAATTCAACAGATACCCCTGATTCGGCCAAAGTTCATTGACCCTAAATGACCTTTGACCTTGATCATGTGACCTGAAACTCAAACAGGATGTTCAGTGATACTTGATTACTCTTATGTACAAGTTTCATGAATCAGATCCATAAACTTTCATAGGTATGATGGTAGTAATTCAACAGATACACCCAATTCGGCCAAAGTTCATTGACCTTTGACCTTGGTCATGTGACCTGAAACGCGCACAGGATGTTCAGTGATACTTGATTACTCTAATGTCCAAGTTTACCGAACTATACCAATAAACTTTCAAAGTTATGATGGTAATTCAACAGATACCCCTGATTCGGCCAAAGTTCATTGACCCTAAATGACCTTTGACCTTAATCATGAGACCTGAAACTTGCACAAAATTTTCAGTGATGCTTGATTACTATTATGTCTAAGTTTCATGAATCAGATCCATAAACTTTCAAAGTAATGATGGGAATTCAACAGATATCCCCAATTCGGCCAAAGTTCATTGACCCTAAATGACCTTTGACCTTGGTCATGTGACGTGAAACTCAGGCAGGATGTTCAGTGATACTTGATTAACCTTATGTCCAAGTTTAATGAACTAGGTCCATATATTTTCTAAGTTATGATGACATTTCAAAAACTTAACCTCAGGTTAAGATTTCGATGTTGAATCCTCCAACATGGTCTAAGTTCATTGACCCTAAATGACCTTTGACCTTGGTCATGTGACGTGAAACTCTAATAGGATGTTCAGTAATACTTGATTAACCTTATGGCCAAGTTTTATTAACTAGGTCCATATATTTTCTAAGTTATGATGTCATTTCAAAAACTTAACCTCAGGTTAAGATTTGATGTTGACGCCGCCGCCGCCGCCGTCGGAAAAGCGGCGCCTATAGTCTCACTTTGCTTCGCAGGTGAGACAAAAACCTGAATGTTGTGTGTCAACCAGTATTGATGCTTGGCCTTGGCCTTATTCAAAGCCTTGAGGATTTTTAGCCTTGAAATTTTAAGGCATATTCAGGGCTTTTTCAAGGCATTTTGTATTTTGAATTTTCATTTGTAAGTAATTATACATGTTTTAATTGTTCTGTATATTCTAATGACACAAATGGTCAATACTACCAGCTATCAGTAGCACTAGTAAGTTTACTAGCAGTGTCAATTGTAATTGTCACCATTATCAAGAATTATCATCACATATGTAACAAAGAAAACAGCAGTGATGAAAGATAATATTACTTATTGGTAATGTGTTGTAATCATGACTAATGATGATACTGATAATACTAATAATAATGATAATGATAACAGTAATAATGATTTGATGACAGGAATAATTCTGACAGATCTTACTGCAATTTTGAAAATTTTCATACTTTAAAAATAGCTAACTCTAAAGAATGATAACAACGTTGATTTCTAATCCACTAGGACTTTCCTTGTATTATTTTCTTTGGCCAACAAGAATGTTTTAAGTCTCAACGATATTCTGAAAAGATTTGGTAATTTTGTCATATCCAAATGCCATATACATGTAGAGCAAAATTTCTGCCAAAAAGTTGAAAGCGATTGAAGCGAGCGAGCAAAAAAATTTTCCTCTTACTATAAAAAAAGCTAATTTTGTGAAAGATTGTGACAATGTGTTTAGACAATAATATCACATTTACTCCTTTTCCTTTATTTTTTTTCGTTTTTTGGTGGTGGAACTTTCTTCTCTTATTTTTTTTTTGGGGGGGGGTCTGATATTTTCTAAACAGACAAGATAGAAGAATGGGAAGAGAGAGAGAGAGAAGGGGGAGAAACATGTGAGGGTGTAATAAAGATGGGGGTGTTTCATGAATCAGATCCATAAACTTTCAAAGCTATGATGGTAATTCAACAGATATCCCCAACTTGGACAAAGTTCATTGACCCTAAATGACCTTTGACCTTGGTCATGTGACCTGAAACTCGCACAGGATGTTCAGTGATACTTGATTACTCTTATATCCAAGTTTTGTGAACTAGACCGATAAATGTTCAAAGTTAAGATGGTTATTCAACAAATACCCCCAACTTGGACAAAGTTCATTGACCCTAAATGACCTTTGACCTTGGTCATGTGACCTGAAACTCGCACAGGATGTTCAGTGATACTTGATTACTCTTATATCCAAGTTTTGTGAACTAGACCAATAAATGTTCAAAGTTAAGATGGTTATTCAACAAATACCCCCAACTTGACCAAAGTTCATTGACCTTAAATGACCTTTGACCTTGGTCATGTGACTTGAAACTTGCACAGGATGTTCCGTAATACTTCATATTTTTTTAAGTTATGATGACATTAAGTTTTGATGTTGATTCCTCTAACAACCCTAAATGACCTTTGACCTTGGTCATAAGACCTGAACCCCAGGCAGGATTTCAGTAATACTTGATTGACCTGATGGCCAAGTTTCATGAACTACGTCCATAAATTTTATGCTCTCATTTAAAAAACTTAACCTTTGGTCAAGATTTGTTGTTGATGCCACCATCACCCCTGCTGCAGTCGGAAAAGCGGCGCCTACATGTATAGTCTCACTCTGCTATGCAGGTGAGACAAAATGAGAATTGAAATTTAAAAGTGGTTGTAAGCAGAAAAAAAACAAAAACCGACAAGAGTCCTAAAAATGACTCTTTTTCAGGTCAGGATTTGAAAATTTCAACTTGCGCTTTTTGCTCTCTGCCCCCCCCCCCCCGGGAAAATTCCCTTTAGGAAAAAAGCTCCTTTCTAAAATCGAAAATGCCATTTTTTCCAAGTGAAAAATGGCCTTTAAAAAAAACCTTTTTTATAGTAAAACATTATACATTTTCAGTTCGAAAATCACAAAATTTTGGATCGCGCTCGCATCAATTATTGTACGGTATTTATCCTGTTCATGCTTACAAAAATGTCCCAAAAAACACAATTCATATAACATACATGTACTATGCTCATTAACCATACATAACCTTCCATCAGTGATACTTAATTACCCTTATGTCCATATTTCATGAACTAGATCCAAGTTGTGATGGCAAATTCAACAAATACCCCCAACATGGCCTAAGTTCATTGACCATAAATAACCTTTGGCCTAGGTCATGTGGCCTGAAACTCAAGCAGAATGTTCTGTATTACTTGATTAGCCTTATGTCCAAGTTTCATGAACTAGGTTCAAATACTTTTCAATAACCATGGTTAAGATTTCAATGTTAACGACACCTCCACTGCCGTCAGAAAAGGGGCACCTATAGTCTCACTTTACTATGCAGGAGAGACAAATATCTTTGAACAAATTTTGGTAAATTTTATATTTTATTTTTACTTTTAAATCTTTGGTAAATTTAGAGTTTAGGTAGAAAGTATGTTATCTGACTGAATTTTCAGGAGTTCCTTTTTTTTAAGGTTACTTGCCATTCTTTTCAAGGTAGGACTATGGTATAATATTGTCTGATGTCATTGAGATCCATATTGTTTTGTTTATATGCCATTGGAACCAATTAGTGTGGCTCATAATGAATGCAGCATCAATGTTCCTTATCATGATGGGCTTGTGGGTTTACCACTCAATGACGTACAAAACAGAATGGGCTGCAAGTATGAAATATTCATCTGAATGATGATCACAACTGAAGGCATTTAGGTTTGCAATCACTTTGAAAGAGAAACACAGAGCATTATGCACTGTGTTGAATACACTGCAGTCGACCAATGTTTCATCATCAAAAAGTACAAGTGACATCAGAACTTAATTGGGGTCAACATGTATAATGAAATGTACAATATAGACTTACTTGTATTGGATGTACATGAGGATTGCCCGGGGTACCTTGACAAGTAAAATTATGAAGGATCCAAACACCATGGAACCAATGTGATACCTGATCAATCGACCGGTAGAGCGTAGGATAGGAGAACTAAAACTTTTCTTGTCTCTGCAATATAGAAGACAAGTAGAGAGATAAAGGTGTAAAGGTAAGAAAGTGGCAAGGAGGTACATTGTACGGATTGGTGGGTGGGGGGTGGTGAAATTTGAGTTTATAAGTAATAACTAGATTCTGCTTTAACGTGAAAAAGATTTATGGTTAACCATGTGTAATATGAAGGGAAAGGAAATGCAGACAAAAAATTGAAATAGAAGGACGAGAAAGGATGAAAGAGGAAATTAGACTTTAGAGGTATTCTTTTCTTAAAAGTGAGTGAAGTCCTGAAAAGGACTGTAAACCAGATTTACACCTTCTCCACATTATAAACTCCACTATGCAAACCTACAAAGATCAACTAGATTCTGCTTATGTTTAACTAGACCCAGACAAGGTCAAAGGGTACTGGTAGGAAGGAATTACTCAGAATGATGAAGCACTGAAATCAGTAGCTTAAGGCCTGGTCACACCGCCCGAGCAGTCGTGGAGCGGAGAGAAAAAAATCATCACCACTCGCTACCATTCACCATTTTCGATTTTTTTTTTTTTTCGATTTTCCCCCCAATTTTGTGAGCAAAATTCGACCCTCTCTCCCTACCGCTCCACGACCGCTCCAACAATGCTTGGGTGGTGTGACCAGGCCTTAAGTAATACATGGTGGATACAGAATATAATTACCCAAATGTATATTACACAGATATATCAGGCATTACGGAAGTAGTATGGTGGGAATTATTTATCCAAGGCTGGTCTAGCAATTACTATTTTTCCCTAGGGGCAAAAATAGTAATTGCCTGTCCAAACGAGGATTGATAATTCCTAATATGCTTTCGAAGAAAATATCTGCTATTATTTGTTATATATCCCTCTTTAAAGGTTAAGTCCACCCCAAAATGTTGATTTGAATCAATAGAGAAGAATTAAACAAGCACATTAGTAAAAAAAATCATCAAAATCCGGTGTAAAAACAAGGCAAAAGCGATTTTGTGTCTCGCCCACTTATGAAAATAACCAGAAATATCGTGATTTGCGAGGGCACTCAACATAATTGTATCGAAACTTCATTGTGAAATGACTGGGATGGAAAAACAATTGGCAGAAGAGCCTTGCATGTAAACCTTAATGTTGACCCGAAATGACCTTTGACCTTACCATGTGACCTCCAACTGCAGCATAACATGCAGGTCCCCCAAGTCAATCTACCATCCAAGTTTGGTTGAAAAGCGACTTACAGATGTGGTGTTACATGTATGTGTTATTTTGTTTGTGACAGACGACGGACGGAAAACATTTGGATCCCGAAGTCTCGCCTTCACCTCTGGTGGGCGAGACAAAAATGAACACTGTGAAGTGCGAATTATTCTTGAGCTAAATGAATGACATAAAAGGACATGTCATTATTTGAGTGAACTTTAACCTCCTTTGACATGGATTCGGGTCAGAGTATTGTTTGGGTATTACAGAACTTATAATCCAGTGTGTTGAGGGTGATGAGGATATTTCAGATGGGGAAGCCTACGTTATCATTCCCCAGTAATTTACAATGGAGTATAATTAATTATATGGCAAGTACGATCATGATGTTAATGAGGGAGTAGAAAATGATGATCACTAGTTGTATACACGCGTACCATGATGACCATTGATTTTTTTTTTCCTTGAGATTTTCATAAGATCAAGGACAGTACTTAGTCATTCCCATGGACAAAATGGAGAAGGATATCCTGGTCCTATTTCTTTTATTCCTTGTCAAGGACAGACAACTAAGGGTTTGTGTCAGGAATCTTGAATTGTAGACACAGAACATTCCTTGAACATCAACGCTCTAGCTCCATTTCTTCTGAAGTATCGCAGCACATTCACATCGAATCACCTGGACATCAACAAGGTACAAGAGCTGAACAGGGGGCCGCAGTACTTTGAGAGAGGTGCAAAAGAAGCGATTTACATCCACGCAATCAAACCTTCTCTCAATAGGGACGGAGGGCGACACAAGCTTCCGAGTGTCTGAAACCCTATTATCGATAGCTACCTCGCCAGGTGGGTGTTTCATGAAGCTTTTGTAAAGTTACTCAATCTTAACAATGAATCCACAGTGCAGGGAAGAAAAATAGAATTAGTATTAAATTCCATGAAAACTGTATTGTTTAAATGAAGTTTGTATCAATTTGAAATATCAACATGTTGATTAATGCATAGTGTTGGTTGTCAACCAATCTCTCAGAATTAATAAGAAGTTACATCACAAGAAGGATGCAAGTTGAATGCAGGTATTATGAAAAGCACAAATTGTGAAAGAAGTTTTACCTTGTGAAATACCAGTCAACAACGCATGCAGCAATGACAAACTGATGGCAGGCAAGAATGAATTCAGCTGTCCAGATAAACCCTATAGCATGGTACCACCACATATAGCGTACAGGCTGTGGAGGGTTGTAGGTCACATAGCCATGAGGTTCAGTCACTAGAGGATAGCCTGTGGAAGTAATTGATAGAAAAGTGGAGATAGTTTATGCTATATATCATTTCTGCCAATAAGCTAGTTCCATTCTGCACATGATCAGAAGATTCGTGTCAGAGGAAGGTCATTAATACTAAAGTGACATGCTGGTTTAATATGTAATGATATAAGCACCAATTTTGATGTCTTGATTATTCTTTTAATATTTTGAATTTCAATGTGTCCACTGTTGTAATTATAACATGCTAATTCATTCGAAGTAAAAATGCAACAAACACCTTCTTAGATTGTTAATTGGTGTGATATTCTAGTCACTTGATCTATTCAATTTCTTCATTTATGCTATGTAAGGCAGGCTTACATATCTTTCTTTGAAATCTGCCTATCATAATGAAAGGAATGACAGGCCATTTGACCAAAATTGCCCATGAAGTAACTACGAACTGGTCTTTATCTCCATCATCATCATCATCAGTGATCATCATCACCATCATCATCATCATCATCAGTGATCATCATCACCATCATCTTAAGTGGCCATCATCATCATCATCAGTGATCATCATCATCATCATCACCATCATCATCATCAGTGATCATCACCATCATTATAATCACCATCATCATCATCACCATCATCATCATCAGTGATCATCATCACCATCATCATCATCAGTGATCATCAGTCATCATCATCATCATCAGTGATCATCACCATCATTATAATCACCATCATCATCATCACCATCATCATCATCATCATCATCATTACCATCATTATAATTATCATCACCATTATTATCATCATCATCATCATCATCATCACCATCATTATAACTATCATCACCTACATCATCATCATCAAGCTCTATCAAAAAAGCATGTTCATGAGATGAATAACCTAACCTGTTGCCGAGATTGCAATGAAGACGATGGTGACATAAACAAAGAATATGATGAGAATGATGAACGTCCAGAAAGGTTGGATCAGCAGGAAAGGCATGGCTCTGATGGCCTTGCCAGCCTGCCCAAACAGTTCCACTGTAAAAGCTACCCGTTTCCACATCACCAAGATGATGAGAAACAATATGACCTAATGTGAATGGAAGCAGGATGGATGGAACAAGATGCATGGTGTTTTAATTGCCCATTACATATGATGTGAAAAACCCTAGTGCTAACTGCGGACACAGCAAATACCCAAATTTGTTCACGAACATGCATTAAGAAATCAAAAGTTCTAGATACATGTACATGTAGAAACATGACATTCTACATGTACAGTCATTGGTAAAAACTTTATAAAAAAAAGTTTTTAAATCTTTTTTCTTCGCTTCTTCCTTACTTCTCATCAAATTCTAAAATATTGTATTAATGAAATATCAAATTTTTTATCCATACAATCCTTTTTTGGGGGGAATGGTAAAAAGGTTGAGTAGAATGTAAATACACTGTGACAAGTCTGTCATAGGATTTGCGGATACCAAACTGATATCTGAACAAACCTAGATTGTACCTTAAAGGACAAGTCCACCTTAACAGAAGGTGGATAGGAATAAAATGAGAAAAACTAAACTACCATACAGCTAAACAGGAAACATTTCACATTGTGACATTGATTTATTTCGAAACTTTTTTTTTATATTGAAATTTCACTCTTTGCTTTCCACAATATTGATAAACAAGTTCTGAGTCCATACAATGCATTGGCTAGAACGAACTGTTTCTCCAAAAATATATATAGATGGGAACTCTTACAAAGTGAGCTTTATTTGGATGCATTTTCTTGCAGCAGAGATCACAAATGAAAAGCGCAACCTTGAGACTAAATGATATCAATGCCAGCTCAGGAATATTCATATCTATCGCCTCTGAGTGCCAATTGACCAGATAGATCTGCAACACGTGCGGTACGGTTTGAACGGCGCGGTCTGTATAAATTGCCTATGTACATGCAGCCAGCATGGGATTCTTTCTGGGTTTACTTTTTTTCTGGTATTTATTAGAAAGCGTGTACATAACGAGGGAGGTATTGGAGGTCTCAAAATGCAAATACTTGTTCTAGTGACCATGTACAAAAAAATTGAAAACAACCAAGGAGCTTCTTGAAATGACCATCATAACAATTGTGATGTTATTCATGCACATTATTTTTCAAATCGCCGAGAATAGGTCCTACATGTACATCAGGGATATCTGAGCAAGACCTTCAAGGCCTATGTTTTATTTTATGTACAGATATATTTGTTTTGTTTCCAATTCACTGAATTATTATCATTTCCTTCAGGTTCTGTATTTTGATTTGTTCATTATTATCTCAAGTTGTAATATGTGCTGTAATTTCTTAATTGTTTAAATAAAATAGGCCTATGTTACATTTTTCAAAAGGAAAAAAAAATTTTTGCATAGAAGTAGCTTGGCCACCATGTTTCATTATATTGCTTTGTGTGTCCTGTAAAGATGTTTTTCCTCTTTCAATTTGTCAATATTTACTGCCTCATTTTATGTATTAATAACAATAGGACAAATACCGCGTGGCCTGGTTTTTTTTTTTACAATATTCAGGGGCGGATCCAGAAAATATTTTCATCCACATATTCCCCGATCGGCAGCTAAAACCTAATTTTTGTTGGTATCTATAGTCGTATCAGTTACTTCTAAGCTTTGTATCTTATAAACCCTAATGATATGAGCACGAGCTAAATTTTTTTCGCAAATTCTGTATTTTGTACTGAAATTGAACATTCTGAGCAATATGTACATGGATTATCATTAACAAGATGCGCACTGACGGATTCAGCAAGGGCCGGCTGCCCCCCCCCCCAACCTTGGGGGGCTTCACGAGCTTATGGACTCGTCATCTTCCGAGATTGAAAAATAATCAACTTGCGTTCGGTTCTAGTATAAGTACACCTACTTTCATCCCCATACTTTGTGTCCTATCAACTTTCCTCTTCCTTTTTTGTTTTATTATATTCAACAAGACCTCCCTGAAAATAATTTTTCTCTTCGCCCTTTGACTTTTTACCTTCCGTCATACTCAGCTCTAGCGAGATGGCGGCCGTCTGTTTGCAGGAATTCTAATTTTATTTTTAATACTTAAAAAAAAATTCCACTCTGTAATTGGCGAGTGGAGCAACAGAGTTATAGTAGCAGAACTCTCCCTGAAAATAATCTGAAAAATGAAACAATATCAGGACTTTGTTATTTCTCCTCCCCCCCTCCCTTTAGTGACCGCCGAAAAGGGGGAGGGGGGGTATTGTATGGATAACGACATGAATTGAGGGGGCCGTTTATAGTTCAGTATAGGCCTCAGCTCCCCGACCGACCCGCGACAATTTCGCAAGGCTATTATATTTATATATGGAGGACAATGCACTGTAAGAGCTAATGTCCTAAATGAATACAATAATTATCGTATATGAAATTACATGTACAGTAGTAAATGTAATGTACAGCAACCATGTGGTATCAGCAGCAAGCTATTGCAAGCAAGCCGGCAACCATCGGCGCATCACTCTACTCTCGGATCTTACGGGTAGCACTTTGTTGAAACGGGATTAGTTGACACTGCATCTTCGCTATGACATATTCATGAATATCCACAATGTCATAATGAATATGCATGAATCGAACAGCGTTCTTACATGTATATGAATTTATTTTCTAGAGGGAGCATGAAACATTTTCTCGGAACGCCAATAAAGAATATATATTTCACCCCTAAATATCATGAAAACCAAAGAGTTATAATACAAATTTCTATTGAGTGATTAAGTAGAGCATTGATAATGATACTTAATGAATATAATATCTTTAAAATTGATTCACTGCCCTTGTCTGAAATTAACAAATCATGCACTATAACTTTAAAGTTTGCTTTTTTTCACAAAATAGTATAGTACAACACAGTGCTATATGAATATGAGAGTCAATGATATTAAACTCAAATCAAGATATTTAATTTTTCATTCACAAAAAACAAAAATAGTAAATGGGTGACATCACAACTTTTCTCATTTGCAAACCAACCAGGATGAATATAAACTATTTTGTTTTGCTGATGTGGTTTACGGTACACCATGTGGAGTGTTATAGAAACAGTGGATAGAAGAAGAGAAGAAGTGGATAGGCGAGAAAGTGGAGATTTGAGAATAGAGTATTCTTTCTTGAAAATAGTCCTGAAAAGGACTGTAAACCAGAAGGAATGTTGAGTGAGAACAGCTTGAGTAGTAGAGCTGATGAGGAGATGATGGCTTGAGTCGGAAAGTAGAGATGATGAGTAGTAGAGAGACTCGACGTTTCGGACAGGTTGACCGTCCGTCTTCAGGAGTGAGTGTTCGCTCGGCGTGCGGCGGTACTTGTGGCGTGCGTGCGGACGTGGGGGAAAGCTCTAGGCAGGCGGTCACGGCGGGCTGACGTCGTAGGTGGCGCTCTGTGCGTGGGTCGGCAGTCCGTACACCAGGCCACCCATTCACTCCCGCCGAAGCTTACCCGACGAGTCCGCCGACCAACACGCACAGAACGCCACCATTGATGTACACACCGCCAACACACACACACGCCGCCGTCTACTCACCGCGTCCGCATACGACGCCCACTCGTTTCCCGCCAAAACCGCCGACCCAAGCACAGAGCGCCACCTACGACATCAGCCCGCCGTGACTGCCGGCCTTGAGCTTTCCCCCACGTCCGCACGCACGCCACAAGTACCGCCGCACGCCGAGCGAACACTCACTCCTGAAGACGGACGGTCAACCTGTCCGAAACGTCGAGTCTCTCTACTACTCATCATCTCTACTTTCCGACTCAAGCCATCATCTCCTCATCAGCTCTACTACTCAAGCTGTTCTCACTCAACATTCCTTCTGGTTTACAGTCCTTTTCAGGACTATTTTCAAGAAAGAATACTCTATTCTCAAATCTCCACTTTCTCGCCTATCCACTTCTTCTCTTCTTCTATCCACTGTTTCTATAACACTCCACATGGTGTACCGTAAACCACATCAGCAATTGTACATGCCACCATGCAAACCTTCAAACAACATCAAACTATTTTGTGAAATTAAGCAAAACTTTAAAACATCCTCACTTTCTTTATTTATATTCGATTTTGATGATATCGTCAGTTTTATGCTCATTTTATTTTCTCTTTTTATTCAAATACCGTAATTTTTATGTTGGGGTGGACTTGCCCTTTAAAGGGCCCCATTTACACAAAGCTTTTAATAGACAAAATGTATATTATTACATGCAATGAATGACAGGGAGAGTGTATACATATACCAGTGCCCCAAAAGATCTAAAATGATTTTAAAAATACAAAACAAATACAAAAACAAACAAAATACACAAAATATATGACACCCAAAATTGCATCCCATTTCAGAACATTAAAAAATAAACATGTCAATGAAGTGCATACTTCAGTGAGGAAAGTTGTTTGGTTGATATGAATTCTAAAAGGATATCAATAATTGCAGGAGAAAAATCATTTGATTGAGAGGCAAATAAAAAAGGGTCATACCTAATTGATCAATTTTTTGAATGGCTTCAAGTAATAAATATTGTCATAATCAGCACTCGAAGTCAACTTCTCTTATTTCTTGGGTTTGCACATTTCCGTTCCAAATTTTTCTGTCTTTGGATTCACAAGAATTACTATAAATTCTAAGCTTTGCAATTAATCATAAGATTGATTTCATAGATGTACATGTATCACATACCCAATTATTTTCAATTCTTGGAGGGCAAAATTTGATAAACATAATATCATATAATAAAATACATACAAGAGGGGATATGACACCATCAATATACTCATTGAACATTCATGAAGACATGTATAGAACTGTTTCACTGAAGTAAGTTATAATAACTTTGTCATTCCTTGTAGGAACTTGATCAAATTTTCAGTGTTTTGTTAATCTGATTTTTCTTTATCTGTTCACACCATATTATTTCAGCCCAGAGTATCCCTTTATATTAAAAGCAAAGATGTTCTTGTATCATCCGTACCACTCCTGTATGGCTATGGCCATCTTCCTTAGTTTATTTGAAAGATTTTCACCTTCATATTGTTCAAAAAGTTTAAAATAAAGTTGAAAAATTAAATAAATAATTTGTAGGATCCTAACGCGAAGAATGAGTCAGTGCATAGGCTTCATGTAATACCTAACATTCCTCCTTAAGATGGCAAAGACAAACATATGCCCATAGAAAAATACATGATGCACCATGAGGCTTCTACACTGATAAATAAAACACAATATACAAGAGTTTCTTTGACATCATTTTCTCCAGATTTGCATGGACCAAGATTGCTCAGTTTGCACTTCTAATGCTTGAGATAACCCCATAATCCAAATCTGAGATTACCCAGTTTGCTCATCTAATGCTTGAGTGAACCCCATAATCAATATCTGAGATTGCTCAGTTTGCTCATCTAATGCTTGAGTGAACCCCATAATTAATATCTGAGATTGCTCAGTTTGCTCATCTAATGCTTGAGTGAACCCCATAATTAATATCTGAGATTGCTCAGTTTGCTCAACTAATGCTTGAGTGAACCCCATAATTAATATCTGTGATTGCTCAGTTTGCTCATCTAATGCTTGAGTGAACCCCATAATTAATATCTGAGATTGCTCAGTTTGCTCAACTAATGCTTGAGTGAACCCCATAATCAATATCTGAGATTGCTCAGTTTGCTCATCTAATGCTTGAGTGAACCCCATAATCAATATCTGAGATTGCTCAGTTTGCTCATCTAATGCTTGAGTGAACCCCATAATTAATATCTGAGATTGCTCAGTTTGCTCATCTAATGCTTGAGTGAACACATAATCAATATCTGAGATTTCCCAGTTTGCTCAACTAATGCTTGAGTGAACCCATAATCAATATCTGAGATTGCTCAGTTTGCTCATCTAATGCTTGAGTGAACCCCATAATAAATATCTGTGATTGCTCAGTTTGCTCATCTAATGCTTGAGTGAACCCCATAATTAATATCTGAGATTGCTCAGTTTGCTCATCTAATGCTTGAGTGAACCCCATAATCAATATCTGAGATTGCTCAGTTTGCTCATCTAATGCTTGAGTGAACCCCATAATTAATATCTGAGATTGCTCAGTTTGCTCATCTAATGCTTGAGTGAACCCCATAATTAATATCTGAGATTGCTCAGTTTGCTCATCTCATGCTTGAGTGAACCCCATAATAAATATCTGTGATTGCTCAGTTTGCTCATCTAATGCTTGAGTGAACCCCATAATTAATATCTGAGATTGCTCAGTTTGCTCATCTAATGCTTGAGTAAACCCCATAATTAATATCTGAGATTGCTCAGTTTGCTCATCTAATGCTTGAGTGAACCCCATAATTAATATCTGAGATTACCCAGTTTGCTCAACTAATGCTTGAGTGAACCCCATAATAAATATCTGAGATTGCTCAGTTTGCTCATCTAATGCTTGAGTGAACCCCATAATTAATATCTGAGATTGCTCAGTTTGCTCATCTCATGCTTGAGTGAACCCCATAATAAATATCTGTGATTGCTCAGTTTGCTCATCTAATGCTTGAGTGAACCCCATAATTAATATCTGAGATTGCTCAGTTTGCTCATCTAATGCTTGAGTGAACCCCATAATAAATATCTGTGATTGCTCAGTTTGCTCATCTAATGCTTGAGTGAACCCCATAATCAATATCTGAGATTGCTCAGTTTGCTCATCTCATGCTTGAGTGAACCCCATAATTAATATCTGAGATTGCTCAGTTTGCTCATCTAATGCTTGAGTGAACCCCATAATCAATATCTGAGATTGCTCAGTTTGCTCATCTCATGCTTGAGTGAACCCCATAATCAATATCTGAGATTGCTCAGTTTGCTCATCTAATGCTTGAGTGAACCCCATAATCAATATCTGAGATTGCTCAGTTTGCTCATCTCATGCTTGAGTGAACCCCATAATTAATATCTGAGATTGCTCAGTTTGCTCATCTAATGCTTGAGTGAACCCCATAATCAATATCTGAGATTGCTCAGTTTGCTCATCTCATGCTTGAGTGAACCCCATAATCAATATCTGAGATTGCTCAGTTTGCTCATTTAATGCTTGAGTAAACCCCATAATTAATATCTGAGATTGCTCAGTTTGCTCATCTAATGCTTGAGTGAACCCCATAATCAATATCTGAGATTGCTCAGTTTACTCATCTAATGCTTGAGTGAACCCCATAATTAATATCTGAGATTGCTCAGTTTGCTCATCTAATGCTTGAGTGAACCCCATAATTAATATCTGAGATTGCTCAGTTTGCTCATCTAATGCTTGAGTGAACCCCATAATTAATATCTGAGATTGCTCAGTTTGCTCATCTAATGCTTGAGTGAACCCCATAATTAATATCTGTGATTGCTCAGTTTGCTCATCAAATGCTTGATTGAACCCCATAATCCTTATATTGTTGTCACCTTATTCTTAATAATAATAATAATAACGCAGTTCTTGTATAGCGCATTTCACATTATGTCATAACGTCACTATGCGCTTCCAAAGGACTTGGATATTATTACCCTGGCTTTAGCCCCGCAGACTTTTACAGCGCAGTGGCATTTCAATCCAAGGAATAAATTCCTGACAGGTTCCCATTCATCTCACCTGGGTAGAGTGCAGCACAATGTGGATGAATTTCTTGCTGAAGGAAATTACGCCATGGCTGGGATTCGAACCCACGACCCTCTGTTTCAAAGTCAGAAGACTAATCCACTGGATATATCTTACTGAATTTCTTCTGCATTCAATCAAGGACTTATGTGGTTTATTGTTGCTCACACTATACATCAATCTTAGGTTAAGGATCTGCTTTTCAAACTTAATGTAATAAAAATTTGAAATTTCACTTTGGGGCTGGGGGTCATGTATGACTATCCCAGGAAACCATGGAACTGGTATGATATGATTAGATGAGAGTATGTCATGTAACTTACAGTGAATACAGTAGCAGCAATAGAGAAACCAAGAAAAGCCTTCACATTTCGCACATCTGCATCAAGCTGCATTGCAGGCTCTACTGCATCCAAAGCTTTCTTCTTCATTACATAAGTCCACCACAGAACAGCAGTACCAGCTATGGAAACAGTGAAATAAACAAATTCAAAAGGATAATATGAAAGTCAATGATATTCAAAATGATAATCAAGGATGCCAGTTAGTCATATTCACTGGGACAAAAAACAAGTGGAATGCCTCTGGCCGTCTCACCTGCATCACGCAGGTCAATATAGCAGCAGTGCTGACTTTGAATACTACTCTAACTCGCACAAGATGTTCAGTGATACATGGTTACTCTTATGTCCACTTTTTATGAACTAGACCAATAAATGATGGTTATTCAACAGATACACCCAATTCGGCCGAAGTTCATTGACCTTTGACCTTGGTCATGTGACCTGAAACGCACACAGGATGTTCAGTGATACTTGATTACTCTAATGTCCAAGTTTAACGAACTAGACCAATAAACTTTCAAAGTTATGATGGTAATTCAACAGATACCCCTGATTCGGCCAAAGTTCATTGACCCTAAATGACCTTTGACCTTAATCATGAGACCTGAAACTTGCACAAAATTTTCAGTGATGCTTGATTACTATTATGTCTAAGTTTCATGAATCAGATCCATAAACTTTCAAAGTAATGATGGGAATTCAACAGATATCCCCAATTCGGCCAAAGTTCATTGACCCTAAATGACCTTTGACCTTGGTCATGTGACGTGAAACTCAGGCAGGATGTTCAGTGATACTTGATTAACCTTATATCCAAGTTTCATGAACTAGGTCCATATATTTTCTAAGTTATGATGACATTTTAAAAACTTAACCTCAGGTTAAGATTTCGATGTTGAATCCTCCAACATGGTCTAAGTTCATTGACCCTAAATGACCTTTGACCTTGGTCATGTGACATGAAACTCTATTAGGATATTCAGTAATACTTGATTAACCTTATGGCCAAGTTTTATTAACTAGGTCCATATATTTTCTAAGTTATGATGTCATTTCAAAAACTTAACCTCAGGTTAAGATTTGATGTTGACGCCGCCGCCGCCGCCGTCGGAAAAGCGGCGCCTATAGTCTCACTTTGCTTCGCAGGTGAGACAATAAAATTAGAGCATTAATGCCCCATTTGAGCTGTACAATATAAAACCTGAAAAAGCCCAAAATGGGAAGGACATGGCCTTGCTGGAATGACATCTCTGAATATTCTTATTGATCATGGCTGGCCATTATTTAATAAGGAGGTGCCAGCTTTGCACCTCTGTTGTCTTTTATTGTGTGCCCTTTCCGAACTAGACAAATCTATTTCATATTATTCAAACTTATTGATTCATCGTCTCTTTAACCCTGACCGCTTGACCCTTTTTAAATTTTATTTGTTATGTTTGTTATGTAATGTACTTTGTATGGATAATTTTTCTCATGTATAATGTCTTTAAAGTCTACTAGTGTACGTCACGGTACACTCATCACAAGCTCTGCTTACCTCCAAAGTATTGTTCAAATTTTTGAAAATGTATCAATGCTTTTATTTTTGGAAATAAATGCTGAATTTTTTTTAATTGAACATTCAAAAAATTTTGTCACTTCTCTTTTTTCATGTATTTTTCACCGTGCCAAGTGGTGACTTTTTTCTTTCAAGTCTTGTGCATCTCTTGAGACCAAATTTGTGACACCGAAGTACAGGGTTCCAATATTATGCAAAATTTTGTTAGCGCATGATAGACCCAAAATTGCTCAAAAAGGCTTAAGCATTAGTGTCGCTAGGGCGAGCACATAACACGCCCGTCTGTTACATGGAAAATGGAGTTATTGGTCAAGGAAGAAAAGTGAAAGGGGGCGACTTGACCTTTGACCTGAAAATCTATAGGCTTCCTGGGATCCATGCTAGTATCATCCACACCAAATAATAAGGCCCTACATGTAGGTTAAGTTAAACTGAAGTTATTGCATTTACAAGGACTGAAGAAGGGTAAGATGAAAACACGTCACTGTGACCTTTTTACCTCAAAATCAATAGGCTTCCTGGGATCCATGCTACAAATGTAGTATCATACACACCAAATTATATGAGCTTAGATTAAGTAAAACTGAAGTTATCACGTTCACAAAGACTGCAGAAGGGTAAGATTAATGCATGTCACTGTGACCTTGACCTTTTCACCTCAAAATCAATAGGCTTCCTGGGAGCCATGCTAGTATCATACACACCAAATTTATTAAGCTTAGTATATAAAGCTAAACTGAATTTATCGCGTTTACAAGGAAAAGTTAACGGACAGACAGAAGAACGGACAGTGAGCGTGATACCATAATACGTTACGTAGGATGGGCATGTAAAAAGTGGTTTAATCTCATCAATTACTGAAAATAAAACGAAAATTTATGAGTTCGGTCTTGAATGATCGTTGCCAGGTGCTTTTACAACACTAAAATACGAAGTACAGTCCAATGTAATCATTTTGTGTTGGAAATGTGTTTGAAGTCACTAAGCATCATTCTTTCAGGACCAAGAATGGACTGATAATTAATTTAGAGGAATTAATTGACCAGATTGAACCACTTTAAAAAAATATAGACTTTGGAAAACATTTCATATTTTGGGGAATATGAATTTTACCAGTATAATAGCGGTTGAGTTGTGTTTGTTATGACATTGTAATCGATCACAATCTCCGATCGAGGTAGCTGTGTTTGTTATGACATTGTAATCGATCACACTCTCTGATCGGGGTAGCTGTGTTTGTTATGACATTGTAATCGTCTCGATCACAATCTCCGATCGGGGAAGCTGTGTTTGTTATGACATTGTAATCGATCACACTCTCCGATCGGGGTAGCTGTGTTTGTGATGACATTGTAATCGATCACACTCTCTGATCGGGGTAGCTGTGTTTGTTTTGACATTGTAATCATCTCGATCACAATCTCCGATCGGGGTAGCTGTGTTTGCTATGACATTGTAATCAATCACACTCTCCGATCGGGGTAGCTGTGTTTGTTATGACATTGTAATCGATCACACTCTCCGATCGGGGTAGCTGTGTTTGCTATGACATTGTAATCGATCACACTCTCTGATCGGGGTAGTTGTGTTTATTATGACATTGTAATCGTCTCGATCACACTCTCCGATCGGGGTAGCTGTGTTTGCTATGACATTGTAATCGATCACACTCTCTGATCGGGGTAGCTGTGTTTGTTATGACATTGTAATCGTCTCGATCACACTCTCCGATCGGGGTAGCTGTGTTTGTTATGACATTGTAATCGATCAAAGTCTCTGATTGCGGTAGCTGTGTTTATTATGACATTGTAATCGTCTCGATCACACTCTCCGATCGGGGTAGCTGTGTTTGTTATGACATTGTAATCGATCAAAGTCTCTGATTGCGGTAGCTGTGTTTATTATGACATTGTAATCGTCTCGATCACACTCTCTGATCGGGGTAGCTGTGTTTGTTATGACATTGTAATCGTCTCGATCACACTCTCTGATCGGGGTAGCTGTGTTTGTTATGACATCGTAATCGATCACACTCTCCGATCGGGGTAGCTGTGTTTGTTATGACATTGTAATAGATCACACTCTCCGATCGGGGTAGCTGTGTTTGTTATGACATTGTAATCGATCACACTCTCCGATCGGGGTAGCTGTGTTTGCTATGACATTGTAATCGATCACACACTCTGATCGGGGTAGCTGTGTTTATTATGACATTGTAATCGTCTCGATCACACTCTCCGATCGGGGTAGCTGTGTTTGTTATGACATTGTAATCGATCACACTCTCCGATCGGGGTAGCTGTGTTTGCCATGACATTGTAATCGATCACACTCTCCGATCGGGGTAGCTGTGTTTGTTATGACATTGTAATCGATCACACTCTCCGATCGGGGTAGCTGTGTTTGTTATGACATTGTAATCGATCACACTCTCCGATCGGGGTAGCTGTGTTTGCTATGACATTGTAATCGATCACACTCTCTGATCGGGGTAGCTGTGTTTATTATGACATTGTAATCGTCTCGATCACACTCTATGATCGGGGTAGCTGTGTTTGTTATGACATTGTAATCGATCACACTCTCCGATCGGGGTAGCTGTGTTTGTTATGACATTGTAATCGATCACACTCTCCGATCGGGGTAGCTGTGTTTGCCATGACATTGTAATCGATCACACTCTCCGATCGGGGTAGCTGTGTTTGTTATGACATTGTAATCGATCACACTCTCCGATCGGGGTAGCTGTGTTTGTTATGACATTGTAATCGATCACACTCTCCGATCGGGGTAGCTGTGTTTGCTATGACATTGTAATCGATCACACTCTCTGATCGGGGTAGCTGTGTTTATTATGACATTGTAATCGTCTCGATCACACTCTATGATCGGGGTAGCTGTGTTTGTTATGACATTGTAATCGATCACACTCTCCGATCGGGGTAGCTGTGTTTGTTATGACATTGTAATCGTCTCGATCACACTCTCTGATCGGGGTAGCTGTGTTTGTTATGACATCGTAATCGATCACACTCTCCGATCGGGGTAGCTGTGATTGTTATGACATCGTAATCGATCACAGTCTCTGATCGGGGTAGCTGTGTTTGTTATGACATTGTAATCGATCACAATGTACATGAAATAATCATCTAAAAAATATTCTGTTCTTTCTATCCTCATTCTCTCATTTTCTTTTTTATTCTTTGGTAATTTTATTTAATTTGAAATGATTATAGATAGGAATTTTACTATTTTTTAAAGAAAAAAAAAATAATGCAACAATTTTTAAGTCCATTCTTTTTAGTTTCAAGAATGTGTCAGAATGTGGTTCAGGGCTATTGATCTTTCTTTTTTCTGTGTTTTTGTAATTTATTAAGTCATACACTGCCAAACCCCAAACCAAACCAAAGTTCAGAAAGAGAATTCTGAAGTCTGAGAACCGAAGTCAAATAGCCAAATGATTTCTTCATGACTTGATTTCGGGAATTCCTTGCTTTACAATTTACCCAAGACCCAGTTCTCTAAATTCCAAAAGCTCTAGTACACTGCAGCACCTACATGTATATAAAAAACTAGCACATCGATGATGTGGAGCTCGTCCGGCATCTCACAACGAAATTTAACACAATTTTAATTTCAGCCCAGTTGACACTGTAGTGAATTATATTGGTGACATAAATTGAGGTTAAAGAATTGAAATTGATGAAGAAATGACATAGCATTTTTTGTGATCTATGAATAAATTTCATATAAATTAAGCATAAATAACTTTCTAGTCAAAATTTCTAAACTCTGTGTAGAACCTTGGTGAACCTAATGCAGCTCTCAGATGGAACAACTAGCACATCAATGATGTGGAGCTCATCCGGCATCTCACAACAAAATTTAACACAATTTTAATTTCAGCCGAGTTGACACTGTAGTGAATTATATTGGTGACATAAATTGAGGATATAGAATTGAAATTGATGAAGAAATGACATCGAAGCATTTTTTGTGATCTATGAATAAATTTCATATGAATTAAGTATTAATAATTATCTAGTCAAAGTTTCTTAACTCTGTGTAGAACCTTGGTGAACCTAATGTAGCTCTCAGATGGAACAAAAACAACCAAAGTCAATCAACAAATAAATAGGTAATTTTTGTGAGTTTTGAAAATATATGAATAAATTAGCATATTTAATGAGTTTCAAAATTCTATGTTGAAATTTTGTATCACCACCTCGAGCTATTATATACAGCAAACAAAATTAAAACTGATGAACAAATGAAGAAAAAACATTTCTTTGTCATTCTGTGTAGAAGTTTGGTGAACCTCATAAAGTTCTACAAAATGGAAGAAGATAAAAAGTAAAAATCGGTCAACAATTAAAGAAGAAAAAGCAGTTTATGTGAATTTTTAAAAATATGCATAAATTAATTTCGCATAAATTAGCATAAAAATTGTTCTAATCAAAATTTCAAGATTGTGAACCTCATGAAGCTCTTCCAGATGGAAGAAAAAAAATCAAAATCGGTCAACAATTAAAGAAGAAAAAGCAGTTTATGTGAATTTTTAAAAATATGCATAAATTAGCATAAAAATTGTTCTAATCAAAATTTCAAAATTCTGTGTAGAAGATTGGTGAACCTCATGAAGCTCTACAGGTTGCAGAAAAAAAAATTGTTCCACAAATAAAGAAAAAGAAGCATTCTATGTGAATTTTTCAAAACATGCATGAATTAATTTCGCATAAATTAACATAAAAATTGTTCTAGTCAAATTTTCAAAATTCTGTGTAGAAGATTGGTGAACCTCATGAAGCTCTACCAGACGGAAGAAAAAAAATCAAATTCGGTCAACAAATCAACAAGAAGAAGCATTTTATGTGAATTTTTCAAAATTTGCATAAATTAATTTCGCATAAATTAGCATAAAAATTGTTCTGGTCAAAATTTCAAAATTCTGTGTAGAAGTTTGGTGAACCTCATGAAGATCTTCCAGATGGAAGCAAAAAATTCAAAATCGGTCAACAAATAAAGAAGCATTTTTTGTGAATTTTGAAAAATGCGCATAAATTACCATATTTAATGAATTTCAAAATCTGTATAGAAGTTTTGAATCCCCCACCTAGTGCTATCATATAAAGCAAACAGAATTGAAATCAGACTTGAATTGGCGAAGAAGTAGCATTTTGAAATTGTGGACGGACGACAGATGACGGATGCCACGCCACAGCATAAGCTCATCTTGCCCTTCGGTCCCGATGAGCTAAAAAACATGTTCATATCACATCCATTCTGAAATCTCTACATTGGTTAAAGTATTCCAAGAAATTAATGGTTCTGCTAATTAACAAATACACTTCTGTCAGGTCCCTACAAGTACATTCATCCAAATATGGTTCCAAGTTGTTCCCAAATCTGTAAAGACATGGGGGGGTACGGGCTTCGTAAGATGCGTCTATTCAATGCTTCCTACTCTTTATTGTTCCTGAATCTATTATTATTATATTTGTACTATTCTAGTTCTTTCTTTCACTGTGCCTAGGGCACTCTGGTGAGTGGATTTAGCGCATTACAAATCCCTTCTATCATTATTATTGCTCAAGGGTTTTATTTTCCTTTAAACTTACCGATAGAACCGATGACAGAAACAAAGTAGATGATCCACACTATGACTTGAGCTACTAGATGGATTAAAACCACCATGATAAAGGACAGGACTGTTGAAATAACAAGAAAAAACAAGCACAACCAGATTAAAATGCAACCCCCTGTTTCATATTTGTAACAGAAAATCATTATGGAGGCACATGGGTAACTTTTAATAAAATAAATCTTTCATTTTGGGAACTCACTAGCAGATGGATTTTAATCTACATTTACTCCCAGTTGATTTTTATGCCTTTGTCATTGCTATATAAGGAATAAAAAAAAATTACTTCGAAATTTTCAAACAACTTCTGTGATCCCCTAAATCTAATATTATATCATCATGACTCTTATATGCAGAGATGAGCCATGCTTGAAGTTGATCTCTCAAACAGTTCTTTGATTATCCTAAGAACAAGATGTTTCAGTGTATACACATGTAATGACCTCTGTGACTTTTAAATTTGTGACCCCAAAATCTATTCAGAATACTGTCATTAACACTTTCATCAATGAGCAAATTTTGAAGTTAGTCTTGTGAAGAACAGTTCTTTAGTTCTCCCAAGAATGAGATGATAGTCATGAAATAAAACTAAGAAAGTTTTGTAAAGCACCAGCTGAGGCCAAAAAGTGTGATCATAGTGCTCACAAAAAAGACAAAATAAATGTACATCCAATTCTCAGAGTACATCGCTTGTGTCAAATTAAAGTTAAAAATATAATTCCATTGTTCTAACAAGGCAAACGCCAAGCGTTGTCTCGCCTGCATATTGCAGTCATGAAGTGACTGCATGTCAAAACTATAGGTCATGTCATTAGTGGAACAAACAGATAAGGTCATGCCATTAGTGGAACAAACAGATGCAAAAAGCATCTGAACATAGAGTACCAGTCAGATATCTTTAATACCTGTTTCGAAGCTAAAGAAATTTATTGTGTGTACAACACAGCATAGTGCCAGTCATGGAAAGTTCATTGACCTTTGACCTTAATCAAATTCAACTCACATTCGAACTTGACCTGCACCTTCAAGAGATGGACTTCTTGGCAATCCTACCTCGAAGATATAAAAAGTTATTATGTGTACAACACAGCACAGTGCCAGTCATGGAAAGTTCATTGACCTTTGACCTTAATCAAATTCAACTCACATTCGAATGTGACCTGCACCTTAAAAAGATGGACCTCTGTTATGAATTTGGCGATCTCACCTCAAAGCTATAGAAAGTTATTGGGTGAACAACACAGCACAGTGCCAGTCATGGAAAGTTCATTGACCTTTGACCTTATTCAAATTTGACTCATATTCGAACTTGAGCTGTGCCTTCAGGAGATGGACCTCTGGTATGAATTTGGTGATCCCAACTCGAAGATAAAGAAAGTTTTTGTGTGTACAACATAGCACAGTGCCAGTCATGGAAAGTTCATTGACCTTTGACCATATTCAAATTCGACTCATATTCGAACTTGACCTGTGCCTTCAGGAGATGGACCTCTGGTATGAATTTGGTGATCCCACATCGAAGCTATAGAAAGTTATTGGGTGTACAATACAATTGTGCCATACATGGAAAGTTCATTGACCTTTGAGCTTATTCAAATTAGACTCAGATTCGAATTTGACCTGTGCCTTTAGTAGACTTGTTAACTGCAAAAAAAAGGGGTGAACGCTGCATTTTTGAGTACAAATGTCCCACTTGGTACAAATGTTTCTTGAGTCAAAAGAAAAAGATTCATCCAAAGAGACACGCTGTATCTATGCAAATAAGCAAGTAATTTGCATAAATTTGCATATTATGTCGATATAGTAAAAACAAGTAATTCAGAATATATATTTCACCAGAACTGCCCTAAAATTGGAAATAAAGACTTAGGGTAAGACAGGGAAGAAAATTGTCATGAAATAATTGGGATATCCTTGTTTATTATTACCTAATTTACATAAATTATGCAAATTATAATTTAAAACAATATTTTTTCAAGAATCCTGAACTGTTTTATATATAACAGCAATTGATACAAAATGTCAACATTCTACATGAAAATGTCGACATTCTACATGAAAGAGAATATACACTGTATTAGCGAAAACATTGATATGCTTCATGACAGTATTAGTGTCTTAATTTGCTTAGAAATATGTCAAAATGTATGACGTGATATTGCGCTAAAACGAGACCAAAACAACCTCTATGTCACAGTCACACTCACGAATCGAACAATAAAGCGATCAATGGTATGTCATTCAAGATAACATAATCTCAACACAATAGCTTCCATCAGCTTCTCGTATCGCTTTTGTTGGTGTGTCTGCCACACCGTAGTCTATGCTATATACGGGCAAAATACATTTCGGTATCGGTAAAACACTATTAATTTTGTTTTATATGTTTCTAATTTGTTTCTCTCGGAAAATTTACAGGAGACATTGCTTTTCAGGTTACTGCTTAAATGAAGCTCTGGCACATGAATCATGACGAATGTACCCCACCTCAATCCATATTTTGACTTTGTTAAAATATGTCTTTTGGAGACCCCGAAGTGGCAAAACTGCATTCCCCCGCGGCATTCCCGCTACATTACAAAACCAGTTTGACTTGCATTATCGACTTGGAAAAGACAGATGTATTAGACACCAGTTAACATGTTTCCTGAAGATAGTTTTTTTTATTTAAGCCTACGTCCACGGGAGCCCTCTGAATTTACTCCATCCCTTCTCTGTATTTCGACACTAAATAAAAAAAATATCGTGTTTAAAAGCCAAATTGCGTTTATGTATGATAAAGCAACTTTTATATCTATATTTCATATTTATCTATATTATTATTAATGTTATTAATATTATTGTTCTGCAGTTTGTATTAATGCTCCAGCACAGTAAATGCTATAACCCAACAGGAGCATGCCTAGGATACCTTTCCCTTTTGGTTTTATGTATTAAAAATAGTTTATTGTCTTTAGAACTCTTAAAAGATGAAATTTCTTTATTATCTTGGAATAGATTGAGGAGAAAATACTCTACAATTGACATGTAGAAGAGCTGTAATACATTGAAAACAAAGCCACACTCAAACCCCTTTATTGCTTCCACTCTATGTTAAATTTAAATATTTTCAGAGCCCATTTAGAAGAAAACACAGTAAAGCCTCTTTACTTTCTCCTCTTGAAAAAAAACATAGAAGGCATTGTTTTATATCGCATAAAATAAGTTCATGTACATGTACATGACGGTGGCCTGTCGAAGTTGCCCAACCGTTTATTTTAGTTTGACAATATATATTTAGAATATCGTCTAACTGAAGCCCTCATCTGGAAAAGGGCACTTATTAAAGGCAGCATCTACATTATATAGAGGAGGCCCTGTTTCTTGGAAGCGGGGTCTGAAGCACCCGCAATATTTTCTGGAAGAGGGGGGGTGTGCTGCGTGTATTACCGTAAGTAACGGTGTATTAACCGCACCTTTTTCTCGGCGGGGTAGAAGCAAAAGTTGGGGGTGCGGTTTATACACGGTGACGGGTCTGAGCCAGCCCGCCGTAACCCCTCCCGTACATGTATGATGTCTGCCAGTTCACAACACATCGAGTGGCCCGGCGTAGCCGCCCAGGCAATGTCATTTAGAGGGGTATGAGCCGCGGGTAATGGGAAGCGATTGTTGCAATATTCATTAAATGTTGTCCATAACAAACGCACCCACCTTCATGACACTAATTTTGACTTTATTCTCGATTCAAAGTAGTGAAGTTCCCTGGCTAATTTAAAAGAGACGCCAAGCATACTCGGTAATATTTTGTCACCGCTGAGCGAGAGTTGAGTGAGCTTAGAGATTGCGTTGTAATGTGGTTGTAGTGCGACTTAAGCTGGCGCTATTCAAAGTCCCGTTTCGCGCCAGCTTGTTTTTTTTTCCTTCCTGTTTGCTTTTCATAAGATACCATGTAAACCACGCACGAGAGAGACGGCATGAAGCCGTAAAAAACAACTGTAAAAAATGCAAATTTCTTTGTTTCTTGAACCTTCCTATAATCCTGTATCCAAAATTCATGCTAAGACATCAAATTTCTGAAAGTTATTGTGAGATTGTGATGCAAGAAATGTGAATGTTTCTTCCTCCTACGCTGGGAAAGACACAGATCATAATTTGATAAGATGTACTGGCATGACTTGTACTGTATCGTAGTTTGCAATGTCATGGCAGTGCTGTGTGTGTACTTACTGTGAGGTGAGCGAGTGTGTAAGTTGCCAATATTGTCGGGACCGTTCTTTCTTTCTAACATTTGTAGATGAATTGATCAAGAACAGCATATTTCTGCATACCGGTAATCTCTTTGGATACTTTGGAAATCTGAAAAACTTAGATTTTGTTTCTTCGTACCTCAAATATGCATGTAAATGTGAGATTTTTTTTTTTTTTTTTTTTTTTAGTCCAAAGTTGGGGGTGCGGTTAATACACGGGTGCGGTTAATACACCGTTACTTACGGTATTCTCTATATATAGCACCCCCTAGTGTTTATTTGATTGTAAAATTTCTTGATGTAAATTTGAAAATCAAAAAGGTTCACTGTAAAATTTTGGTCCCAATATATTAAACAAGCTTCAGCCCCCTCTTCCCAGTACCAAGGCCTCCTCTATATAATGTAGATGCTGCCTTTAATAAGTACCCTTTTCCAGATGAAGGCTTCATTTAGACGATATTCTAAATATATATTGTCAAAACAAAATAAACGGTTTCAGGCCACTGTCACTTACACGAACTTATTTTATGAGGTATAAAACAATGCCTTCTATAATTGTTTGGTTTTTTTTCAAGAGGAGAACGCAAAGAGGCTTTACTGTGTGTAATAGGAATGGCTCTCAAAATATTTAAATTTACCATAGAGTGGAATCAATAAATGGCCGTGTGGCTGTTCTTCATTTACCACAGCTCCTCTACATGTCAGTTGAAGAGTATTTTCTCCTCAATCTATTCCAAGTTATTAATAAAAATAAAGTAATCTTTTTAAGAGTTCTAAAGACAATAAACTATTTTTACCAAAAAAGGAAAGGGTATCCTAGGCAGGGTGACCAGACGTCTCGTATTTTGCTGCTTTATCCCGGCGTCCTGACAAACCCTTCCCAGAAGCCCATTTGTCCCGTATTTCAGAATATTGAACAAAATGTAGTTCATACATTTAAAAGTGACAAATTTTCATCAAATAACCAACAGATGACGAAGCAGAGACAACAATAAATTCAATAACTAAACGATTGTAAATCTTTGCAAGTTCTGCGGTGATTTTCTTGCTAACCCAATACATTGCAAACGAGCTGGCCTCCTGCCTGTGTGTGACAGGTACTATAGGCAATTAGGATCGGAGTAGATTCTCAATGGTGCAAACAATGACATGATAACCAATTTTTCCACCAAAATAATCACAAAATCGGAGGAAAATTTGTACAATTATATTTCTTAGTTTACTGATTTGGAGATGTAATCGGAGGATTAACTAGATCTAGTTGTTTCAGCTTTTGTTTTGAGTCTTAATGTGTATGATGCAGCTATATTTCATCTAATCTTTAAGTTGCCAAGGTCTCACTTTGAAATTTTAGTAATTTCTAAAACATTTTTTTTTAATTCATTAAAAAAAAACACCGTATATCATGATTTTTGTTAGATGATTGGATTGTTTTTGTTTGCTTGAAGTTTGAACTTTTTCCTCTTTCGTTTCTATCCTTCCTGCTTGCTCTGTTTTGTCCCATCTATCTTTATTTCCTATCTTTGTTCATTTTTCTTTCCTTCTTTCTCTTACTTGCCTTCTTTATTAAAGTTCTTTTTTATTTATTTCCTTCATTCCTTTTTCCTTAAACTTTTCTTTGCTTCCTTCTCCTTTCCTCTTCTTATCGTTCTTTCTCTCCCTCCATTATTATTTTTTTTCATTCTCTCCTCCCTTCATTCTTTCCACCTTTCTTTCATTCTTTATTTCATAATTTCGCTTATTCTTTGTTTCTGTTTCCCCCTCCCTTCCTGTTTTTCTTCTTTCTTTCAAAGAATAAAGGAAACATGACTTTCCTTCATTTTTTTCTTTCTTCCTTCTTTTTTCTTACTGATTTTCTCTCCTTTATTTTGTCTTTAATTTTAAATTTAAAGAATGACGGAAACCTTTTTTCTCTCTTTTATTCTTTCTTTCATCCTTCTTTTATTCTATTTTACCTTTTCCCCTTCATTTTCCTTTTCAGTTTTTTTCTTTCTTTCTTCTCAATTCATCTCTTTTCTTTCTCTCCTTCATTCTTTCGTTCACCCTCCCTTCTGATTCTTTATATTTTTTCACAAGTCTAACACTGTATATAGCATTCTTTATTGATTTTTTTGTCGATTGTCCCGTGTTTCATTTTCTGAAATCTGGTCACACTGATCCTAGGCATGCTCCTGCTGGGTTATAGCCTTAGCTGTGCTAGATCACTATTACAAACGGCAGAACAATAATAATAATAATAGTAATATTTATAATATCAATAATGATGAATGTAAATATAAAGATTGATATAAAAGTTGCTTTATTATACCAAAAAACGCAATTTGCCTTGCCGATGGCTTTAAAACACGATATTTTTTTATTTAAAGTCGAAATACGGAGAGGGGATGGGGTAAATTCGGAGGGCTCCAGTGGGCTTAAATAAACAAAAATTAAAAACTTTTTTTCAGGAATCATGTTGTCTGATGTCTCATACATCTGTGTTTTCCAAGTTGATAATACAAGTCAATCTGGTTTTGTAAAGTAGCAGGAATGCCGAGGAGATGCAGTTTTGCCACTTAGGGGTCTCAAAAAGATATATATTTTAACGAAGTTAATATATGGATTGAGGTGGGGTAAATTTGTCATGATTCATGTGCCAGAGCTTCATTAAAGCAGTAACCTGCAAAGCAATGTCTCCTGTAAATTTCCCGAGAGAAACAAATTAGAAACAAATACAACAAAATTAATAGTGTTTTAACGATGCCGAAATGCATTTTGCCCGTATATAGCGTAGACTACGGTGTGGCAGACACACCAACAAAAGCGATACGAGAAGCCGATGGAAGCTATTGTGTTGAGATTGTGTTATCTCGAATGACATACCATTGATCGCTTTATTGTCCGATACGTGAGTGTGACTGTGACATAGAGGTTGTTTTTGGTCTCGTTTTAGCGCAATATCACGTCATACATTTTGACATATTTGCCCTCTTTCTAAGCAAATTAAGACACTAATACTGTCATGAAGCATATCGATGTTTTCGCTAATATATTCTCTTTCATGTAGAATGTTGACATTGTGTATTAGTTGCTGTTCAGGATTCATGAAAAAATATTCTGTTTTAAATTATAATTTGCATAATTTATGTAAATTAGGTAAAAATAAACAAGGATATCCCAATAATTTCATGACAATTTTCTTCCCTGTCTTACCCTAAGTCTTTATTTCCAATTTTAGGGCAGTTCTGGTGAAATATATATTCTGAATTAGGGACCGCATCCATATTGTATTGGCAGCGTGCACCCCGCGAGCACACCCCCGCTGCGGTAATTAGTGAACAGGATGTATCTCTCCGCTAGACGCAGCTAGCGGCGGCGCGCTGCTCAGATTAAAGCAGATTAACAGGAATCATTAATCCTAGATTTTATCATTGCAGCTTCTCGCCGCTTCTCGCAGCTTGCACGCGGCCAACTTGCATCCGAATACTCGTACTCAAAATGATGTGCTTTCTAAACCCGTTGGTGAAATGTGCGCGACCGATGCGGCGATTTTCTTGTCTGCCCGACACGAAATGAAGGTATTAAAGTATGAAATATTGAGCTAAAAAGTGTCTTAGATTTTTAGCAAAATAATTCTTATACATTTCGAGGTGGAAAGATTCATATTGATATTAGTTTTATATTATTTCCGTTGCGTAATAATGATCTATTTCTTCCAACAAAGTACGATCATCACTTATTCTTAATCCGACCCCGACATGAAATAGGACATAGTAACTTAAGATCATCGCTTGCGTGTTTGTTTAGGTCCGTTCCGGCACGAAATGAAAGTATAAAAGAATGAAATATTGAGCTAAAAAGTGTCTTAAGAGGTTTTAAAAATATTTCTGGTACGTTTCAATGTGGAAAGATTTGTATTCATGTAACTAAACTTTACGAAATAATTATGTATTTCTTAGAACAATGTACGATAATCGCTCGTTCTTGAATTCGACCAGACAATCAATAATACAAGATATGGAATATTAATAGATAAATGGGTCGTAAATACTTTTAAATAGTTTAAAGGCGGAATGAATCTAATTACCATTCGTATAGTAATCTACGGTATTTTCCCAAATGTATGATTATCGCTTGCCTGTTTGTTTCCGCTCCGGCACGAAATGAAGGTATAAAAGAATGAAATATTGAGCTAAAAAGTGTTTTTAATGGTGTTAATAAAATATTTCTGGTACGTTTCAAGGTGGAAAGATTCGTGTTCATATAATTAAACTTGCGAAACAATTATGCATTTCTTTGAACGATGTCCGACGATCGCTTGTTCTTGAATTCGACCAGACATTTAATAAAACAAAATATATGGAATATAAATGGGTCGTAGATTATTCAAAATATAGGCCTACTTTTAAATAGTTTTAGGTTCGTTCCGGCACGAAATAAAAGTATAAAAGAATGAAATATTGAGCTAAAAGGTGTCTTAAGAGGTTTTAAAAATATTTCTGGTACGTTTCAATGTGGAAAGATTTGTATTCATGTATCTAAACTTTACGAAATAATTATGTATTTCTTTGAACAATGTACGATAATCGTCGCAATTCGAACAGATATGTAATAAAACAAAATGTATGAAATATGAATAGATTACACAGATCCTAGATTATTCGAAATATACTTTTAAAATGGTTTTAAGGCGGAAAGAATCTAATTACCTTTCGTAATAATCTACGATATTTTCCAACAATGTACGATTATCGCTTGTGTGTTTGTTTCCACTCTGGCACGAAATGAAGGTATAAAAGAATGAAATATTGAGCTAAAAAGTGTTTTTAATGGTGTTAAAAAATATTTCTGGTACGTTTCAAGGTGGAAAGATTCGTGTTCATATAATTAAACTTGCGAAACAATTATGCATTTCTTTGAACGATGTCCGACGATCGCTTGTTCTTGAATTCGACCAGACATTTAATAAAACAAAATATATGGAATATTAATAGATATGGGTCGTAGATTATTCGAAATATACTTTTAAATAGTTTTAACAAGGCGGAAAGAATCCAATTACCTTTCGTTGTAATCTACGGCATTTTCCAACAATGTACGATTATCGCTTGCGTGTTTGTTTCCGCTCTGGCACGAAATGAACCGAGAAATGAAGGTATAAAAAATGACATATTGGGCTAAAAAGTGTCTTAAAAGTTTTGAAAATATTTGTGGTACGTTTCTAGGTGGAAAGATTCGTGTTCATATAATAAAACTTGCGAAATAATTACGTATTTCTTTGAACAATGTACGATAATCGCTTGTTCTTGAATTCGACCAGAAAACAAAATATATGGAACATTGACAGATAACATGTGTCCTAGATTATTCGAAAATAGTTTTAAGGCGGAAATAAAATAACTTTTCTTTTCTTCGAACAATGTACGATTATCGCTTGTGTGTTTATTTCTGCTCCGACACGAAATAAAGGCATAAATGTACGAAATATTGAGCCAAAAACTGTCTAATAAATGATTTTATAAATACTTCTAGTACGTTTCAAGGTGGAAGAATTCATATATATCTAATAAACCCTGTTTAAAAATTAACTATTTCTTCCACCAATGCACGATAATCGCTTGTTCCTGTTTTAGAATGATATAATTCGCCTTGCCATTAATTTGATGGTTCAAATTACAAAATTTGTGATTTTATGCCATAATATTTGATGCAAAAGTATTCAAGTAATTTCATTTCATTTTACATAATCATTGGATTATTTTGTCGCAGCATGTGAGTGTAATGGTGCTTCTTCGCAATTCATTATGTTTCCATACTCGTGCAATGTATACACAATTAATCAATTTAGAAGCCCATTGTAACGAGTAGTCTGAAAAACGCTCAAGCGCAATGAAAAGAGCAGGATCTTTCGCAGAATAGTTATGTCCGCTCCGCCCATGACCCTTCAATGATATAATTAATCAATATAATCTACGTCGGATACTTTTTCTGAAAAGAACTTGCCGCGCATTATATTGTGAAAGCAAATGGCCGCTTTGATCTTTAATGACTTAAACATGCAGCACCATTGTTAGGTATTTAATCAGTTAATCTTAAAAGAGGATAAGAAAGAACCCCCGGGGGGGGGGCACTCAGTATATAACGCATAGTGGGTATGTGCCGCGGAGGGGACCCCCATTTTTACACTCAAATTTCCGTTCCAAGGCACAGCATTTTTGCCTTGTTGAGAAAAAGAACAAAGAAAGCCGCTCCAAGGCATAGCATTTTCTTCTTATCGAGAAAAAAGAAGAGAGAAATCCGCTCCAAAGCTTCGTATTTTTCGTTATGCCGCTCCGATCGCGTTGAATGAGCTGCAATTTTGGTGAAAAGCGGCCGCAGAGCTCCCCGGCGGAGGCCGCGCTAGCTGCATCATGCACGCATGACCGTTCCGTAGGGATGCATACGCGCTCACACGCTGGCGATCCGTTCCAAGGACCCCCGTTTTCACAAACATTTGTCGTTCCGAAGCCCGTTCCAAGGACCCTCCTTTTTACAATAAGCCCGCTCCAAGGCCCCCGTTTTTTGTCTCGCCCGCGGCACACCCCCACCACTTTTTTGGTCGAGTGCCCCCCCCCCCCCGGGGAAAGAACATCCTGTGGAGTCTACTTTTTTGCCCTCTTATAATATTTTAATGCTTTTAAAAATCATCCAACACTAGAATCTTTTGAAAAATTGTTCGGCGATTTCATGTAAACGGGGGGGGGGGGGGGGGGGGGGGGGGGCTGGGTGTCGAAAATTATTAGACCTATAAAATCCTGGGCACGTTGACATCAACAAAGTATGTATAGCCCTTTGGTATAATTATGTACATATATATTTTAGGGCGGTAATGTCAATAGGCATCTAAAAGGAATACCTTGTTAGAAGGCGGGATTATTAGAACTTTGATTATAACTTACCTTTTGTATCGGCGTGGGGATACAAAATCTTTGCAAATTGTTAACATAATTAAAAGAAAGATAAACTTAAAAATCGGGGGGGGGGTATACAACCAAGTCCATACTAGTGAGGGCACTAATAGATTTACCCGCGGCCACAATGCCTAGCTGCCCTTTCAGCTACTTTAAAAGATATGCCTCATTATATTGCTATAAAACTAAGATCAGATTTCATTTGGCCTTTGTAAATGGTGCAAGCACGAAAACACGACACGAAGCGCGCTTGAATTTTCTATAAGGCATATCTTCAACAATTTTGATAGTTTTGACATTTAGAGAACGTTCGTAAATAATCAAATGAATTAAAGCTTCCATTTGTTGGGGGAGCCAGGGAGAGGGTGGGGTGTATGACATTTTGTGTCCCCTACGCTTAACTGACTTTTGGAAGGACGTGTTCTCCCCCCCCCCCGACATGTTTGATGTCTAACTACCCAAAACATATAATGGTCGGCTTGGTCGCTATTTTTAAAATCCCGTTCTTTAAATTTTCATGATCTACTTTTCATACTTGTTTTTTTTCACATCTTTCAATTCATTGTATTTGCATTCTTTTCTCTGTTTTTAAACTTTCTTTTGCTCTCGCGATTTTTCAAATTACATTTACAAATTATAATAACCCGAACCACTTTTGAAATATAATGTTCGTCTGTTTATTGCGTGCATATTGTAGTTTCATGTTGGGGTTATTTTTGCACCATTTGGAATAACGTCAACCTGGTCAGGCTTCCTGCTTTCACTCCTGTTCAAAGAATTCTTGTAATTGTTATTTTTGCCAAGAAAAGCACAAAGGTCGTCCTGACAAAAAAAACGAGATGCTAACGTAAATGTTTTCAATGAAGCTCAGGGTCAATGAATTCGATCATGGGCACTAATCACTCCTTTGTGAAATGACGAAGTGCCAGTTGCCCGAACTTGTCACAATAGCTCTAATTCTATAAGGAATTAAATCTATTGTTCCTTCGCATTTTATCGTTGAGAGGATAAAAGCACATTTGCAACATATTTTGCAGCTCTAACCTTGTTGACAAATTAGACACAGAAGAAAAGTGACGCCTATTGGACAAAATCGTTAGAAAAAGACGAGATGTAAAATAATCATCAACAATTGCGTATGCATCAATTAACTAGAAATGGCACGAAAGTGGCAATGATTCTGCATGGAGTGGAAATAGAACATGTCGTCCCTTTTTCAGTCCACGTTCATTTACCGCCATGTGCTGTGTATATAGAGCAACATAAAATTCTGAACGCAAAATATATTTTGTCATAGTATCATTATATATGTATTACTGTTTTTTTAAATCCCCTTGCCCGCCATCCGGGGTAGGAGGATGGGCGGCGGCAGGGTAATTTTGATTACGGGGAGGAGTAACTTTTTTTGTATACTTAATTTCATATCGGGTCGGATCAAGAACAAGCAATGATTGCATCTTGTTAGAAGATGTAGATATTATAGCGTAGTGCGAATCATATTCTTTCCGTTCCAAAACTCTTCAGAAGTATATTTTTAATAATTCAAGAACTTTATGAACTCCATATTTGTCAATTTTATATCGCCATTTTATGTCGGGTCGGATCTCTTTCCGATTCGAAACCTTTTAGAAGTATCAGCTAGATCGAAACTCTGTTTATAGGTATATCTATGATTTTCTTAAAGTCGACCATCATTTTATAACGGGTCGGACCAAGAACAACAATCGTATGTTGTTGAAAGATATAGGTATTCATAGCCCAACAAAAATCAATTATTTCCACATCGAAAGTCTTAAAATATGTTTTTATTGACAGAGGATATCTTTTAACTCTTTATTCCATACTGAAATACTTGCATCTCATATCGGATTGGATCAAGAATAAGAAATTTTGCGACTTTTATTCCATTAAAATATTGCCTTTTCGACTTTGTCGGGAAAATTAGTCATCTCATTTTTTTCTGACAGAACATGGGTTCGTCCATATACGGAAATATCAGTTATTTAAATCGTTTACACTCGCATTAAATTTAAAATTATGCGTGATCGATCCTGCATTAATTTAAGATGTTTGTAACTCCATTTCATTTGCCTTTCCGATACTGCCGGGAAAGTGTCATTTATGTTCTCAGAGAACATGAATTCAGTCCTAAAGATATATGAAATTTATCTTAAATTGTTTGCACCTCAAAACAATCGCTCTTACATCAACACATGATCAATCGGAAATGATGGCGAAAATCAAAGAACGACAGAGATATTCCATGCATCCAACAATGGAATCGGTTCGCGAAATACGCAGTAGCACCCATTCATCATGTTCATAGTAAAATATAGAGGGTGAAGAGTTTCCTCATTTGAATAACAACATGCGGCACTAAAAAAAGGATTGTCACATGTATCATTTCCCATTATGTGTGTAATGGCCCTATAGCCTATTTATTCACAAAATGTTGCTAAACTATAAAAAAAATTGGCCTCAAATGATTGGATTTATCAAATACTGCAGTATGGAAATTACAATGAGTATCATACAGTTTCACTTTTTTTTAAGTTAGATGTTTTGTATGGGGATGTCATCTGGATCCCAAGCGTTTTCTTTTTCTTCATTCGATGTTTTTTTTAATAAGAAAAAAACTATGGACTACTAAACCGCACATCCGGGTTTTTTTATTATTGTTCCTGCTCGAAATGATATAGAGCGATCAAAAGACGGCGTTTGTAATTTGCATTCGACCCTTAACGCCCCCGCAATCCCCCCCCCCTTTGCGTGTGGTCTTTAGCGTCACTAGGGAATTGTTAACGCACTATAGAAAACTGGTGGATGAAAGGCTGGTCGGATTTAATCCCGTGCCTAGAAAGACAGTATTGAAGATCCTTGATACTGAAAAGCACTGATTTTTATACCGAGACTTAAACCTCGGTCACATTTGATCTACGGCAGCCGTAAGGCGAATTAAAACAGCCGTTTATTCATTTGTTTTATATACAAACCACCTATATGCAGCTGGTTCAAAAATGTTAAAACGGCTGTTTCCGACTCGCCGTACAGCCGCCATAGAGCAAATGTGACCGAGGTATAAATGGTAAAAAAAAATTGACAAGCAAAAAAAAGTCTTCACATAGGAGAGGGGTCACTTATGGCTCGTCAGGGATCACTTTGGACTCGTCAGGGGGGGGGGGCAGGGATACGTCACTTGCATGTGTTGTGACTCGTCAGGGGGGCAGTCTGCCCCCGGCCCCCCCTTATTTGGTACGCTAATGGTGCTGATCGTTGACTTTGGCCGGTTTATTAGGTCCGGTAAGAGGTAAAGGGTTGGAATAAAAATTTTAAACGTCTCAGATTAATTGAAAATCGTTCGAGACAGAAATTATTTCAAAATTGTTTTGATTGGGAAATTATATCGAAATGATTTAATTTCCTTTGAGAATAAACTCTCTCCTAAAAAGAAGTACAATTCACGTATCTTTTCAAATAAGTCAGAAATATAAGTCCTAAATACATTAGATAAATGGTCTCAACTCTCAGATCACAGCTCATGATCGATCAGAACGTATTTCAAAATTGTTTTGAGGTGGAAATTATATAGAATTTGTTTCAGATACCATAAGCTCTTTTTCCTGAAATAAATATTATTCGCTTATCTTTCCAATAAAAGGGAAATACGTTGGAATAAAAGTACTCAACATCTTAGTCCTAGATTAATGCACGATCGTTCGAGACGTATTTTTGAAATTGTTTTGAAGTGGAAATTATATATCATGAAATCAATTAAAACCTTCCAATGTAAACTTTATTCTCCTGGAAGAAATACAATTCGCGTATTTTTCCAAAAAAAGTCCAACAGAAGCAGATTGTGTTCCCAAAAAATTTCTAGAATCCAGAGTGCCTACAATATCAAAAATTCGGCATAAGTTAAACAAAAAACCCAACATAAATATACCCAAACAATTTATACGATGTCAGAAACAAAATTGAAATGTCAAAAAATCAAAACAAAAATGTCATAAAAGGAAGTATTTCAAACCAACATAAAAAGTAAGGCAGTATGTCTAACAAAAGAAAAAGAAGTAGACATTTTGTTGATTTGCGATTTAGCGTGTTTAATGATATGGCGTCATTATCATTCTCCAAAATTTAGTTTGCCGTTGATATCAATGTTCGCACTAATTTAGTTACATTCGGGCATCATATTCATATTGTGTCATTTTATCTGGCCTCTGTCAGAAAAAATAAATGTTCTAAAAATATTAATCTTCCCGTGGCAAAGATGAATAGGCCTACCCCTCTAGTTATACACTCTTGGCGGACATTATCCGGCGAGTTGGATGATATAGGCCTATTCATACCAAGATGTCTCAAACTATGGCCTTAATAGAGGTAAAAAAAATATTCATGGGTACCATTCGTGCAACTGCTCGATCATTAATATTCTTTTTAAACGAACGGTTTGTCTTGCGCTTCTTGATTTTCATGCTCGGGAATTAATATTTTTGTCAGTGCCAAGAAGCAACGTTGACGTTCGGATAAAACGGGATAAAATAGGCGTGTAATCCATCTGTATCCGGTCCCAAAATCATACGTTAAAAAAAGTCATTAATTCAACTTATTTTTCATGTGTGAATCTTCCGTGTCAATCTCAATTCGAAAGCTGCAACATTTTCGAAATCGACAGTATTTCTATTGATGGCGTTAATTTTCAGTTCAGTTCGTTGACAACGGAAACTATTGAGAACCATCGACTTATCGAGATCGAGAATTTTTGTCATATTCATAATTATGCGCACGTGTTGATCTGTAGTACTCGGTCGCCATGCGACACGATGCGGCCGAGCATATTCTATCGCTAGCTAGCTGTATATAGTCATTTCCAATAGAGCGTGATTGCATGAAATGCTTCGATACGGACATAAAAGAGGAACGCCTTTCATTATCATGCTTTTAAATATAATAATTTGAAGTCGAGTAGCACGACAAGTGGAACTAGCACAGGCACCACGACGTACATATTTATTCTTCATTCCGGGTCTTCATTCCAGAGCGAGTCGCGGAATTGAAGGCTAGCCGTGGCCTCCGCGGGGTGAGATTGCCTTTGCGAATTTTGATAGAAATGGGGGGTAGCGACAGCGCAGCTAGCGGCCGCTAGCTGCCGCTAGATGCAGCGAGCTGAGGATTAAATCTATAATCAAATGTAACATAAAGTATGGCAGCGAGCGGCAGCAGGCACAGGGGGAGCTGCGAGAGCGGATGTGAGTTCTATTGTGTTTTAATTATCGCAGCTAGCTGCCGCTGGCCGACGCTATTATCCCGTCTTATAGTGTGCAAACGTACGCTCGCGGGGTGCACGCTGCCAATGCAATATGGATGGGCTCCCTTACTTGTTTTTACTATATCGACATAATATGCAAATTTATGCAAATTACTTGCTTATTTGCATAGATACAGCGTGTCTCTTTGGATGCATCTTTTTCTTTTGACTCAAGGAACATTTGTGCCAAGTGGGACATTTGTACTCAAAATGCAGCGTTCAACCTCTTAACAAGTCTACTACTTCAGGAGATGGACCTCTGGTATGAATTTGGTGATCCCACCTCGAAGCTATAGAAATTTATTGGGTGTACAACACAATTGTTGACGACGCCGCCGGAAATAGTGATACTTATGTCTTGCTCTGCTATGCAAGCGAGACAAAAGTTAACAGTCCAAATATCATTTATCAATACAAACTAACACTGACTGATGATCTAGTATGACAGCACATAAAATATAAAGTGAAGCCTGTACATAAGGACCACCAGAAGTAGACAAGAAAAGTAGCATTTATGGACATATTCATGTTCCAATGGAAAAGGTTATTCATGTATTCAAGAGAAAGATATCTTGTGGTGTTTATAGACAGATGTTATTACTTACCAAGTGATACAGCACAGAGAGCAAGGATGATCCATCTAGCCATGTAGAGGTCAACTAATGCCTTGGATAGGAGCTCAGAGGCATTCAAGAATGAGATGATATTCTCAATGTATTCCTTGGCAATGACAAAAAGATCCTGAGGAACACATCGATTGATGATGGGCTTACTAAAAAAGAATGAATGGAAATTAGGCAGATGGTAAGGGTGTAATCAGACTTACATGCCAACATGCAAATGTAGTAGACCAAGTCAAATGAGCATGATCTGATTAATGTGGTGATGAATTATTTACTATGTAAAATATCACTTATACCTTCGCCTAACACCCCTCAGACAGCTTGTTTGTTCCAAGGAATGCACTGATTGAGGATTAAACGCTGATTCCCAAATAGATTTCCTATGTTAAGCTTCCACAGAAAAAAGTATATAAAGTAGATTGAACATAACAAGTAAAGACGAATGTCCCTAGAGAAGCATAGAAACACAATACATAACAAAATAAATCTGTCTTGAGACATATCTTCAATACTAGTGGATCATGGTTAGAGTAAAGGAATTCCCCCTCCAAAAAAGAAAACAAGATATAAAGAATATTGAAATAAACTGGAAATTAAAGTCATCAAGGGGATGAATAAGGTGATCTGTCTGTGATTCCATTGATCATGATCACCATGCTGATCAATATGATCATCATGATAAGTGGACTAGTACTGAAAGAAAATTCTGTAAAAAGGTATTGTTTGATTTTCGAATGTTAAATCCAATTTGGTATATGGTGACGATAATGCCTACAAAATATATGAATGTAGAATCCAGTTTTGAGAAAATATCAGCATCAATAGAAATTACATGCAAAGTGAGCACAAATTTTTTTTAACAAAATGAAAAAAAAAGTCCAAGTGAGTTTCAAACCAAGGACCCTTGCTTTACAAGGCAGATGCACTATCCATATTTTTTACCAAAATATTTCTCATAGACTCATAATGTATAGAATGAAAAAGTGGAGTGCTTCTGGCAGTCTCACCTGCATTACACGATTCAATATACATGTAGCAGAAGTGCTGACTTTGAAAACTACTATAAAATAATTATTCACACAAAAAATCATATAATTATACAATACTAAGTTCATAAACCCTAAATGATATTTGACCTTGATCATGTGACTTAAAACTTTTCAATGATACTTGATTACCCTTATGTCCACATTTCATAAACTACATGTATATCCATAAACCTTTGAAGTTATGAAAGCAATTTAATAATTACCTCCAACATGGCCTGACTCCATTGACCTTAAATGACCTTTAACTGTGGTCATGGTACCTGAAACTTGCACGAGATGTTCAGTGATACGTGATTACCCTTATGTCCAAGTTTTATGAAATAATGTAGATCCATACACTTTCAGAGCTAACATTGTTATCAAACAAATACCCCAAACATGGTCAAAGTTTGTTGACCTTAAATGACCTTTGTCATGTGACCTAAAACACGAAAAGGATGTTCAGTGATACTTGATTACTCTTATGTCCCAGTTTTATGATTCAGATCCATAAACTATTAAAGTTATGATGGTAATTCAACAAATACCCTCAACTTGGCTAAAGTTCATTGACCTTAGCCATGTGACCTGAAACTCACACAGGATGTTCAGTGATACTTGATTACTCTTATCTCTAAGTTATATGAATCAGATCCATAAACTTTCAAAGTTATGATTGTAATTCAACAAATCCACCCCCCCCCCGACTTGGTCAAAGTTCATTGACCCTAAATGACCTTTGACATTGGTCATGTGACTTGAAACTCAGGCAGAATGTTCAGTAATACTTGATAACCCTTATGGCCAAAAGTTTCATGAACTAGGTCCATATACTTTTGAAGTTATGACAAAATTTCAAAAAAATTAACCTTAGGTTACAATTTTGATGATTCCCCCAACATGGTCTAAGTTTATTGACCCTAAATGACCTTTGACCTTGGTCATGTGACCTGAAACTCAAGCAGGTTATTCAGCAATACTTGATTAACCTTATGTCCCAGTTTCATGAGCTAGGACCATATACTTTCTAAGTTAAGCTGTCATTCAAAAACTTAAGCTTCGGTTAACATTTGATGTTAACGCCGCTGCCGTAGGAAAAGCAGCAACTACTGTATAGTCTCACTCTGCCATGCAGGTGAGACAAAAATGATCTCAAATTTAAGTTTGCAAGTGTAAGACTGGCATAATAATATGTCTATATACACTACTATTTTTCATGATGATATATTTCTCAAAATGAGAAGGAAAGAGACAAATCAGAAAAAGTATAACCTCTGCTACTGTATATCGAAAACTGGGCGAAAAATGTCCAATATTTATGGACTTATATTTGCAAAGTTATGAAAACGTCATAATACGAAAATGGATTTTGATGAAGTCATGATAAAAACTAGAGATGCTCGGCGGGTCGCACAGCCGAGCACACGTATCCCCCGAACTCATCGTGTCATCCGTCATTGCGATACATAGAGCTCACACAAAAATATTACAAAAAAATACAATTATCATGGCGACAATGACCCTAGCATGCAGGTTCCCCAAGTCCATCTACCATACAAGTGTGGTTGAAAAGTGACTTATGGATGCGGAGAAATAGAGTCTTGCATGTTAACTTTAACGTTGACCTGAAAATGACCTTTGACCTTACCATGTGACCTCCAACTGCAACATAACATGCAGGTCCCCCAAGTTCATCTACAATCCAAGTTTGGTTGAATAGTAACTTACAGTTGCGGAGTTATGTGTCATAAGGTTCGTGACGGATGGACGACAGACGAAGACCTGCCAACATTTGAAAATGGAAAAAAGGAGTCCACGAATCGCGCGTAAAGCCGAACTCCCAACGGCGGGGGTCAAGGTTTGTGACGGATGGACGACAGACGGATGACGGACGGACGACATTTGGATCCCTAAGTCTCGCCTTCACCTCTGGGGGGCGAGACAAAAAAGAAAATCTGCAAGAAATTAAAGGGATGCTCCAGGCTGAAAATATTTATATCTAGATAGAGGAAAATTCACAGAGCAAAATGCAGAAAATTTCATTAAAATCGGGTAACAAAGAAAAAATATTGAATTTCAATTATGAAATCATAATTGTTTCACTTTTTTCATACATGGATAACAATGTGTCTCCAGTATGATGAAATAGGTTGCAGCAAATCAGTTGTCAATCCAATTGTTCTTGGTAAATCTTTATTTAATAAACCTAATTTCATGTAATGAAATATAAAAGTACAAGTGGGGATATGACATCATTAGCCCACCTGATGAATATTCATGAAGACATGCCTAGAACTGTTTCACCGGAATAATGCAAATTTTTAAAATTCAACTTTGTTATTTGTTATCCGATTTTGATCAAATTTTCAGCACTTTGCTCTGTGAATTAAACTCTATTTATTGAGGTATAAAATATCTTCAGTCCGGAGCATCTCTTTAAGACGTGATCTGTCATGCTGACAGATCACCTAAAAATGTAATTTAAATAAATAACAACTAAAACAAAATAAAATGAAATAAATAGAAAGGAATACTTCCAAGATCATTGCGAAAAAAAACATAGGATCATTGTGAAAAAATAACAAATTTCTTCTAAGCCAAGATAACACAATTATTCTGGAAGCTTTCATTTCTGAGCAAGACATTCCCATTAAAGGATCTACATGTATGTATCACTTACTTTTCTACTGACCTCTTAACTGCTCTAAAACAAAGAGGACTATCACATATGACCTTTATGTCAAGCATACGTTGATGTATATCTACATGTAGGTAGACATTTATCATAATATCCTTTTTCTTGATATCTGAAATTCAATTCTCGATACCAAGAATTACCATTATTTGTTAAACACAAATGACTCTCTAGATATCAATTCTTCATTCAAGAATGTAAGTTTTTTTCACATGGATATTAAAACAGTTGGCCATACACACATCTGGGGTCCGTTGCAGAAAGAGTTGCCTTTAAGCGCAAGTCAATCGCAAGTCCCAAATAGGCGCTGTTGATTGGTTGAAAATCAAGTTGCGCACGGTTAGTTAGAGTTGCGATCAATAGCAACTCTTCCTGCAACGAGCCCCAGATGTGCCAACCCATTTACAGAGTTAAGACTAAACAAGCTTTTTCTCAAAAATACTTGTCCATTATACCAGGTATCTGGATTGAAACTATCCAATAAACATCAATTTTTCAAGAAACACAAACCTGGCAAAGACAACATTGGGGCATGGTCCATTGATGCCAACTCCTGCAGTTTCATAGTCTGCTAAATCAACAGGGTAATTGCAGATTTTTGAATCAGTTTCCTCTGCAAAAGTCTTGTAGTCAGTGGTTGAGTTTAGCACCCTGTTAGGACACTGGCTTACACAGACCTCAAGGGAGTCCTTGGGATATCGTACATCCATGAAGAAGACAAATCTAAGGGACAAAAACACATCAATCTTGTCATTAATGTAGGTTGGCAGGCATGGTAGCACCTATAGTCTCACTCTGCTATGCAGGTGAGACAAAAAAATGATTTGCAATGCTTTATTACAGTGATGTAATAGATTCACAGATGACAAGAAATCCCATCAAAATTACAAGTTTATTACACAACATTTACTTTCTCAAGGTTCAGATAAAAGTTATAGCTGTCTAAATAATTGAGTAGAAGGGTTCACTGCTAAATAATGTAACACACAGAGGGTTTATGGGTCATTACACAAAGAGTTAAACAAAAATTCCAACAATACAACCTCATCAATAAAGTGGTCCCTTTCAAGTGAGACTATTATAAATATTACTTATGATGATTAATACCAATATACTATCATTAAAACGCCATCATCATAATAAGCATGGGCGGAAATCCGGGGGACGCATCCCCCCTACTCAAAATAGTAGGGGTGACATAATTTCAAATGTCCCTCCCACTATTTCTGTTATTTTCTGATGGAAAGAAATACAACATTCAAAATCGAAATAAAACATGTTTTTTGATAACTCTTTTTTTGTTTTTTTGCTTCTCAATTTTGACCTTACATTTGGGTTGATAATTTTTTATCAATTTTTTTTACTTCTCAAATTTATTATTATTTATTTAAAAATGCCCCATCCTGCGCCACCTCCCCCCCCAAAAAAAAAAAACAGGGACGGTTCTTGTCTAATTAGGCTATGGTTGACATGAATGCAATGATTCCTTTCCTGTTCTAAAGGAAATAACCTCAAACAGACTTCCTGTCAATGAAACATACAAGTGCTATAAAACTTCTGAATGATTTTTTGCTTGTACAATAACAGGAAATCATAATGAAAGTGACAACTGTGATGGCACACCAAAAAAAAAATGTGTAGTGGGGAGAATGATAACTTACGGTCGGTCTGTCATGTCCATTCCAGACAAGCTTACATTCTCTATCGGTTTGTTCATCTGCCCACAAACATTGCCATAGCTATCATAGCCAAAAACAACCCTTAGTACATTACCAAATACAACAGCATAACCAGCTATCAAGAACTGTAAAAGAAAAATGAAATGAAAAAGGTAATGACATTTTTTTTATTATTTCAAAGACATATCTGGCAGTAGCATATTATATTAAACACCCAGGTTCACAATTCCAAAGAAATGCAAAATTTCCTAAGTGCATATCAAATTAAAAATGACTCAAAAATAAGACTTCATACATACAAACTCAATAAATGGTCTAATGTAATAATAATAATAATAATAATAATAATAGGCATTTATATAGCGCCATCTATCTAGAAATATATTCTATTCCGAGGCTCACAAGAAAAGAAAGAATGAGAAAGTTTGGATGAGTGTCAAAGTGCCAATAACTAATACTGTTAGAAAAGATAAGATTTCAGTTTGGATTTAAAGGTCTCCAGTGATTGTATAATTCTTAAATTTAATGGCAAATTATTCCAGAGAGAAGGTGCTGAGGCAGAGAAAGCTCGTACACCATATATGCTACACGTGTCTTGGGAGTCTTAAGAAGTTGCTGGTGTGATGATCTCAGGCTTCTAGCTGGTGCATAAGGCGTGACAATGTACATGTATGTACTGAAAATTCACAGCATTATTTCATAGCATTATTTTTACTTATACTGATTAAAAGAAATTGTTATTGTGGTTTATTGTGACTGAAATAGTATCACCAATAGTTTCTATAAAAAAATAAATAAAAAACAAAGTTGCAAAAGAAAGAAATACATGTAGAATATAAAATTTGAAAAAAAAAACATTGGAAAACTTTTTGATACAATTTTTCAAAGTACATATATGATAAGAACCCTAAAATAATGTCCTGACCAAACTAACTAGGGTAGACATCAGATACATTTATCTTTTTTTCTGATTTGTAAATTAAACAAGAGTGTTGCTAGGGCGAGCACATAATACGCCCACCTGTAACATGGAAAATGGAGTTATTGGTCAAGCACGAAAAGAGAAAGGTGGTAACTTGACCTTTAACATTTTGACCTCAAAATCAATAGGCTTCCTGAGATCCATGCTAGTATCATAAACACCAAATTATATAAGCCTAGGTTAAGTCAAACTGAAGTTATCGCATTTACAAAGAAAAGTTGATGGACATACATACAGCTAGACGGACGGACACTGAGCGTGATACCATAATACATGTATGTCCCGTCTAGGACAGGCAAATAAGTCATTTATCAATAGTATTGACGCACGAAATAGGTTAAATCAAACATTGGAGAATTCAAAACTCTTTTTTTTTGCTTTAACGTTTTCTTGTATTAGTTATTCTATTTTTTTCTATGCATAATGGAGATTTAACAACTTTTAAACTTATTTTTTCCTTGTCAACCGAACACTTATTTTTAAGTCTTTTAATTTTTTTTCTTTCACAAGACAGAAAATTTCCTTTTCCTTTGCCAAAGGGGCGACCTTGTGGAGAACTTCTACATTATGGCTAGCCAAAAAGGAACAGAAGGAGAAACAGAAGATAAAGGAGGAGGTCTAGGGTTGTTGCATTGCATTGCTATAATGAAGTAATCTTTTCTCTTCTTGAGAACTCTATTCATAACCTCATTTTATCATTTCGTATTTATTTATCTTTTTGAAAATAATACTGACATGGACATTTCAGAAGGTAAAACTAAATTTTCTTTCTCAATTGTGAGGAAGAATTTTATGTCTTTATTTATCAGTATTTACATGTAGGCTCTAGAAACCCAGTAATCCTAAAGAAATTATATTGTTCACTTCAACATCCTATTTTGGAATACATTTTTGTTCATATTCAATCAATAGGAGTGGTACAAAAACACTCATTTTTTTAGTTTTAAAATGAGTGAATTCTCTTTTGTATCATGAACGTAGTTATTTTAGACTTGTCATCTCTATACAATAGAATGATTTTTGATAAAAAGAGTTACATTGTCTCTAACTCTCTATTCTTTTCTTCTCTTTTTCTCATGAATTTGCAAGAACCTATTGTTTAAAAGTTTACATGCTTGTATATTATGGATACACTTGCACTTCTTACTTTTGTCTTGTTGTATTGGTTTGGCCTTTTCAAAGTGCTGAAGTCACATAATATTTTCTGTGACATTCATGGACCTCCAATTATAAAAGCATATTGAAAATTATTCTTCTTTTTCCTGTCAAGTAAAGACTACCATTGGCATAATATCATACCTTAAGTTATAATATAATGGTTTCCTGACAAATGCAATAAGCATGTCTTTCCATATTGCTTCTTTCCTCTTACTGTTATCATGTATGAGCTGTCTATTTTGTTTGTATTGAATTTTATAACATCCAATGATAACCTTTACAAAAAAAAAAAATTTCTTTTAGGTCATCCTCGGGCGTTGGATGCTGTTTATTTTATTGTGTAAATGGTGGTCCGACCACCTGACCGAAGGCCCACTAGACCAACATTTTTTTCAATTTTATTTTCCTTCATCAGGTGCCGAATAGTGTAAGGTGCCTTGTTGCAGCGGCGTATGCCTGTTATCAGAGGGGGGGGGCCAGAGCCAAATACCTTCCTGGTAACTCCATCTACGTGACATAGCTAGGATTTCAGTTTAGGGGCAGTAGTGAGCACGCTCCCTTGGGGGGTGCAGGTAGTGCTGTAGCTCGGATTGTTTACCGGGCTGAATCCTGCCGAGTTGGCAATGACCGGCTCGGAGCTTTACCGGACGGGTTTCACTTTGAATCCCTTGAACCCGGAAAATAAACCCGGATTGTTTGATAATATTTGAGGTGTCATTTGTCACCGCAATAAAAGTTGTGAAACTATTTTTAACAAGCAATCTATCCACCTAGTGTGATGGTCGAGGGGACGGGTCAAAGGCCAACCATCCCTACCTTATTTTCATTTTTCCCCATCATGATCGGACCTCCTGTCTGAGTTATGGCCTTGTGTGTGAGGGATCGAGATGATATAGCTAGTCGGCTAACGGCGCACATGCACACAGTACCTGCCATGTGATATCATCTGACTGGTCATGTGATTGGCTGAGAGTAATGGTTTCACTGGGTGAGAATGTCCAATTTGATTACAAGTAAAGGCCAGTTGGTCCATTAGGCATGGTCATAACTCAAGAAGTTTTCCTTTTGATATTATGACTGATGACATGCAGAATATTTCTCTCTTTTTTGGTAAAACAATCTGTCCGGTTTATTGAGATATCTTTTATACCAGTTTTTTCTGCTAACCATAAAAGCCCTCCCCCAAAAAACCCTGTTGTGTTGACATTTTCCACAAAGTCCGTGATCCGATATATAATAGCTTAGCTGGGAGTGGGTGCAAAACAATTTAATTCCCATTTAAAGGATACATTAAAGAGGGTGGACTAGACGGATGAGAAGAGGAGGGTGCTGTTACCGGGAGAGAGAGAGAGAAGGGGGGGTATGTGTACAAGAGCAAAAAACAAAAACAAAAAACGTGAGAGATGACTAAATGGATGATATTGGACCAATTGTCAAAGTATAATATGAAATAAAAATGTATTTTAATTCATTTTTTTATTAAAAATATTAATACCGGTAGCTGAAGGCTAGAATAAGACAGATAAAAATAAATCATACACAAAAAATAGTTTGAGTAAAATATTCTATTGCTTCAAAGCAAATATGAAGAATGAAATACTCTCAGAAATTAACTCTTTCTGCCACCTCCACCCCTCCGAAAAAAATCTGCCCTATGATAGACAGAAACAATCTCTGTGAGAGCCTGTTTGAAAATTGGGTCACCAGAATGATAACATAATAAACAATGTGGTTTGTAATCTGCCTCTTGATTTAACAAACACACACACACAAAAAAAAATTATCTCAAAGCACATGTTTCATGGTAAATCACTAGCGGTGCACAGACTGTGCTGTTGACCGCTGCACTGGTGATAAGCATGTGAGGAATTGCGAGTTGGCCTTGTATCGTCTCCATCCCCTCTCTACATTACTACTGGATGATATAAACAGTGAATTAAATATTTTGGGGGTTTGTATGGTGTTTTGAGAACAAGGTCAGAAGGTGATGTCGGTCACAGATAAGAGTCAAGTAGGTCAAAACTTTGTACGTTTGCATGGACATAAATCAATTTTAGCCGGACCGGGTTACCGGGCCTCTCCGGGTCGAGCTATGATTCTGATAAGATTTACAAGCCGGGTTCGGACCGAGTTGAAGGAACCGAGCTACAGCACTAGGTGCAGGTAGTGGGAGCTCATCTTAATACGTCCTCTGCCCGTTTTTTTTGGGGGGGGTAGAGCCAAAATATATTAAAAAAGGAATCTATCAATGGATAGTTGAATGAATGAATGAATAAAAAAATAAATGAAAAATAAATAAATGAAAAATTATATTTATTAACTGATTACACCCTCGTAGCAAGGGGGAAACGTGAGCGAGAAAATAAAAAAAATAGGAGAATGTAAGACAAGCAAGAGCAGACAAGGAATAGTTCAAGGGATCATCACAGCTTCTCCCTCCCTCGGAACGCATTTTGCGCACTCAGTAAGTTTTTCACATGCTTCGCGTGCTGAGTACCACCCCCCATGAATTAAATCCTAGGTTCGCCACTAATTTAGACTTAATAGTTAACGGGAAATTTTTTGCTGTGCCCCTCCCCATATCAGGCAGAAAACGTAAGAGCGGATGCAGACAAGAAACATTGGAGCTTCCACAATTCAAAATTTTTCTCTCTCTCCCCCCCTCCCCTCTCCATTAAAAGGCAGATAACGTAAGAATAGCAGGAGCAGGCAAGGAACGATTTAAAGAAAACGTTGGAGCTTCCAACGGGAGGGGGAAAACTCCCCTTATAATGTGGAGCGCCTTTCGCATGCTCATTATTAAGTGTTTCGCACACTTCGTGTGCTCTCTACCGCCCTCTAAAAAGGAATCCTAGCAAAGCCACTGACCTTGGACTTAGTTACCGGGAATTTTTTGCTCTTCCCCCCACCCTCTTATAACAGGCAGAGGATGTATTAAAGATAAATGCCAGTTGTGGTAACGATCTCAAAATGACTTTTTACAGAATTTAATATAATGACCACCTAAGTGTCTGTTTGTATGAATAAAAAATATGTGCCAAAGGATTCTGAAAGAAATTGTGTAATTGCTGAGAAATAAGCAAAATAAGAGCAGATTCGGTCACTTCCGTCGGGTCTTTATTCCAGCAATAATAGTATACTGTCCCACGTGTGCCTATCTGTGTTGGCGATCTTCAGTGTGATCGTTTTTCAGCTTAGATTTTATGATTTCACAAAGTTCAGTTTATGTAACTATACCAAATCTAGATCCACGATGATATAGTAATACTTAACCTTGGTTTTACAGACTTTCTCACGAAATCAGTGTTTTACTGCAACTACTTTCATTTAGCTTAAGATGAGCGAAAGCAGAAAAGGAGCAATTCAGAGGAAAATCGGACCTTCCGCACTTCTCTCCCCCCTCACCCGGAACGATCTTCCCATGCTCACTACTGCTTCCTCAACTGAAATCCTAGTTATGCTACTAATTCTTGACGAAATTACTGGGAAATATTTCTCTCTGCCCCCTCTGATAACAGGCACCTGTTACGCTGCTGCAACAAGGCGCCTTAAACCACCAGACCAAGGCACCCAATGAAGGGAAAAAGGCAGTCTCATGGGCTGTCACCGTGTACATGTATATTGTTAAGTTCCACTTTAGAATTTGTTATGTTATTATATTTTCCCTCTTCTATTCTTGGAACACAAGATGAAAAATACTCTAAAACATACCATGCCAATCCAGAAACAAATGAAGAGGAGCGTACATAGAATGTCTGTGCAGTGTCTCTCCTTCTTCGGGTTCAGACGCCCTGAATCCGGCTCCTTTACATAATAACAACACAAATATATCAAGTAAGATTAATGTGCATATTACTCTATATGCAGGGCTTGTCATTAGCTTTCTAAAGGGGGTCCCTCCATGGACCCAGATCTTATAATTTTGAGTGCCTGGAATTCAGTTGTGGGTGCCCACAATAAACTTCCATCATGAGAACAAAAATGTAATGAAAATCAACTTTGAAAACAATCATACACACTTGATCAACCTCATAAAGGAAACATTGCATTGCCTTCATGACTAAACACTAAGAAAAGACATAAAGCGATGTCTTGCTTACTTGTGAAAAAAAGCCAGAAATATTGTGATTTGCGATGGCACACAACAGAATTTTATCAAAAGTTCAATGTGAAAGAACTGGGATGGAACATTTGTCATAAAAGAGTCTTGCACACAAACTTTAATGTTGACCTCAAAATGACCTTTGACCTCAACATGTGACCCCCAACTGCAGCATAATATGCATGTCTGCTAAGTACATCTACAAACCAAGTTTGGTTTAAAAGTGACCTACAGTTGCAGAGATTATAATTCATAAGAGAGTCTTATGGGTAACCTTTAACATTGACCTGAAAATGACCTTTAACCTTACCATGTGACCTCTGAGTGCACTATAATATTCAGGCCTCTTAAGTACCTTTACAACCCAAGTTTGCTTTAAAAGTGCTTACGGTTGTGGAGTTATGAGTCATAAGAGAGTCTTGCACGTAAACTTTTACTTTGACCTGAAAATGGCCTTTGACCATACCATGTGACCTCTGACTGCAACATAACATGCAGGTTTTCTGAGAACCTCTACAACCCATGTTTGGTTTAAAAGTGACTTCCGGTTGAAGAGTTATGAGTCATAAGAGAGTCTTGTGGGTAAACTTTAACGTAGACCTGAAAATGACCTTTGACCTTATCATGTGACCTCCGACTGAAGCATGACATGCAGGTCTCAAAACTACATAGACAATCCAAGTTTTGGTGAAAAGTGACTTGAGGTTGCGGAGTTAGGTGTCATAAGAGAGTCTTGCATGTAAACCTTAACATTTGACATCAAAATGACTTTTGACCTTACCATGGGACCTCCGACTGCACCATGACATGCAGGTCTCAAAAGTACATGTACATCTACAACCCACATTTGGTTTTAAAGTGATTTAAGGTTGCAGAGTTATTTGCCATAAGATAGTCTTGCACGTAATCTTATTATTGACCTCAAAATGACCACTGACCTTACTATGTGACCTTGACCTCAGACTGCAGCATAACATGCAGGTCTCTTCAGTACCTCTACAACCCAATTTGGGTGAAAAGTGACTTACTCTTGCAGTATTACAATATATATGTCATATGAGTCTTGCACGTAAACTTTAACAATGACCTCAAAATGACCTTTGACCTTTAAATTTTACATCCAATTTTGATATAATTTTCAGTGTTATGCTTGTTGGATTTTTCTCTTTTTCTTCAAAGCAACTTTTTTGTTGGGGTGGACTTGTCCTTTAAATTCTCATATTTTCCACTTGGAAAGTTGGCTGTTGAGTATGATTGATGAGTATACATGTGACTCACATCTGTAGGTGATCCAAGGCAAGCACACCCCATGGTTGTTTGCTATGCAAATTGGCAACTCCTGAGTAGATTGAAACACCAAGGGCTTGATTGCTATAGATAAGAAAGAAAGGAAGTGATCGTTATACATTGTTAAAGGGAAAGTTCACCCTGACAAAAAGTTAATTTTAAAAATTCCATCAACAAATAAAAAAGTTATTATAATTTGATGTCATACTGTATGCAAGAAATTTTCCAACAAATTGTATGTTATAAATCAATGAAATATTATTTTCTCTGAAATTTGACAATGTTTTAAAGTACCTTCAATATATCAATAGACAAATCATTTCTTACCCATCCCTAAAAAGAAAACATCACGAACCATTGAAAAATGGAAATTTTAGCACTTTAATAATAATAATAATAATAATAATGATACTTGTAGAGCACCAAATCCACTCTGTAGAGTGCTCAAGGCGCATAAAGAGCTAAGAGTTAAATAAAGTTTTTAGAAGATTTTTGAAAGTTTCGACAGAGGTACATTTTTTTATGTCTTCAGGAAGGCTATTCCGCAAAGTGGGGCATGCAAAAGCAAATGATCTCCCCCCCCCAAGTTTTTGAAACTTTTGGAATGACAAGGAAGCCAGAGGTGGATGTGCGCAAAGATCTGTCTGGTCTGTAGTGATTGGTACATGTAAATGAAAGACTGTATTGTGGTGCAGATCCAAGAAATATTATGAAAGGCAAGTAACAAAATCTTAAAGATAATCCGGTTTTTGATAGGGAGCCGGTGCAAGATGGGAGTGATATGTGAGCGTGAGCGTTTACTTGACAAATATTACATAAAATATGGGGTGGCTGCCCGTTTATGAAGTCAAAAATCCAAGATTTAGAATTACAGTATCATAACTTTCTTCATCTTTAATTAATTTTCCTCAAAGCTGCACCAATATTGTTTATCATTTTTGTGCAATTTTTACAATGAACTTCCCATTTAATATCTGAAATCACAGATTCAACTCAACATAGTGACATAGTTAACAATTCTGTCTTTAGAAGTACATGTAAAGAAACTTTGTAGCCAAAGTTAGGATACAATATAAAAGGACCTTGATTCTATGACATTTGTTCCTGCAACATAAGCTCCCAACGAAACACTTAAGACATTCAGATGAGATTAAAATCTCACATATGGGTATTTCCATATATACATAAAGGGACTTGTACTAAAATACCATCTTCAGTGACTTATTTATTAAGCTATAATTAAGACAAGAGTGTCGCTAAGGCAAGCACATACATGTAATACGCTCACCTGTAACGTGGAACATGGAGCTATTGGTCAAGCAAGACAAGTGGAATGCCTCTGGCGGTCTCACCTGCATCACGCGATTCAATATAGCAGCAGTGCTGACTTTGAAAACTACTATGACTCGCACAAGATGTTCAGTGATACTTGGTTACTCTTATTTCCACGTTTTATGAACTAGACCAATACACTTACAGAGGTATGTATGATGGCAATTCAACCACTACCCCCCAACGTGGCCAAAGTTCATTGACCTCACATGACCTTTGACCTTGATCATGTGACCTGAAACTCACACAGAAAGTTCAGTGATACCTAATTACTCTTATGTCCAAGTTTTATGAATCAGATCCATAAAATTTCCGAGATATGATGGTAATTCAACAAATACCCTCAATTCGGCCAAAGTTCATTGACCCTAATGACCTTTGACCTTGGTCATGTGACGTGAAACTCATGCAGGATGTTCAGTGATACTTGATTAACCTTATGGCCAAGTTTCATGAACTAGGTCCATATAATTGCTGATGTGGTTTACGGTCCACCATGTGGAGTGTTGTAGAAACATATTGGTGATTAGGTGGCTCTGGAATACCGGCACTGGAATACCAGAAGGGTCAGGGAAGCCATTGAGATACATCAACACAACACCGTGCCTCAAGACCCTGGCCTTCACATCAACAGCATCTGGCACTCAATCCTACGTCACCACCCAACTTCCAACCAATCCCAAGCAACCCGCCGTCCACCGTAACCCCACCAAGCCCTCCTACCCAACACAGCAGTCTGATTGCATCACCAACTTAACCAGCGACTTCGCCGATGCACACACCGCCACCTCGCTACAACCTCCGCCGACGACCCAACACTTCATCTGTACACCAAGCCACCAACTCACTCCCGCCGAAGCCTACCCGACGAGTCCGCCAACCAACACGCACAGTACGCCACCACTGATGTACCTACCATGCCGCCGACGCACACACGCCGCCGTAACTCACCCCGCCGTCTACTCACCACGTCCGCATACCACGCCCACTCATTTCCCGCCGACCCACGCACAGAGCGCCACCTAGGACGTCAGCCCGCCGTGACTGCCGGCCTAGCGCTTTCCCCCACATCCGCATGCACGCCGAGCTAACACTCACTCCTGAAGACGAACAGTCAACCTGTCCGAAACGTCGAGTCTCTCTACTACTCATCATCTCTACTCGCCGACGCAAGCCAGCATCTACTACATGTAGCTCGACTACTCAAGCTGTTCTCACTCAACATTCCTTCTGGTTTACAGTCCTTTTCAGGACTACTTTAAAGAATACTCTACTCTCAAATCTCCACTTTCTCGCCCATTTCTTCTCTTCTTCTATCCACTGTTTCTACAACACTCCACATGGTGTACCGTAAACCACATCAGCAATTGTACATGCCACCATGCAAACCTTAAAACAACATCTAGGTCCATATACTTTCTAAGTTATGCTGTCGTCTAAAAAACTTAACCTTCGGTTAAGATTTGGTGCTGACACCGCCGCCGTCGGAAACTTTTGACCTCAAAATATCTAGGCTTCTTAGGATCCATGCTAGTATCATACACATTCAATTATAGGAGCCTAGATTAAGTTAAACTGAAGTTATCGCATTTACAAGTACTGCAGAATGGTAAGATGAAAATATGTCACTGTGACCTTGACCTTTGACCTTTTGACCTCAAAATCTATAGGCTTCCTGGGATCCATGCTAGTATCATACACACCAAATTATAGGAGCCTAGGTTACGTTAAATTTAAGTTATTGCATTTACAAGTACTGCATAATGGAAAGATTAAAATATGTCACTGTGATCTTGACCTTTGACTTTTTGACCCCAAAATCAAAAGGCTTCCTGGGATCTATGCTAGTATCATACACATCAAATTATGTGAGCCTAGGTTAAGACAAACTGAAGTTATCGCGTTTACAAAGAAAAGTTAACAGACAGAAGGACGGACGGACAGACAGACGGAAGGACACTGAGCGTGATACCATAATACATCTCATCGAGACGGGCGTATAAAAAGAGCTTGTAATTTATTTCAGAAAAACAAAGAAATACATTCAAATTTATACAACAAGTGGAATGCCTCTGGCCGTCTCACCTGCATCACGCGATTCACCATAGCAGCAGTGCTGACTTTGAAAACTACTATAACTCGCACAAGATGTTCAGTGATACTTGGTTACTCTTATTTCCACGTTTTATGAACTAGACCAATACACTTACAGAAATAGGATGGGAATTCAACAAATACCCCTAATGTGGCCAAAGTTCATTGACCTCACATGACCTTTGACCTTGATCATGTGACCTGAAACTCACACAGGATATTCAGTGATACTTGATTACTCTTATGTCCAAGTTTCAAAAGTCAGAACAATGAAATTGCAAAGTTATGATGGTAATTCAACAGATACCCCCATTATGGCCAAAGTTCATTGACTTTTGACCTTGGTCATGTGACCTAAAATGCGCACAGGATGTTCAGTGATACTTGATTACTCTTATGTCCAAGTTTTATGAACTAGACCAACATACTTTCAAAGTTATGATGGTAATTCAACAAATACCCCCCAATCGGCCAAAGTTCATTGACCCTAAATGACCTTTGACCTTGGTCATGTGACGTGAAACTTGTGCAGGATGTTTGGTGATACTTGATTAACCTTATGTCCAAGTTTAATGAACTAGGTCCATATATTTTCTTAGTTATGATGACTTTTCAAAACTTAACCTCAGGTTAAGATTTTGATGTTGATTCCCCCAACATGGTCTAAGTTCATTGACCCTAAATGACCTTTGACCTTTGTCATGTGACATGCAACTCTAATAGGATGTTCAGTAATACTTGATTAACCTTATGGCCATGTTTCATGAACTAGGTCCATATACTTTCTAAGTTATGATGTCATTTCAAAAACTTAACCTTAGGTTAAGATTTGATGTTGACGCCGCCGTCGGAAAAGCGGCGCCTATAGTCTCACTCTGCTATGCACGTGAGACAAAAACAATACTTTAAACAAATTCATTGAGGAAATTATCTACATGGTGCTGTTTTGATGCCAACTAAATTATATAAATTATCTATCACGATCACCTTCATTTGCCAAAAAAGATGCGAGTAATTGTTATTTTGGGCAATTTGCATAATTAATCAAAATTCAATAGAAGAAATTATTTTACATATATATTAAGAAGAAAAATTACAAAGTGACATGATTACACATCAATTGAGCTTTCATTCACCTTTCCATTGATACCTAAATTACTTCAAAGGGCTCAAAAACAAAGAAGTTAAAGCCTGTTGAAGACTTAAGGGGTTCAAAATGGTCACAAAATGGTCACAAAAATCGGTTTTGTATTCCATTGACTTTACATTAAAGACAGGCAAGTACAAGAATTTGCACGTGTTACGTATGGGACATTTCATAGGCTTTAATGACCTGAAAAATATTGTTAAATGACTTTGATTAGATTGAATACCCTCATGATGGTACATGTAGACATCTAGGAGAAGAATAATCATGCAAAAAGTGGTGACATATGACCTTGACCTTTTAGAGAGAAAGGATGTGCTGTTACATATGGGACACAGAAGAGAGACAATTTTTAAAACATTTTTTTCAAGTTGAGAATTCTCTGAAAGTATATCATTTGCAGGCCTTCATTTTTGAGGAGCGCGATTGTGCCGGCGCTCCTACTGCGCTCCTAAAAAAAAAAAGGAGAGCAAAAAATCGCGCTCCTAAAAAAAAAATTGAAAAAATTTCAAATTTTACATCTTTAAATCCATGAAATGGCCTTCTTTTTTCCATAATTCCTTGAAATTACTTTGATTTAGTTGAAAACTATCAGAAAAATGAAGAATATTCATCTCTTTCCCGACTCAGATTTTAATTCAAACTTGGTAAATATTGCAGTCCCATGTAGTCCCATATGTAGATTTTCATGGCAACACCATGGAAGTCTACATGTGGGACTACAATATTTACCGACGTAAGTTCAAATCAGAGTCGGGGAAGAGGTGAATATTCTTCATTTTTCTGATTGTTTTCAACTATATAAAAGTAATTTCAAGGAATTATGGAAAAAAGAAGGCCATTTCATGGATTTAAAGATGTAAAATGTGAAATTTTAGCAATTTTTTTTCCATTTTTTTTCTTCATTTTTTTCATTTTATTTAATTTATTTTTTTTTAGCAGGAGTGCGTACGACTTCTTGTAAACGTATTGACGTGACCCAGGCCTAGTTTCACCACAGATTAATTAATAGCTAACACAGCTATTGCATATATACAATGTTAAGAAAAATCTACAATTTATCATACATGTATTGTAATGAATTGATTTGAGCTCCTCACGGAGAGCGATTCTGAGGAGCTCAATTACATGTACTCAAAAAAAATAAAGAGAGCGATTTATTGAGCTCCATGAAATTATAAACGTGTAGGCCTGATTTGACAACTTGTAACTAAGTGTGATAGAAGTCGCAATATACTCTAGTATATCTACATGTCACAAACCAAAACACTCTAATTAAACAAATTAATGACATGTTACGTATGGGACATTTTGTCTCCATAGAGAACGTACACAATTTTCCCCATAACTTCAAAAATTGAAATAATTTAAAATATGGAAATAACAAAAAGTTTTTTTTTCCTTTAAAATGTTCTATTGAGACATATTTCATAAGACTGAAAAGGAAATTACATGTAGCCATTACAACAATTTTTTCTTGTTTTTTCATGGTTTCATTAATTCTTATGTATTCTAGTGTTTTTTTATATTTTAAAAATTGTTCAATTTTCACAATATTTCTGCTTCGATAGTTTTCATTAATCAGAATTTGTGACAAATCAGGCTTTAAAACTAAAGAAAAGGTGTTTAGAGAACTCTGGAAATTTGTTTTTCTCCATTCACTTTGTACACAAATCTCCCCATTGACATTGTGTGTAAATGTCCCATACATGTACGTAACAACTTTTTAATTAACTTTTAACTAAAAAGTAAACTATATTTTTCAAACTTAATAGAGAACTTCCCAGAGATGCAAAAATACAAGTATAGTATTGTGAAAAATAACTTAAACAAGTGGAATGCCTCTGGCCCTCTCACCTGCATTGCGCAGTTCAATATAGCAGCAGTGCTGACTTTGAAAACTACTCTAACTCGCACAAGATGTTCAGTGATACATGGTTACTCTTATGTCCACTTTTTATGAACTAGACCAATAAACTTACAGAGATATGATGGTTATTCAACAAAAAACCCCAACATGGCCAAAGTTCATTGACCTTACATGACCTTTGACCTTGATCATGTGACCTGAAACTCGCACAGGATGTTCAGTGGTACTTGATTACTCTTATAAATGTACAAGTTTCATGAATCAGATCCATAAACTTTCAAAGTTATGATGGTAATTCAACAAATACACCTAATTCGGCCAAAGTTCATTGACCTTTGACCTTGGTCATTTGACCTGAAATGTGCACAGGATGTTCAGTGATAATTGATTACTCTAATGTCCAAGTTTAACGAACTAGACCAATAAACTTTCAAAGTTATGATGGTAATTCAACAGATACCCCCGATTTGGCCAAAGTTCATTGACCCTAAATGACCTTTTACCTTAATCATGAGACCTGAAACTTGCACAAAATGTTCAGTGATGCTTGATTACTATTATATCTAAGTTTCATGAATCAGATCCATAAACTTTCAAAGTTATGATGGGAATTCAACAGATACCCCCAATTCTGCCAAAGTTCATTGACCCTAAATGACCTTTGACCTTGGTCATGTGACATGAAACTCATGCAGGATGTTCAGTGATACTTGATTAACCTTATGGCCAAGTTTCATGAACTAGGTCCATATACTTTCTAAGTTATGATGTCATTTCAAAAACTTAACCTCAGGTTAAGATTTGATGTTGACGCCGCCGCCGCCACCACCGGAAAAGCGGCACCTATAGTCTCACTCTGCTATGCAGGTGAGACAAAAACATCCTAAAAATGTTACGTATGGGACATTCCGTCCTTGGAGAAGACCTTATTTGCATATATATAATTAGATGACACCACTTTTTCCCCATACACGTATATAAGATGTTAGGGGGTCCATGTCCCACCTATAATTAAATCTCACAAGCTTTTTTATATTTTTTATGAGTTTTTTATAATTGTCCTATACGTAACACCCATTTTACCAATTATACATACTAGGTGCCCCAAATTAGCATAAATATGCATATCAATTTTTTCTTAATGAAATTTTAAAATTCAACATTTAGGCTTTCTTACCCCACCAAGGACAAGTCCACCCCAACAAAAAGTTGATTTGAATAAAAAGAGAAAAATCCAACAAGCATAACACTGAAAATTTCATCAAAATCGGATGTAAAATAAGAAAGTTATGACATTTTAAAGTTTTGCTTAATTTCACAAAACAGTTATACGCACATCCTGGCTGGTATGCAAATGAGGAGACTATGACGTCATCTACTCACTACCGGTATTTCTTTTGTGTTTCATATGAAATATGAAATATTCTAATTTTCTCCTCCTTGTCAAGTGATACAACAATTAATTCCTCCCTGAACATGTGGAATGAGCTTTGTTTAATACTATATGATTCAGTCAAGTGGGTCCTTATTGGGGCAGTTCCATGGTTACGGAGTGACATTCAGAAACAACTTTTTTGCATTCAAACAAAGATATCACCCATATTTGAATAATTATTTGCAAAGAAATGGTACCTGACAGTAGTTGATGCAACCCACTTTTCAAAATAACAAAATTCATTATTTTGATCCACTGAATTAATGAGATATGAATATTCATAATCATGATTACGGAGCGACGCAAAATGGACATGCGTAATTGAGAAAACATATTGCTCAAACTCTGTGAGTTTTCAGTTGCTATCAAAATTGATTGGATTCTATGTTGTTCTAACTACATTACATTAAAAAATTGGTGAATTATTTCATTAATTACAATTTAAAGAGAAATTCCAGTAGTTGCAGTAAACACTGATTTCATGAGAAAGTCTGTAAAACAAGGCTTAATTGTCAGTATATCACCGAGGATCTAGATCTGGTACAGTTACAATAACTGAACTTTGTGAAATCTTGAATTCTACGCTGAAAAATGTTTACACCGAAGATCCCCAACACAGATAAGCGCATGTGGGACAATGTATAATTATTGCTTAGAGCGTCGGGCCCAAACAATCCATAAAAATCTTCCTTGTCCAGTAACATCCAATCCTGCTGACAACGCCAAATGAAAGGGGTAGAATACCTGAACAAGAACCAGACTTCAGACAGGATACTGGATAGTTTTACTTTTGGCAGTGTATACAGCCACACGCGTGTGTCTTTACCATCCAGCCACACGCGTGTGGTTATATCCAGAACACCTATCTGTGGATACCGCCACACGCCGCCAGTAATAACAGTAAAACGCGTATGTAGGTCTGACCGTCTATATCACGATCAAAATAACCTCATTTCTTCATTAAATTCTTACATTCTAAACCACTCTGATTTCTTTAAATCGTTTCAATTTCATTCTCACCGTCTTCTTTCCTTGCTTTTCTTGTCTTGTTACAAAAGGCCGCCTGTTAAATAGCAAATTTCCACACTTTTTCTACTTGTGTCGATTCTCTACTGACTCTAGGCTATGTGCGTGTACGTGCGTACGTACGAAACTCGGGATTCGTGCATGCTTAACGCTTGGTATGAAAATTATTCGTACCAAACGTAAACGTAACCCAAACTGTGTATGTCTACTGCGCTGCGCTAACCCTGTATGGGTCTGCCACCGTACTGCGAAGGAAGCCAGAATCGACACAAGTAGAAAAAGAGAATTTGCTGTTAAACAGACGACCGTTTGTAACAAGACAAGAAAAGCAAGGAGAGAAGACGGTGAGAATGAAATGATCTAAGGATATCAAAGGGGTTTAGAATGTAAGAATTTAATGAAGAAATGAGGTTATTTTGATCGTGATATAGACGGTCAGACCTACATACGTGTTTTACTGTTATTACTTGCGGCGTGTGGCGGTATCCACAGATAGGTGTTCTGGATATAACCACACGCGTGTGGCTGGATGGTAAAGACACACGCGTGTGGCTGTATACACTGCCTTTACTTTTAGAGTCACACAATAACATTAAAAAAGGCTTTATTCTACAGATAACTCATAACCAAGACCATAGCTTTTGCTAAGTCGCACTCCCCTCCATTACATGTATCAAGCAGTCCTCAGTATTGAAAGCTTCTAGTGCAAACAATACTGTGTATGTCTGTAAACCCTTACAGTACTAGGCCTATAGTCGCGAAGTTTAGCATTAATAACATAACAGCACTGCTTGCAATTTTAATCCTTAATCTATAAATTGAGATGAGATGAACAGAATTAACAATAACGTTACACGACCTTCCATATCAAATTATTAAACAAGAAATCCATAAGTTCTGGGAGAACAGTTAATTCGAAGAGTAAACATGGTAAAACCATGGGGAAAAATTGTCAGAATTTACCTGAATGTGCTTCGAAAACACACACCGATGTCCTCTTCGATCGTTCTAATATCCACGGGCCCCGCCCCGGCCGGCCAGGCGCTAATTGCGTCACGTCAGATCAGCGGGCCGGGCCGGCCGCGAATATTTTTTCCGTACATGGAAACGCTATGATCATGAATTATTCATAATTGAGCTAAAAATATGAAGTGCGCAGGCGCATGGAGATATGGATTTAGTCTAGGAGATAGGGGGCTTTATTCAGAATTTTTGGTGGGGAAGGTTTGACAAGCTTATCCGGGGTAAAATTGTGCGCTGATTCCAAAAATGTCACTCTTACTGACCGTACTCACGCCATTTTGGCCAATTTGACCAAAAATGACCATTTTGACCACTCTATTCAAGAAACATCGGAATTATCAACAAACTAAAATATTTTCTCCCATCTCACACTTTATTACACTGTATCATACATTAATATTACCATACATTAATTATGGCATTTTGGCATGGGGTTGTGCGACCCAAACACAATTACAAAGAATACTGTTGCTGCAGAAGAAGGCTCTTAGAATAATTTTTCAAACCCAATTCAGATCACACACAGACATACTATTCTTCCAAAATAATATTCTTAAAGTGAGCGATTTATATATTTTCCAACTCGCCCAATTTATGTATAAACTAAACAATGATGATCTCCCAACAATTTTTTCAAATATGTTCTGTAAAAACTCCTCTATACACGATTACCCAACGAGACAACGTAACTGTTATCACCTACCCCCTACCCGTACTATATTAGCGAAAAACTCTTTTATCTTTTTTGGACCTGTGTGTTGGAATTCACTGCCCAACGACTTTAAAGAATCTACAAACCTTAATATTTTCAAACGCAAACTTAAAAAAATGCTCATTTGTCAATACTCCACACCAACAAGTCAAGCTAACACATAACCTAAAACTACATAATAACTTAATCTTTAACTACCAATACATTTGTCAAACATTACTTATAATAAATAACACTACAATATGATACAATACATTACGACCTGTGCACCTGCCATGTTTCCTCTCTTCATTTGCACTTTTTATTTGCACCTCTCTTATTTCCCCCTTTCTTTTCTTTGCCACTTTACCCTCCCTGTTATAATTTTATAAGTAATTTTTGCGTGTGTGTTACCACTGTAATTATTATTATTTGAACTACTTTCTCTTATTTTTTGTCGCTTATTCGTTTTATTTTTACATTTTGTGGATAACTTGTTTTAAGTTTGTCTTCTGCGTCCGTCTCGATTTTTGTATATAGTTGTATATATACATGTAGTTTGTTTATAATTAGCATTGAAATTAAGTTTAGGGGCTTGCCTTCTTTACAAGTTTTTGCTTTTCTTGGCAAGTCCCTCCGTTCATTTCTTGTTTCTTTTCATTGATAAAATTACTGCAACAAATTGTAGTTTTGATTAATTTATATTCAACATTTGTTACGAAATGTCATTGCTTTGCCTACAATATCTATTATATTGAATATGCATTGTTACTGATTGTATTTTGAAAAATTGTTGAACGGAAATAAATAAATCTAAATCTTTGGAAAATGGTCCCTTAACAGACTGCTTTTGTAGCCACATCCAATTAAAAGGGTCTATCTTAAGTAAAAATGCACCCAGATTCCAGATAAAGTAGTTTCATTTGCCAAATCACAATAGCAGTGGTCATTTTGGCCATGATTTTGCCAAAAATTACAATTTTCATGATTTTTTTGTCCGAAATGTTTTACAAATAGAGCTACGACTGGATGTTTTTAGAAATCCACATATTTTCAAAATGTGCGCTGGATCATAAACATCAACCTCATGTAATTTATTTCGTCAGTTTTGACCTATGAGGGTCATTTTGGGTATTTTAGACATAACTGACCATTCGCGCAGTTTGCATTATTAACTGTTCAAATAGGCAGGAAATTGAGGTATTCAGCATGTTTTATCTTCTTCCCTTATAAAATAAGAATACATTCAAATGTCTTTCTTGGGTAGAATTTTATGCTGATTCCAAATATATCAGTCTTAATGACTCTATTTAACAGCTCAAGATCATTTTGGCCACTTATGGCCCTTAAAATGACCAATGCCATCAGTTCAATTTATCCAAAAATACTTTGAATGTTACCAGAATCGATACAAGGCCATACTGTGACACCTAACATTGGTGTATTAATCCTTTAAATTGAACATTTCAAAAGTATTTAGACTTCATGCAATTTATTCCATCAGTTTTGACCTAAGAGGGTCATTTGGCGTTTTTTAGACATAACAGACCATTTACGCAGTTTTGCATATACATGTAATAAACTGCACATAGACAGGAATTTGAGGTCTTTAGTGTGTTTTATCTTCTTCCCATATAAAATGGAAATGCATTCAAAAATCCATCTTATGTAAAATGCGATGCTAATTCCAAATATGTCAGTCTTAATGACCCCATTTAACAGCTTAAGGTCATTTTGGCCACTTATGGCCCTTAAAATGGTCAATAAATTCAGCTAAATTTATTCAAAAATACTTCGAATGTTACCAGAATCGTAACAAGGGTGTGCTGTGACACTAACACTGGTGAATGAATCCTTAAAATTGAGCACCTCCAAAGAAGACTACCTTGGTCATTTTGACCACCTTGACCCCCGGCCAGCCCTGCTCATTGTGTATGCTAATTAAGGTTATATCGAACATGGTGAGGATGTTAAATGGGGAAAGTTTGAAAGCTTCTTTGTGGAAATCAATGAAATGTGTGACATTTTTTAAATCAGCGCACAATTTTACCCCGGATAAGCGTGTCAAACCTTCCCCACCAAAAATTCTGAATAAAGCCCCCTATCTCCTAGACTAAATGGACACGAGCACACTCTTGTACATATAATATTATAGATGAATGGTCTCCATCCCAATCTCCCCGCTTTCTGAAGTTTCGATTTCTCTCTTCCCCTCTCTCTATTGCAATCTCTCTCTCGCCAGTGGCGTAGCTAGGATTTTTCCTGGGGGTGGGCACTGGGGGTCCTTGCCTTTTTAGGGGGGCACAATTTTTTCCGGTGTGTGTGTATGTGTCACAAGGGCGGATCCGACTTTCGCCAATAGGGGACGGAGCCCGAAATTATCTTCACCTATATTTTCCCTGATCAGTCGCTTCTTAGTTTTATTCTTATAAAACAACATGTAAATGAAATAATCTCATAAGCCTTATAAAAGTGCGAGCGCGAAGCGCTAACATTTTTTTTTTTACTTTCATGTATTTTGTCCTTAAAATTTAATATTCTGGGCAATGTTATCTGTGATCCTGAACAAGATTCGTATGTAACTAGATGGTTAATGCGAGCGCGAAGCGCGAGCATTTTTTTTTATACATTCCGACCTAAAAAAAACTGTCATTCTGATCACTTTTTGTATTAATAAATGGGATAGGCTCATAGGCATGTAACTAAAGAATTGATGCGAGAGGAAGAAAATTGAGATTTTAGACCTAAAAGCGGGACACTATTCATATTTTGTAAATCATGAATAGGATATAGTTAATTGGGTATCATTTATAATGGGATCGTGAAGCGTGAGCAGACAATTATTTCAATTCAATTTCAATTTTCAATTAAAAAATGGTCTTTATTGATAATCAAACATGTTAATAATCATACATGAAAAAACAGCAAGAGCTGGAAAAATCATGTTTACAAGTTGGTGTTGGCACATAGTAAAAACCATAGTAAATTACATTTAAAAAGGCTTTACATTCAAAAGTTAATACAATTTAAATAAGCATAAAAGGCAATCAATGATAATGGCAGACTTGAAGGAGAGGAGACTGACACTTATTTAAATGACAAAAATAATTGTATGGTGGGGTGGGGATGACCATTTTGCATTGCCTATCCTAGTCGACACACTCATCTTTTGTTGAGTATGTCAACCAAAAAAGGCAATGGACTGTTTTTAAATCTTGTTGTTCTAATTGGAAATTGTTGATAGTTATTTGTACGACGAAGAGATGTTTTTTCTGAGGTAGCCATGTCTTACACAAAGGATGGGTTGAAAGTGATTTTGCAATTTATTTTTACTCAGTGTCAGTATTCTCTCCTTGGTAAATTACATACCTGACATGCATTTGTGTATTTGATGTAATTATGTCCTAAGATAATTTTACATAGTACTCCGTTGTATTATTTCAATAGTATTATTTTATTTTGCTGTAAGACTGCTATGGAAAACTGGAGCACAATATTCTAAAATTGGTCGTATATAACCCATATATATTGTCACTAAATTCTTCAAAGGCAAATTGAACTTTTTCAGTTTCCTTAACATAGGCCTACACAATTTTTATTGCACCTTTTGACCCCGCTTTTGACCAAGTCATTGACATGTAAATTCCATTTCAAATCAGATTGTATAATAACTCTGAGAATTTTGATACTTTCTACATTACATATTAAGGCAGAGTTATTAATGGCAAGAACCTCAGGAGTGATGGGTTTTTCATAAAAGTAATGTGTAAGGTAAAACACTTAGAGGGATTGGGTGACATATTATTTGAGCATTGCACTGAATAAAGGGTTACAGCCCGATAGACCGCGCGTCCGATAGACAGCGGGTCCGATAGTCCGCGGGTCCGATAGACCGCGGGTCCGATAGTCCGCGGGTCCGATAGACCGCGGGTCCGATAGACCGCGGGTCCGATAGTCCGCGATGTGTGTAAAATTATGATCAGGGTAATACTGAGATCCAATGTCATCAAGAGGTCAAAAGGTCAATGATACGAGTCCATGGGGTTCTATAACGATGACCCAAAGGACAATCGCCCCCTGACAACTACTTCAAGGAAAATATTATCCCCATATATTTTTATCGTAGGGGACTGTTACCCCCCCCCCCCGGAAATTTACCCTCTAGACGCCAATTACCCCTTGTACGGAGCCTTTCAAATGCCATTGACTTGACGACATGGCGAGATGCTTTATCTTGCCATGTCGACTAAATAAGCTTATTATGTCCGCAAGGCGAGATGCGTTATCCTGCCAAGTCCACATATAAAAAGTTATACGTCAACATGCATGGTGATATATTTTATCTTGCCAAGTCGAATTCTAACAAGTTATATGTCAACATGGCGATATATCGGAATTCTCACCAGGACTTGTACACTTCATATCTCGCCACGTCGACATACCGACTTGACAAGATAGAATATATCGCCATGTCGAAATAATAAGCTTATTAATTATACATGGCAAGATAAAGTATCTCGCCATTTCGTCACGTCGATGGCATTTCAAAGACTCCGTACTAAGGGTAATTCCCGGGGTTATTGTCTGGAGGGTAAATTTCCGGGGGTAACAGTTCCCGGCGGTAAAAATATGGGGATCATATTTTCCTTGAAGTAGTTGTCAGGGGATGATTGCCCTAATTTTTTTTTTGTATTTATGTTTTTATTGTAAAACAAAATAATATATACAATAACAACAAAACTTCATAGCTACTGTACTTAAGATATCTACACAAAATATCTACACAACTGATGACAAGACGACACATACACAGGACAAACACGATTGGATGATTGCCCTAATTGGGTTATTGTTATATAACCCAGTCGCGGATCCAGGATTTCGTGAGAAGGGGGGCCCAAATTTGACCTGATTCTTGGCGCCCATGTGACTTTTCGAAAAATGGCGCCTACTCCATCCCAGCCAGGCTAACTTAAGTACCTTAAATGTATTTTGAATTATCTTATCATCACATTAAAAAAAGGCAATTAAAGACCACTCTTTTAATGTGTTCTTGAAAAAAAAATCCATGAATATATAATGAAATATCAATGGGAGAGCGAAGCGCGAGCGATTTTGGGGGGTTTCAGTTTGGTTTAACTTCTCGCCAGAGTAGGCCCTACTAGAATATTGTGTAAACGGGAGCTGTAGTTTCTTTACTAGTTGTTTTAGAAGAGCCTCAATAATATTAATGATTTGGAATAATGCAATTTCGAAGCAATCGACTCATTCTCCTCATTAGTGGCGTATTTGTTCAGCATGGGTGCACGGGGGGTGGGGGAGGCCTTGTTGAACTTTTGTAGAGGGCACCAATATAAAAAAAATGAAATGGGGGGTAGAAGTTAAAGAATATTTGGAATTTATTTTAAAAAAACATTGAGGTATTTCACAAGGCCTAAATAAATAATGAGAACGCTAGGCGCAATCTGATTTTTTTTCATGTATTTTATCCTGAAAGCCCAATTCCGGGGGCGGACCCAACTTCCGCAAATAAGGAAGGGGGCGAATTTTTTCACCCATATTTTCCCCGATCGGCCGCTCAATGTTTATTTTTTTTCCTTTCTTTGAAGGGGTTGTTCCAGTGGCGTAATGAGCCAAAAATTTTGAAGGGGCTCGATATGTCATATCGCATAAAATTAATAAGAAGTTTCCAGTGAGCGAAGCGAGCAAGCAAATATGCTGCCATTTGTATTACAAAAATACAAGGTTGTGATAGATTTTGACATAATATTTGGAAAATAATATCATATTTCATCCTAATCCCTTTCCTTTTCTCTCTTTTTTTTCTTGGTCGTGATTCTTTTTTCTTTTATTTTCATTTTTTTTTTGGGGGGGGCAAAACGCCCATGTCCTTACAGTCATTTCCTAGCTTTACTTAATAAACAACATAAATGTGTAATAATAGGCCTATCATAAGCCCTATGCAAGCTAAAAAAAAAAAATGAAATTTCATGTATTTTTATGTATTTTGTCCTGAAAATTGAAAATTCTGGGCAATGCTTTTGAACCTGAACAGAACGCGTTATGTAACTAGATAATTACCATGAGCGCGAAGCGCGATCAGAAGTGTTAAATATGCATTCTGGCCTAGTCGAAAAGGGACCTGGGGCCGTTTCATAAAGCGGTTCGTAAGTTAAGAGCGACTTTAAGAACGACTAGTGAACCCTTCGTACGCGCTTAACCATCGCCAATTCGATATACCACTTACCACAAGAAATGATCACCTGTCGTTCTTAACTTACGAACAGCTTTATGAAACACCAAGCTGTTAAGGACGTTTTGCAGTTAGCCATTAAGACGATACATATTTCAACGATTAAATAATGTGAGCGGAAAGCGCGAGCTGAACATTTTTTATATTCTAACCTAAAAAGATGAGATTTCAACCCCCAACGGGACACTCTCAGGGGCGGATCCAGGATTTTGAAATAGGGGGGGGCGCCAGCGGCGAGGGAGCGAAGCGACCGAGCGGGGGGAGGGTGTGGGAGGGGGATACCCCCCTCCCACGGCAAGGACTTTTTCAAAAAATCATGTCCAAAAGTCGTATTTTTAGAGCACAATTTCTACTTTTTAACAATACACAATGTGTCCTCGGGACATTTTTCCCCAGCACGAAAGTATTTTTTTCTCCCCCAACCCCCCCCGTCACATAAAATCTTCGCTCCTTACGCTGACATAAAATAGCTGCCTATACACAGCGAACGCGGAGTGGGGTCGACTGGTGATTGAGAATATACAATTTTGCTCCTTGATAATTCGTTGGAATGATTGCTTCGGCGAAACTTAGTTGGGGCGCCTTGGATAATATGCCTCTGAATCTACCAGAAAGTGTAAAAGTTAGTTTACATTAAATACAAATATGTCTGACCTATACATTTCAGTGAAAACGTACATGACCAAGGCAGAATGATAATACTGCGCACGTGGCGCCCGATATAGGGCTTCATCTTTGAGTGAAGAATAATCTCGGGGATAGACATTATCATTCGCATCGTTGACACTTTCTCTCGCGATCTGTTACTTACAATTTACATGTATTTGCCATAAAGACGAACAAACGCATGTTACAAAAAAAACAAAATTTCGGGAAAAAATGATATCCAATCCAACATCTTCACACTGGTCACTGCACTGCAACTCCCGATTACAAGTGGTGCAACTTTCCAACCAATCGACTTGCGCGCCCTGGAATTCCGGAATTTACATATTGCAATACAGTATGACAGAGGTGCATTTGTGCGAACACAAAGGCCATGAGCGTAAGTTAAAATATAGTTTTGACTAGATCTAGCCCTTGAAATTGACTACATTGTACCAATCCAGTAAATATATAACCATCCAAAAAAAAAAAAAAAAAAAAAAATCCGGCGAAAATAGGGGGGGGGGGGGGCGCGCGCCCGGGGCGCCCCCCTCTGGATCCGCCACTGACTCTTGTCATGTTTTGTCAATCATGAAAAAGGATGGGTAATTTTTGGTATCTTTATAATGCGAGCGCAAACGCGAGCATAAAATTTTTGATATTCTGATCTGAAACTGGATAATTTTAGTACGTTTTGAATAAGATCATGTTGCGTATCTAAAAAAACATGCGTGCGAGTGTTTTAGAGTTAGACAGAATCTGCATTCTGAAAACATTTCGTTTTTCATAATGAAAATCAATAATGCGAGCGCATATATGAAATTCCGATATGAAATGAGTTATTTAAGCACTATATACAGCATTGTGTATATAGGGAAATTGTGACGTCGATGTGGATAGCACTAAATAAATGATGCGAGCGCGAAGCGTGAGCTGATATTTTATTATTTTAACCTAGGATCGAGACATTTAATCGTCCCTTGTATCACTAAGTGGCAGATAACCATTTTTCAATGAAAATATTGAAATTTTTGTTTTTTTAATTTTTGAGCTTCTTACATTAGTATGTTTTACCTCACAAAAATTTGGACCATGAACTTAATTTCCTTGTTAGTCAAAAAAAGTATTCAAAGAGCGATCTGAGCCATGTCACAAAGAGGAGAGGGTCTAACGATTAATTTAAGAAATCAGTGCCATGGCGAAATTCATCTATGATGCCTTAACTTTGCCTAAATGATTCACTAAGCTTTGTGTGTTACGGAATACGAAGCCTGGCCCTGGCCCTGCTTGGGCTTGGCCCTTGATCGAGTTGCCAATTCCAGCCTAGAAATAGATCTAAATCTAGGCCTAAGTCAGAATAGATCTAACAATTAGATCTATAATTCTACTAACTGTTAGATCTAGGTCTAGTTCAGTTGGGCCTTGCCATTTGGACAGTACTTGGCCCTGGGTATGAAAATACAAGTAGATCTAGATCTAGAAGTAGATCTAGATCTATTTCTAGATTGGAGGTCTAGATCTAACTAGATCTAACTTAGGTAGATCGAGACCTGTAGAACAGATCTATATCAAGACTAGAATCTAGATCTAGATCTAGGTAGGTCAAGATAGGCCCTCTAGACTTAGAATCTACTTAGTCTAGGCCTAGATAATAGATATACTTGTCTGTTCCTATCCTATACCTAGAAGTTCTGTATTCTGACGTATTTCTAGGATTCCTAGGCCTAAACCTAGATCTACCCTAGTCTAGCCTAGTCTAGACCTAGTAGAAGATCTAGATTTAGATCTAGAGTAGAAGTCTACTATTACTTGATGGATTCAAGATGCTTGTCTGTTCCTATCCAAGGCTAGAACTAGATTCTGAGGTATTTTTAGAATCTAGGGTAATTAAGGACATGTTTTTCCCACTTGGCATCATACTAGGTATGGACATATCAGTTATAATTTTCCTTTCTCGCAACACATCACCTATTTTTCAAACTGGACGGTCATTGTTAAGAAAAATATTTTGTTTTTATTAACTTTTGATGATATTGACTATATAATTCCCTTCAGTAAATGGAAAGTAGCCATTGTATATTTCGTACTAACAAGATAATGGAAAGAAAATATCAATTTACCTAAGAGACCAAAATAATGTTGATCATTGTGCTTAAATTTGAAGATACGCATTTGCTTATCTTCCAGAGCAACCAGAATTTTGAGGATACAAGACTACCCGGTGGACAATCAGCATCCATCAAGAGGACTGAACTTGATAAAGTGGTCATAAAATATGACTATTTTTATCAAACATCAGATGAACATGCCTTTGTATATATTGAATTGAATTTAAAAATACCTTGACCGGCAGAGGTTAAATTCATTTTAAAAGTAAAACTAAACTTATGCATATTTTTCACAAAATGTATTTTATCAGAATCATTGCAACTCTTCAATTTTAATTTCAGTTTTAACCAGCTCCATCGCCCACCCCCCTCCAAAAGGAACAAACTTCAAAACATATTTTAAAATTAGAGAGGCCTAAATTAATTCATTTTAGGAAGTTCTAATAAGACCATCTTAACATGTTAATATCTACCATAGATGTATGTGTGTGGCTCTTACCAACCTGGTCATGAGGGGTCATGATCCTTCCAGTCAAGAGAACGTGGAACTGAATTATAACAGCTTAAAACTTGCATTTAAAAGCATTTATTAGCCGAAATCCTAAGTCCCACCATAAATTTATATAAGTTACATTGGCTAAAAGTTTAGAGATTTCCATGTACTTTGGTCATGGTTGTCACTAAATATATATATATATATTCATATATATATTCATATTCGTATATATATATATATATATATATATATATATATATATTCATATATATATGTAACAGGTCAAAATGAACTGTTTATTGAAAATTCATATATTGTTATTACTCTTAACCATTTGTTTGTAAGTAATAGATGCCTTCACAGGAATTAGTAGAAAGTAGAAATGTTTATCAATCTTCATGCTTTTTAATGAAGTACGATTCACTCTCTTTCTGGGTAAGAGTGATGCTAAATGGTCTTTGGGTCAAAACATCACATTCCAGAGCTATGAGCTTGTATGACGTAGATAATTGTGGTCAAGGCTTAATAGCATCTGTGAATGGAAAGTGATAACTGCATAAAAGGGAGAGAGGATTTTACTCCAATTCATTCCTGCACTGCACCCCATTCATGGGGCAGGCAGAGAGGCTTCTTCATTTTCGGGTCAGAATTATAGGTATTTGACATGACATTCGTGTAGCGGGTGGGGCTATCACGAGAGGAAATATGGTCCTCTAGGCCAGATTGCCAGAGTTTTTTATTTCTTTATCTTTTGTTCCTGTACTTGGAAATTTTGGAATTTTATATATAACGACTCATCGATATTAAACGAACCGAAACACAAGGAATGGTGTCGTGTGTCATCTTTCTACATCAGTTTCCGCGTGTTACATATATATATATATATGAGATCAGTAGACTACTGATCTCATATATATATATGGAGAGGGTCGTAGCAAGGTCTACTGATCTCAAATATAATTATGAAGGAGACCCGTACACGTACATCGCCAAGATTGATCACATTTATATATATATATATATATATATATATTGTCATGTACATGTGCGATATTTGTCAGTGTATGGGGGCTTGTCCGAAATATGATTTTCCAAGCCATTTTCTTGCTCGGGTTGTGTCCGATCTCGCGTTGTTTTTTTGTGGTTGTCCCACGTATCTAATTTAATGTCGGGTTTTTCTCTCTGCTTTGCTATGGCTTTTGCCTCCCAGTCTCTATGGGCTACGTCTGAGCTCTGTGCGTACATGTAGTTACGTAGCGTAGGCGTTATGATCTTGATTTTAGGATTTAGGTCTATTTATTAAATAGCTTGTACTGCAGTCGTTAATGGCTGGTGCTATTTGATATTTTTATTGTGCATTTTTTCCGCACTTTCTTCTAGGACATTTTTTCGTTGCGATACTGCTCTGTAAGTCTGTTCATTGCCTGGATAAGTTTGGCCGGCAACTGAATAGTCTTCAATTCGTAACGTTGTCTACTTCAATGATTTAGACCTATCCTTCTTTAATCAGGTCCTATGCCATTCTAGAGGAGTTTTTGGTGTGACTTTTTTTTTGTCTCTTGTTAGACTGGATCATACTTGGCCTAAGCTAGTTTTGGTTTAGAAACTTCATCACATGACATTTTCATGATTTTTTTTTTAGACAGTGTAAAAGGTCTCCTAAATATTGCTGGATCTTCTTTCTTTCTTTTTGTTTATATTCCTTCTGTCACTTTACTTGATAGAGAAATATGGCTCAGTTTAACGCAGATACATTTTTGGAGGAAGACCTTACACTCGTTCGCTTGCGTCAGCTGCGTAAAGATGATCTGATAGCGGCTGGACGAAAAATGTCGCTAGATCTTTCGGGTTTGAAGACTAAGGCAGAGCTATTTTCTGCTATTGCGGCCCGCGCGGAATTGATGCCTGAAAGTGTGAGTGGTGATTCTGATGATTGTGATGACAGAACTAAACTTGACAGTGATGGGGTACGGCTTGCACTGGCTCAGATTGAACTAGAAGAAAGAAGAGATAGGCTGAGAGCTGCTGAGCATGAGAGGGAAATGGAAAGGAAGCGACTGGAGTTTGAGATGATGCGTCATAGTGAAATGGTGTCTCAGAGCGGGCAGTTGGGTGAGAGAGAGAAAAGGTCGATGGAAGCTGGGTTCTCTGCCAGGGTAAAGCTTATTCCACAGTATGATGAGACTGATTTAGACTCGTTCCTTCTTTTGTTTGAGAGGGTGGCTAGAAAAATGGAATGGCCTGAAAGTGACTGGGCTTTGCTCATTCAGCAAGTCATTTCAGGCAAGGCACAGTCTGTTGTGTCTGCATTGAGCTATGATCATGCTTTTGATTATTGGAAAATGAAAGATGCCATCCTTCAGGCATTTGAGCTAGTCCCAGAGGCATACCGTCAGATGTTTCGTGATCTCAAGAGGGATCCTGCAGAGACTTGTGTTGAGTTTGCACGTCGCAAAGAGGTTGCATTTGATAGATGGATCAGGTCTCTGAGAATTTAGATGACATATGAATCACTGCGTGAGGTTGTTTTAATTGATGAGTTCACAAGATGCATGTCCCGTGATGTTAAAACATACATGAATGATCATGCTGTTGTTAGTGTCAGAAATGCAGCAATGTTGGCAGATGGGTATGAATTGTCACATAGAAGTAGCGCGTCGCAGCTTCAACCTCCTAGTCCGTTAGCGAGTGGTTTTGGTTGGAGTAGGTCCGAGACATTACATAAGGACGTGGAGAGGTCAAAGTCACCAAAGAGTAAGTTGAGTGGTGGTAGCCAGTCTAATGGTGTTAGACCAGAGGGCAGGTTGTTTTGTGCATACTGTAAGAAGGATGGGCACCTTATTTCTCACTGTCAGAAACTAAAGGACAAGAATACTGGTCAGAATAAAGTCCAGGCCAGCGGTTTTGTTCGGCCGGCTACGGTTTGTGTGGGAGACCCTGTGTGTGTTGATGGGGTGAAGCACAAGTTTCATGATGGGGTGGATGAAGGATACAAGGAATTTATTTCTGATGGCACGGTGAAGTTCACTGTTGATGGTGAAGAATTTCCTGTTGTGATTTTGAGAGATACTGGCTCTGTTCAGACGTTATTGATTGCTGATGAGTCATCCTTGGAATCTTGTTTCACGGGCATGAGAACTCTGATCCAAGATGTGAATGAAGGTTTCAAATCTGTTCCTCTGTATGATGTAGAACTTTGTAGTGGGCTGGTTTCTGGGAGAGTGACAGTTGGCATTGTTTCTCGATTGCCTATGAAGGGAATCACAATGCTGCTTGGCAATGATTTGGCTGGAGGTAAGGTGCAGCCATCTACTGTTTTGAGTGACGTGCCGGTAGTGGATTCCAAGACAGAGGCTTTGAAAACAGCTATCCCGGGTATTTTTCCATCTTGTGCGGTTACCAGGGCACAGGCTATGGCAGGGCGAGATGAGAGAGAGGTTGAACATGGTGGTGACATAGATTTAGGGGATACAGTTTTTAGAGATCTGAGTGAGAGTATGAATAGTCAGTCTGGTGATGATAGGACTATTTTCAGCCAGCCTGCCTTGATTGCATCCCAACAGTCAGCTGCGGACTTGAAAGGTTTGTATCATGTTGCTCTGACAGCAGGAGAGGCAGAGAAGGTCTCACAGTGTTATTACATTAAGTCTGGTGTGTTGATGCGGAAATGATGTCCTCCTGGTCGCCCAGCTGATGAAGATTGGGTGGCCGTGGATCAGGTTGTTGTCCCGCCCCAGTATCGAGCAGAGATTCTAAGGTTAGCTCATGATATTCCCCTTGCTGGACACCTAGGTGTGAGGAAGACAGTGGCCAGGATTAGGGCCCATTTCTACTGGCCTGGGCTTAGGAAGTGTGTGTCTGAGTATTGTAAGTCATGTCATGTCTGTCAGGTTGTGGGCAAGCCACAACATCACATCAAGCCAGCCCCACTTATTCCAATTCCTGTTTTTCCTGAACCATTTAGCCGTGTATTGATAGATTGTGTTGGCCCATTGCCAAAAACCAAGGCAGGTTATCAGTACTTGCTTACTGTCATGGATTCAACCACACGCTTTCCAGAAGCTTTTCCATTGAGGAACATTCAGGCTTAGACAGTTATTGATGCCCTCTTGGTGTTTTTCACACGCTATGGACTCCCTCAAGACATCCAGTCGGATAGGGGTTCTAATTTCACATCTAGTGTATTCCAGGAAGTGATGCATCAATTAGGAATCAAGCAGGTGAACTCATCACCTTACCACCCACAGTCGCAGGGTGCCCTTGAGAGATACCATCAGACCTTAAAGACAATGATCAAGTCTTACTGCTCTGAGAACACTGGAGACTGGGAAAAGGGTATTCCTTTCCTCTTATTTGCTTCACGTGATACTCCTAATGAATCTACAGGATTCACCCCATTTGAGCTTGTGTTTGGCCATGAGCCAAGAGGTCCTCTCAAGGTAGTGAAGGAGCACATGTTGTCAGAGTCTGAGGTGGAGAGTGGGAATGTGCTAGATTATGTGTCACAATTTCGCGAAAGACTCTTGAGGGCGTGTGAACTCGCGGGGGAACATTTGAGGTCGTCTCAAGGTGTAATGAAGGCCCGTGCAGATAAGAAGGCAGAACCTCACTCATTCGAGCCTGGTAGCAAAGTCCTTGTGTTACTGCCCATCCAGGATGAACCTCTCAGAGCTAAGTTCAGTGGGCCATATGTGGTAGAGAAGAACTTGGGTAAGGAAACCTATCTTGTGAGTACTCCAGACAGGAGAAAAACAAAAAGGGTTTGCCACATTAATATGCTGAAGAAGTATTATGATCGTGACGAGGTGGCGACAGTTGCTGTTGTTTGTGAAAAGGCAGCAGAACATATTCCTGGAGAACTTGAAATCCCAGTGGAAGCGGAGATTGGTGAAGGGATGTCTGGAAAGGTGAATAATTCACATGTGATGGCTAATCCCTCAAAGATATTGGGTCATCTATCAGATTTTGAACAGCAGGATGTAGTACAAATACTTCTTGATTACCCTGAAGTATGTGGAGATAAGTTGGGATATACCGGAGAGGCTATTCATGATGTTGATGTAGGCGATCATCTGCCTATTAAACAACATCCCTACCGTTTGAATCCAAGAAAGAAGAGCCAGGTGCGGAAGGAACTTGGGTATATGCTTGCATGTGGTGTCATTGAGCCTAGTCAGAGCTGTTGGAGCTCACCTGTAGTTCTTGTTCCAAAACCAGATGGGAGTCAGCGTTTTTGCATTGACTACAGGAAAGTTAATGCTGTAACAAAACCTGACTCGTTTCCGCTACCTCGTATTGAGGATTGCATTGATCAGATTGGCAATGCAAGGTATATCACAAAGCTGGATCTGATGAAAGGTTATTGGCAGGTGCCATTAACAGAGAGGGCAAGGGAAATCTCTGCATTTGTTACCCCGCAGGGGTTATTCCAGTGTCGGGTTATGCCCTTTGGCATGCGGAATGCTCCAGCGACATTTCAACGGCTCATGAATTGTGTAATTGCAGGACTTGACAATGTTGTAGTATATCTTGATGATATTCTAGTAGTTAGTGATACCTGGTCAGATCATCTAACTTGCTTGAGAGATGTGTTTGTCAGATTGACCAAGGCAGGACTTGTTGTGAATTTGTCAAAGTGTGAATTTGCGCAGGCGACAGTTACTTACTTGGGTCGTGTAGTAGGGCATGGATGCGTTGCCCCACGAGAGGCAAAGGTCCAAGCTATTGTGGATTTCCCTGCCCCTTCCACAAAGAAGGAGGTGATGAGGTTTCTGGGCATGTGTGGATTTTACCGCAAGTTTGTTCCTAATTTCAGTGACATAGTTGTTCCTCTTACAGATCTTCTCAAGAAGGGGACTAAGTTTGATTGGACCAAACCCTGTGAGATTGCCTTTCAGAAATTGAAAGCTGTTCTGATCTCAAAGCCTGTGTTGCAGGCTCCTAACTTTGAGCATCCATTCCTACTGGCCACTGATGCAAGTGAGGTAGGAGTTGGTGCAGTTCTCCTTCAGTTGGATGAAGAGGGTTTCATGAAACCAGTGAGCTACTTTTCGAAGAAGCTTGATGTACACCAGCAAAGATACTCTACGGTAGAGAAGGAGTGCCTAGGTCTGGTGCTGGCAGTTCAACACTTTGACGTGTATTTGAGTAGCTGCCCCGATGTGACCGTTTTCACGGATCACAATCCACTAACCTTCCTCGAAAGGTTTAGGAACAAGAATCAGAGACTGTTCCGTTGGAGTCTGTTTCTTCAGCCTTATGGGCTGAACGTGACTCATATCAAAGGAAATGACAATGTTATTGCGGATGCGCTTTCTAGAGTTTAGACAAATCTACAGTCAATTGCCAAATAACCTCCTTAGAAACAACAAACAAAACAATAAAAAAAAAAAAAAAACGACAACAAAAAAACCGGAAAGCTGCAAACCGGTCGTTAACTAGTATTCACATAATAAAAAAAAATAACACTAACAATAATAATAATTTTAAAAGAAAAGTGATTTTCTTCTTTTTACTCCATTATCCAGGTGGTCAAGCAATGTTTTGAGATGAATGTCTATAATAGTTTATTAATAACTATCTTTTAATGACAAAAAAAATCGATATATCAATTACATGGAACAATTCATTTTGTTCTAACAAGTCTACATATTCTAACTCTTGTTCTCTTCATTTATTTATTTTTTCTCTCTTCAGGTTCTGCATTTGTAAACATGAAGCTGGATCAAAGTTCTTGCATTGAAGGACTTAATTTCATTTTTTATGCTGCTATGGAAAGGTTATATATATATATATATGTATATAAAAAGACAAAAAAAGTCTTGCAGAGTTAAGTCACCTTGTTGTATTGGCATGTTTTTTTTTCACGTGATATTAGACTTCCAAAGGTAAAACCAGCTTGTTATTGACTGAAGTTTCCTGCATCTCTTTTTGTAAAGGTTTATAATGATACGTCTTGACTATACACTTGGATGGATTGTGTTTGTTTTCATATTACTCGTTCTTCTGAGTGTTATAATGTTATTTCTACATGCTTCTTTAAATGAAGGAAAGTTAAATTGCTATAACTTTCTTCTTTTAAGGGGGGAGGTATGTCATGTACATGTGCGATATTTGTCAGCGCATGGGGGCGCTCATTGCGTATTAAAAGAAGTGTTAAGGTTACTTTACAAATTTTGTCTCTATTTTCGTCTCTTTTCTGTTTTGTATTGTTGATGTAGTTGTTGTGATAGTCGTACCAGGAAGGGTGTTCTCTTAAGCTCTCCTCCCTGATATGACAATATATATATATAAATATATATATCATATATATATTTCAAGGAAAAAAACAGACATTCAAGAATCTATACACAACAAAAAAAGTAAGTCCCCTTAAGCAAACATCAATAATTTCCGAACCAATGCGAGTTTTTGATATATTTTTACATGAGCGTGTAGGTAATTTTATAAGCTAACCTCTGAATAAATGTTGTGGACGTATCTTACGTCATGCTTCAGTGAGCACCGTCAGAATAATAATAATAATAATACCAACATGCTTATATAGCGCATATCACTGCCAAATGCGTCCCTATGCGCTCCATTGGATATTATTACCCTGGCTTTAGCCCCGCAGCCTTTTACAGCGCGGTGGCATTTCAAGGAATAAATTCCTGCCAGGTACCCACTTACCTCACCTGGGTCGAGTGCAGCACAACGTGGACGAATTTCTTGCTGAAGGAAATTACGCCATGGCTGGGATTCGAACCCACGACCCTCTGTTTCAAAGTCCGAAGACTAATCCACTGGGCCACAACGCTCCACACTCGGAAGGCAAAAATGTCACTTTTCAAAAGTCACAAGCAAAATATCATGACTTTGATTCCATTTTATTGGAACTAATTCCACATTCTCATCATGAAAAATAGTCAGAAGGTTTGTAAAAGGTACTTTCTAAAAGACGATACAACTTTTTTTGTTAAATTTTACGGTTGAATAAACTCAAGTCCAAATTTGCTATAATAGGATTTTTACACATTTCTATCAATAAAAATGCTAGAATGTGATGACAGTTATTTTGGGGAAGATTATCTTCAACAATATTCATCGTTTCACGGTTCAATGAACATTTATTGGAAACAAAAAATGCGATTTTCAAATATCGTAGGCAAGTATTGCTTCATTTTGGTAAATGAAAATGATTTTTTCTCAACTTTTTCGTTATGTTCATGACCAATTAACATGCTTCAATGATTAAAAGGTGTCAAATTAAACATTTACGCTTGAATGAACATGTGGAATGTGATTAGCGCTGTTGTATGTTTTTGGAAAAAATGCAATTTAGAACTATGGATATCTGTCACAAAACTCCTTGCACAGTTCATTTGATTTGATTTTATGAAAATCCCGATGTTTAATGCATCAGTGAGCACACAATATTCGAAAATTATGCAAATGAGAAGAAAGTTCAAGGCCTTGGCCCCACTCTGTACCGTATCGAATGGTTATTTTGGTGTGTGCACCTTTTGGATAGTGTTACTCTAAAGCCATGTGCGAAGTTTCATGAAATAACTGTTGGCCGAAGTAACAAAATCCTCCATGAAACAAATCATTATTTCATATTTGTTAAAATTTTGACTTCCTCTCTCATAGACTTGTGTACATTATGGGTGCATACGTTTAAGCATACGTAACCCCTTATTCAATATGGTGGAACTTTTTTTTAAGGCAGTCCTTAGCAATGTCGTTTGGCAGTAATGTTTATCAACCTATGGGCAGAATTCTGTGCAAAAATGAGCGAGCGAGCACATTCGAAAACTTAGGAATGAATACTCTTTATACTGCATAAATGTATTCTTTTCCTAACAATTTCTCAGGAACAGTTGAATGTATGGACAGATCAGTGGTGGATCCAGAATTTGAAATGGGGGAGGGGCCTATAATCGGGGAAGCCATCAACATTTTCACATTTTAACATGATCTAACAAGTTGTAGAAGATACTATCAAAAAACACTATGGGCCGCACAGCAGTTTCCAAAGTGGGGGGGGGGGGCTGACCATGCCAAAAATCACAATCGTATTACATTTTTGTACTTGCTTATGGAAAAAAGTGGGGGCTGAAGCCCCCCAGCGACCCCCCGCTTCCACGGCCCCTGCAATACATCGTGCTAACTCAACCATGAACATACGATATCAATATTTGTTCTGAAGTGGTTCAATGATTGATATTAAAATAGCATAACACCAAAAAAATCACGTAAAACAATTTTTGACCAACTTTGTATTTGCACAATCTGAAAAACGACTCTTGTGACTTTCCAAGATGGTCATTTTTAATTCAATCTTTAATTAGTCATGCATGACTCAACCGATCAATCTGATTTTTCCCCAGGAGTTGCTTAATGAGTGTAGAAAACTACCCATGAAATATTATATCTCAAAATAATTCTGTTCAAAAGTTACAGCATTTTGATTTTGGGGGGACTTACTTTTTTGTTGTGTATATTTGAAAGTGGTTAAACGAATGAATGCTCCTTATTTGAGAAATGTCTCTTTCTGTACCATAAGAAAATTGATTTTATAATTTTGCATTTTCCCCTTTAGATGAACTAGATCTACAAAGACTATTGTCCATCAGAAACCAGTCATGCCGAATGCGAGAAGAAAATCCGAGTGAGTAGATATCTTGAATCGTTTGCCAACATAGAATTTGTGAATGAAGGTATTTTTTTTCAAATGTTTAATAATAACAATAATAATAATATATATGATTTGTATGGAGCCAAATCCATAAGAATATCAAATGCTCTAGGCGCACTAGTGCAAAGTAGAGATGAAAAAGAAGGAAAAGTATTTAGATTAAAAGTGCTGAGTACAAATAGAAGGGACAAATATCAATTGTAGGTCAAATGAAACATAGTGGTTTTAAGATTAGATTTATACATTTCAACAGAGCTACTATCTTTAATGGTCCGAGGAAGAGAATTTCATGCGGATGGCCCAGCATGGGCAAATGTACGTTCCCCCCCCCCCCACTTTGCTTTGATTTTAGGGATGACCATCAAACTAGAGTCTTGAGAACGAAGAGATCTAGAAGGGGCATATTGGTGTATCAAGGAGATGTTATAGAGACGAGCGGATCCACGTGAAAGAGTAATAAAAGAATCTTTAAAATAACGCGTTGTTCAACAGGTAGCCAGTGTAGCGATTTCAGAACGGGTGTGATGTGGCTGTGCTTATTGGTGAGGGTCACTATACGCGCAGCAGCATTCTGTAATTTTTGAAGTTTTGCAAGAGCATTTTGAGGTAAACCAAACATTAGGGCATTTCCGAAATCTAGTCGAGATGATATTAGAGCATGGGTGATTTTTTTCTGTGGCATTGCGGGTGAGGTATTTACGGATGAAGCCTAGGTTGCGTAACTGATAGCGAAATGATTGAGAGATACGTTGAATCTGTGTGGACATTGTCATTTGGGAATCAAGAAAAATACCTAGATTACGGCAGGCAGTAGATAAGGACACTACATGCCCGGCGAGCGTGACTGAATTGATCGAGATCTTTTCTAATTGAGGTTTGGATCCATACATGATAAATTCACATTTTGCAAGGCTTAATTTAAGTGAATGTGAGTTCAACCAGATGTGGACATCGTCAACGCATCGCTCAAGATTGTGGATAGCGCTAGCTGCATCGCTCTGATTGGGTTTGAATGACGTATATATTTGAATATCGTCAGCATAGATATGATAAGAGAGTGAGTGCTGAAGGAAAATATTCCTAAGACCTGTTAGATATAACATGAACATGGTGGGCCCGCCCACAGAGCCTTGCGGCACTCCGCATTTAAGTGGTAAAAAAATCAGAAAGGCAACCGTTTATCTTTACAGCCTGGGAGTGAAGTGTAAGGTATGATTTAAACCATTGAAGTGCCTAACCATTGACACCGAGAGATATGAGAGTGATGATTAGGACTGTGTGATTAACAGTGTATCATACCAGTCACTTTTCCCTTATCCATCTCGTGGAGAACATGAAACATTTGTGAGGAGGGTTTCAACACTATGATGGGGGCGGTAAGCAGATTGGAAGGGATCAAGGAGGTTGTTATCTATGCAATAGTCTAATAATCGTGAAAAAACTACTCGCTCTAATATTTTGAAAAGGAATGGAAGATTAGAAATCGGACGATAGTTACTCAGGGATTGGGGGTCAAGATTGGGTTTCTTCAGGATAGGAAGGATGTGAGCCGTTTTAAGGACAGAAGGTACACATGCCTGATCAATACTTAGATTAACAATATAGGTAATAATACTAGCAAATGTAGAGCTGCATTCCTTGGTGAGAACAGTATTGATGGGATCTAGATGGCTAGATTTGGCTGGTAGTCTGCGAAGTAGTGACTTTATCTCGTCAGGAGTCGTTGGCCGGATCGTATCGAAGGAAGCTGATGTGACAGGATCGACAGGTGTAAGATCTGGGGTAAGGCTGTTCTGAATTTTATGTATCTTCGAGTGGAAGAAGTGGATGAATCTCTGGGCCAGTTCTTGACTATCGGTGTGTCTTGGGAGTAGAGAGTCCTGTTTACGATTGAGGAGACGGTTAGCGGTGGAGTAGAGTTTCTTAGTATCATTACCACACATGTTGATTAGCCCAACATAGTAGGAGTTCTTGGCGCGTTCAACAAGACGATTCACAACCTCTCGTTGCGCTTGGAACATCTGTCTGTCTATGCAGAGCTTGCCGTTAGATCGCCATCGTCGCTCGAGCTGTCGACGCTTGCGTTTCTCAACGGTTATCTCGCTATTGTACCAGGGGCTATCTCGGTGATCTCTCACTTTGCGGGTCTTGGCAGGGGCATGAATATCGAGAAGTGAGGTTAGGATGGTGCTGTAGCGGTTGGTAGCCGAGTCGATATTCTCAGACACGGAGGATGGGGAAATGATATTGCTTTTCGCGACATCTTCTATAAAAGACTTTTTATTGATATCTTTGATGTTGCGTGAGGTATATGCTCTATCGACACGATTTGATCTACAAGAGCGAATTACACAGGTGATAGCAACGTGGTCTGAAATACCTGGAATATTGTTCGGCTTGGAGATCGGTAGCTTGTCCGAGTTCCGGACGAGGACAACGTCAAGAATATGACCTTTGTCGTGAGTTGGGGACGTGACCAACTGGGAGAGACCATGGCTGCTGATGAGATCCAGAAACTTAAGAGTGTGCGGAGACGAAGTCTTATCAAGGTGTATGTTCAAGTCCCCCGTGATCAAGATAGAGGAAGGATTGCACAGTCTCTCATCAAGAAATGCTGAAAAATCAATGAGAAACTGAGAAAATCCCTGAAATCCAGGAGCCGGCATGAGACAAAGTTCCAGACAGGGATTCGAAGGTGTCAAATTGTCCTGTTGGGCCAATATCAACATGAAGACTGTCCTTGTAGAGGAACTCGACTCCACCACCGCGCTTGGTTGATCTGGGGTGATGCTTGAAGAGATATCCTCGTGGACAGAGGTCAGCAGTTGCAGCATCATCGGACGTGGTAAGCCAGGTTTCGCAGACACATGTGAAGTCGAGTCGGTGATCGAGGACAAATTCATGAAATGGGGTAGTTTTATTACGCACAGAACGGCAGTTAAGCATACAAAAATTTTATGTTGTCATTAAAACGGTCACGGCCACCCTTCCTACCTCGATGTGTCTTTCGTCCTCTAGTTATCCCTAAAGACATGATCGTATTACAAACTTCTTTGTTCTGATTACAGCAGAGTGTAGAATTAGAACAGGAATTGAGAGAGTGAAGTGTTTTACTGTCATATTTGTATGACACTGAAAGACAGTTTGCATCAGGATCAGGATCCGAATGGGCCTTACTACGTGTGACAGGACCTGGGTTCGAATTCACATCACCTGATAACAATATCAAGATATGAAATGTCGATACAGAACATTGTACAGGAGCACCAATATATTTCTTGCTCGGACCGAATGAACATACATTATTACGATTATGAACATTATTTACATATATATATGATCAATTGGTACATGAGTATCGATAACATCACTTCGGCCTAGATTGCAGTGCTGTGTTGCATAACACCTTGAGTTAAGCACAAGCATCAGGCATATAAAAGTTACAAAGCCAGTAAGATTCATAGTGACAGTGAACATCTATACAAAACTATACAAAAGGATCAGTAGTACACAATAGCAGCACAGTAGCAGCACAGACTTGAGCATGAGTGAACAGGCCAGATGTAATCTGGCATGTGTATAAAGCAATGGCCTCTACTGCACAGTATGAAGGTACAATCACAAAAAAGGTGCAAAAACTTTGCAAGGTTCATCTATCAATAATACAGACCAAAATGCTCCAAAATTTGACTAGTAGTATCTCAGATGTAGGTATAGTAAGATATCACAAAAACAAATACATCTTAAACATATAAACAAGACAAATATACAAACACAATCAGAGAGATGTGCAGTGGGCGGGCAGCCACCAGCGCGCGCAACCAAAAAAAAAAAAATAAAAAAAAAAATAAATAAATTTTGTTTTGATAACATGTAAGGCAAGTTTTGGTACTTCATCCTTCTCATTTGCCCCTTTTATTTTATTTTTTGTTATTCCTTTTTTTTTACAAATTAGAATTTTATCTCATTTTTGCGGTGGTCAAATATTTAATAAGTTTATCATCTCTTTCTGATGATCATCTAGCATTGATCCAGACACGGAGATGATAGTGGAATGGGCAATGGATGGTTCTTCAAACACCGTTAGGGCAGGAGACGTGGACTGGCATGGCCCATTGCAAGAGGGAACTATGATTACCATGGACTGGTATGGAGTGCCTTGGTATGCCAGCGTCAAAGTCATAGAGTTTCTCGCAGGTAAAGACTCTGATGAAGATGACGATCTCCCCCTATCACTACTTGTGAAAAACTCAGGTGAGCCCTTTCACGTTCTATATTATTGATTTGCTCGAGTTGTTTTTAGTGATAATAATAATAATTATAATAATAATATGAATATTTGCAAAGAGCTGGTACCCTCCTTATGTAGATGCTCCGGGGGAGATACTCATGGCACAGGGATAGTTGTCTGTTTATGTATTTCTTCATTTACTTATTAAAGTTATTCATTTGGGGGATGTGCTGTGTAACAAATAAATGCAAAAAGAAGCTGCTGAAAACTGCTTATCTAAAAAAAGAGCCAATGGAGTAAATTAGAGAGTCAAAAGGGGCCTAAGCTTTCGATCCTAGCAGAATCTTCGTCGGAGGCAAAATGACAAACATATAAAGTGGAACAACCATGATATAGACCACAAACATCCAACAGCAACACTAGAAACAAGGAGACAAAAGGGGCATAGTGAGAAGAGATGACCAATCAGGTTAATGAAGGGGAAGAAAGAAAAGTAGTAGGTAGACACAAAGGGAAGTAGGTGTGAGTAAGGCCAAAGAAAGACCTCAAGCCAAGAGGGATTAAGATATGGAGCAGGCAACATCAAACAGGATCTGGAACAAAACAGTGATAAAGGGTATGAGGAAGAGATGAATAACAAGAGAATTAGTGAGAGGTGGGTCAAACAGGTAACAAAGAAAGGCATAAAAACTGGTGCAAAAGAGTGGGGGGAAAGGGAAAGAATGGGAAACAACTGAACATGTGCAAAAGACATAAGTATGTAGGAAAGAGCAAAAAACAAACTAAGAGAAGAAAGTGAGTGTAAAAATAAATCTGTAAGTGTAAAAGTATGTAAATATATCCAGAAAGGAATCTATGTGAATAAATATATAAAGTATATACAAATGGTAGACAAAACTGATATAGTGATCCGCTGGGTGTGGGGGGAAAACAGCAGACTATATAGTAGAAAAAAAAAACCCCAAAAAACCACCTGTATATATGGAAGGGAAGCAAAATGCCTAAAGGGTAAAAGCAAATAAAGAAGCTGATGCTGTATGAGAGAGGGGGTGTATTATGTAAACATGAAAAAGGCAAAATAAATAAGTGGTAAATCTAAGAGGTGGGTGGAGAGAAAAAAAAAATATGATGATTATTATATTGCCTGAATAAGGGAGAAAAAAATGGAGCTGAGCTTGTATGAGATATGGGAGGAAAGTAGAGGAAGAAACTATAAAGTGACTAATCTAAAAAAGCTGAGGGAAAATAAGTGTACACAAATGGAAAGTGGAAAAGAAGGAGTAATCAGTCGTTCCCCTCTTGGATGTTCAGGCCATGAGGTTGGATGGTGCGAAGTCGTCTCATCCAGACAAATAAATGACCAGGATTTCCTTGAGCTTCCATTTCAAAATTAGAATAATTTTTATCTTTAAAAAGTCATTCATAAGTCCTTGAGTGCATGCTTAAATTAATTCTTTACTCTTTCTACCCATGCCATAGATGGCATTAATAGAGAAAGGGAAGAGTATTTGAAATTCAAGGCAGTTTCTATGATGACTTTGTCATGATGAACTTGTAATGAAAATTTGCATGGATTTGTTTGTTGTTTTGCTTACTAAATCGTTTATGTAAAATTCGTGAACATGTTTGCCTCATGCACAAAACTTGAACAAAAAAATAAAAAGAGAAGAAAAACTGAAATGCTTGAAAAGTATAATTGCAATAATTGACTCTATATTGTCAGGGTTGAAATTTGGAGTTCAAACAACAGCTGAAATTGAAAACAGATATAACCTACTTATGGAGGTTGAAATGCTTGAATATCTGCATTTTGACAGCAATATACATTTGTTTTCTTATTTATAACTTTAACACAAAAATATTATTTTTTCTCTCTCTGTTATGTCCTAGGAGGCAACAAGAGTGATGTTAAAGACAAACTGCCAATCATCAGCGGAGCACCTGATACTCCTGCAATATGTACCAACTTTTTCTGTGACAAGTAAGTTTGGGCTGCATGCCATAGGTGTTTATGTTTTCTGTGCTTTGATCATTCAAGAATGAGTGATGACTGTTTGCAGGGGCGTCGATCCATTTTTCAGATTGGGGGGGGGGGCAAAATCATTAACGTTCCAAAGGCGCTCGATCGTACAAAACACCCACCCACACATACACACACACACACACACACACACACATATATATATATATATATATTTGAGATCAGTAGTATGGAGAGGGCAGTAGCAAGGTCAATACCCGTCTTCATCAAGCTTTCGGGCACATGCCCTTCATCAGGATCTAAACCAATATATAAAATACAAAATATAGGCCTACTAATAACAATGGTAGATACAATGCAATGTAATATATTACGGAGATAAGTAACTATAGTCCATAAATAATAATCAATTATACATGCAAGGTAAATGGTAAGTCAATATGGTAAGTCAGTATATAATATATAGTTACCGTAGGGTCCGTTAGTATAGTGTATTGTTGACAGTAAAGTTAAAATTGATTGATCACATTTATATTCATCTTTCTTCTTGGTGTGCATCCTGTGAGTCCTCTCACCCGGATCCGTGGCGGCATGGCTGGCAGAGATACCTCAACCATCAAGATCGGTCAGGGAACCAATATCATCAATGGTAACATCAATCACAATGGAATTAACGACGAAGATACCTCCATATTATCACATACTATTCACAGGAAAGCTGCGTCCCTCTTTCGTCTTCGAGGACACTTAAAATTACCTTTCAATATACAAAGACAAAGGTATTGTTCCGAAAGGACTTTTACTGGACAAAACGCAATCCTTCAAGTGCAGCGATGCCTTCAATCGTCAATGGACAAAGCTCTATGGAAAGCCTCTTGTGAACTCCGGGACATGACAATCAACAACGTAACCGATCAGATCCTTGGAAAAGAAAAGGAAATCGCTCATTTGAAAAGCCAACTTTTTTTATAATACTTCCCCACATCACTATCACGGTCTAATGAACTCCATCAAAGACAAGATCGAGAGAAAGTTCAAAGATCTTAACACTTACAAGGAACGGAAACTCAAGCGAGATAAAAATTGGTAAAGACATCAAGAACTTAACTGGAAGCTATGAAGTTGGACAAAAGACTACTAATCACACTACGAAACAAAAGGTCAACAGAAGATACAACAGAAAGAAATACAAAACACGGAGAAGACAATTAACACATACATGTAAACAATACAGCCTCCAGCCTTACGTCATCTTCAAAAGAAGACCAGAGTCAACCCTCAACGGTAATAAACTTGTCAGACCACAACCTGTCAGATGCTGAAATCTCCCTTCTCTCAAAAGGCCTCTCCTTTTGCCCAACACCATCACAGATCGACCACTTTCAACTACAAGCAGACCTCAACGAACTAAAAAGAAAGATGTACCTGCAAGTCTACTATACATCCAAACAATCACAGGCAGATCAACTCAACAACCAAACAACACATCCCACGAAAGACTCCAATAACACACAAGACCCCCATTCACAAATGATACCTACACAAGCCACGGACGCTCCATGCGATAGTCAACAGACATACCCTTGTCCACCAGGCAGAAATAAATGGATTCCTAATATCAACAATCCTCGCCTTCAATTATTCATGGAAAATGTGGAAAGGGATGTAAACGAAGCAGCAACCAAATACGAAACCAATAGATATCACGACAACTTGAGCCGACAAGAACGTCAAGCCCTTGAATCCCTCAGATCCAACCCGAACATTGTCATCAAACCTGCGGATAAAGGGTCAGCAATCGGAGTAATGTCATCCAAGGACTTCATTGCCGAAGGCATACGCCAACTCTCCGATGTGACCACCTACCAGAAACTTGACAGGGGCCTGACTGACCAACACCTACAACTCGTTAAACAAACTATTGACAACCTAGACGAAGGCAAAAAAGTAAAACGTAACCTAATCCCTACCAATGCATCTTGCCCCAACATGTACTTTCTGCCCAAAATCCACAAACCCAACAACCCCGGACGACCCATTGTATGAGGATGTTCCTGCCCAACTGTTGAAATATCTAAATATCTAGACCTCCATCTCCGACCACTAGTAACAAGACTACCCTCCTACCGCCAAGACACGACAGACTTCCTAAACCACATAGACAACCTCAACAAATCTCACGCCCTCTCCCAGACCGCACCATAATAGTAACAGCTGACGTCAAATCACTTTACACCTACATCCCACACAATGAAGGAATACAAGCATGCAAAAACGCCCTGAATTCGAGACAACACCTACACCCACCTACAGACCAACTCATTCGCCTTCTTGAACTTGTCCTCACACTCAACAACTTCAAATTTCAAGAACAACACTACATCCAAATCCAGGGCACTGCAATGGGCACACCACTCGCTCCATCCTATGCCAACATCTTCGTGGGCGAACTTGAGAAGGATATACTAACCAACTCAAGACATGCTATCATTGCAGGTTCCTGGAAACGATACATCGACGATATACAGTTCATGTGGTCTGGCTCTCCTATACCCCTTTCATAAACCCAATTAAAATGAATTATACCCTTTTCATAAACCTATCCTCCAATTAGCCGCCTAAGAGTAATGCGGATAATTCAATAAAAATTGCGTTCATAAATTCCGAAAATAAGCCGCATTATTTTTACGAGCGCCCGTCCTGAAAAAGGCGGATAATCGCCATGACAACTGGACACGCCCCCTCCGATGCGGTTGTGTTGGAAAAGGGTGACCTTGTGACCGCACCATGGCAATTATCCGCATTATTTGGAAATGCGTTCATAAACTCAAAATCTTGTCCCGATGCTGCTATTATGCGGATAATAGCAGCATCAGAGTAATGCGGATAACTCTTGTCCTCCTCCAATTTTACGACCAAATTATGCTATTAGCCGCCTAATTCATAGTAATTGGGTTTATGAAAGGGGTATTAGGCGGCTAATAGCAGCATAATTTGGTCGTAAAATTGGAGGAGGACAAGAGTTATCCACATTACTCTGATGCTGCTATTATCCGCATAATAGCGGCATCGGGATAAGATTTTGAGTTTATGAACGCATTTCCAAATAATGCGGATAATTGCCATGGTGCGGTCACAAGGTCACCCTTTTCCAACACAACCGCATCGGAGGGGGCGTGTCCAGTTGTCATGGCGATTATCCGCCTTTTTCAGGACGGGCGCTCGTAAAAATAATGCGGCTTATTTTCGGAATTTATGAACGCAATTTTTATTGAATTATCCGCATTACTCTTAGGCGGCTAATTGGAGGATAGGTTTATAGACTTCTTGCGAAATTCCAGGACACCATCAACACTAGACATTCCACTATAAAATACACATTCGAATCCTCAAATTCAGAGGTCTGCTTTCTCGACTTACTCCAACTAAAAAATGGCACACTTCATACAGAACTATACAACAAGCCGACAGATACACACAGTTATCTTCTACCAACTTCTTGTCACCCGAAACACACCTTCCGCAGTATACCATTCAGTCAAGCAACCTGCGTGAGACGAATTTGCTCTGGTGATGACAGCACAAAGTACCATCTGACCAAACTAGAGACACACCTCACACGCTGTCAGTACGACACCAGTTTGGTAACGGATCAGATCCAAAAAGCCTCCATCATACCTCGAGAACAACTTCTCATCAAAAATAAGAAACAATCTTCTACGAATATCCACTTCTCTGTAATATACACTCCAGGCACATCAACAATACCCTCCATCATCCATAAACATTATCCACTCATCGAACAGAGTGACACACTGCAAACCATCTTTCACAGAGCCCCGATGACATCCTTCCGTCGAAATAGATCACTACGCGACTTACTAGTAAACGCTAAATCACCACACATGGAAACAGAAAACCACAACAGAAACAATCAAACACATAATCATAACACCAATGACACGACATGCACCTCTATTACAGACATGTCAACACAAGAGCTAGGGTTCTACAAATGCAAAGCAAAAAATGTTCACTCCACCATCACATCAAAGAAACAACGACATTCACAAGTTCAGTCACTGGACAAAAATTCAACATACGTGATCACATAAACTGCAAATCCTCATGGGTCATCTACCTCTTAACATGCACTAAATGCAATATACAATACGTCGGAAAGACTGAAACAACACTATAGACGCGACTAAATAACACTAGATCAGAAGTAACCAATTACAACAAAAACAAACCTAACAGCAAAACCCTCCCATACACCATACATTTCAACCTTCCCGGAAATACAGTACACAACCTTAACATTACTGCCATCGAAATAGTGAAAAACAAGAAACACGACACCATCATGAAAAGAGAATCTCATTGGAAACACAAACTCAAAAAATTAAGACCACGTGGTATAAACGCTGACCAATAAACGACCCCGTCACCATTTTATGAACTCACCCTCCACACCTGACCTCACTTCACACTTAACTTTACTGTCAACAATACGCTATACTAACGGACCCTACGGTAACTATATATTATATACTTCGTTGGATATTGACTTACCATTTACCTTGCATGTATAATTGATTATTATTCATGGACTATAATTACTTATCTCCGTAATATATGACATTGCATTGTATCTACCTTTGTTATTAGGAGGCCTATATTTTGTATTTAATATATTGGTTTAGATCCTGATGAAGGGCATGTGCCCGAAAGCTTGATGAAGACGGGTATTGACCTTGCTACGGCCCTCTCCATACTACTGATCTCAAATATAATTATGAAGGAGACCCGTACACGTACATCGCCAAGATTGATCACATTTATATATATATATATATATATCAGGAATGCGAAACAAATTCACGAGTAATGCAGTTTTTGTAATGCCAACAATTAAGTTCTTTTATTCACTCTCAAAATTTTCGGTAGACCTCTACCTTCTTCAGGGAAGATTCGTGAATTGTGACAAGTTTGAATGACAGTTGTTTTTATTAAAGCGTGCGCGATCTCAGCGGGACTAGGGTAACTGCTGCTAGGTGCGCAAAATGATGTAAGCCAGGGGGCGTTTCATGAAAGTACTTGTCGGACATTTTATCCGACAAGTACCATTTCATCCGACAATTACCATAGGAACAGTGCCTTACAGCCAATCAAAATCATGGAAAGATGTCAGATCTGATAACTTGTCGGATGAAAATATTGATGAAACGCTCCCCAGATTGAGTCTGATCTCACTTTCACTTCCCAAGCAACTCGGTCTCCCGTGAGGCATGATGATGTAAACCAGATCGAGTGTAATCTCCCTTTGACTTCCCAAGCAACTCGGTCTCCAGTGATGCATGATGATGTAAGCCATATGTTGAGTCTTATCTGCCGAAGACATCCCAAGTAACCAAGGCTTTGGTGCTACAGGATGATGCAAACCAGATTGTGTCTAATCTCCCTTTCACTTCCCAAGCAACTCGGTCTCCAGTGATGCATGATGATGTAAACCAGATCGAGTGTAATCTCCCTTTGACTTCTCAAGCAACTCGGTCTCCAGTGATGCATGATGATGTAAACAACGATGAGCATAACAAGACTTTACCTCAGCTACGTACAGGTTTCTCCGGATCCATTCCTTGTTGATGCTGTTCCAACCATAGAAATTCCTGTAACAACACCTCAGCTAAAAAGTAGGAATTCTCTTGTAAAAAGAAGTAGAAACCATGGTGACAGCTACGAGTCAGAAAAAAGCAAAGTATTCAAGTCAGCAAGACGGGAAAGCAGCTTCCAAACATGCTGTCATGGTAAGAGAATACTTTTCTCTTGCAACGAGTTATCACAAGATATTCGGAGTGCCATTCGTGAGTCTTTCTATGATTTGAACAACCTTCAACGCCAAAGAGAGTGGATCGGACGCCATACTGAATTGAAAGACGAAGATACCAACAGACGAAACTACTATCTTCCTGATCCCATGTGTGCACACTTTCCAAGAAAATGGAGAGTGTGTCAGGATATGTATTTATCTACTCTTGGGATTTCGTACAGACAAGTTTGAACAGTGTATGCTAAAACACTACCAACAGGATGTATAAAGGAAGAAATGCTTGGTGGCAGACAAAATGCTTCAGAGGATTTTCTTCTCCGTTCCAGTGTAAAGGAGCATATCAATCTGTTCCCAAGAATGGAGAGCCACCTATTGTAGAGCAAAGACAAACTTCCAATATCTTTCTCCTGAGCTAAATTTGTGTCTTATGTACAAAATGTACAAGGAAAGTAACCGTGGCAAAGGTAGTGTGGCTTCAGGTCGCTATATCGGAAAGTCTTCAAAGAAATGAAGCTTATAGTTCCAAAGTCCCGAGGACACTTGTGGCCTCTGTGAAACTTTTCACAAGGGGTCACCAGCTGAGAAAGAGTCCATCAGAGAAGAATATGAGAAGCACAACTCAGAAAAGGTCAAAGTCAGGGAACTAAAGGCCAAGTCCAAGGAAAGAGCACAAAAGGACGGAAAGCATGTGGCTGCAGTCTTTGATCTTCAGCAAGTTATATATCTCCCTAAGAGTTCAAGATCGGAATTATTTTACAAGAGACGCCTGAGTAACTACAACTTTACAGTCTACGAACTCGCTTCTCACGATGCTTGGTGTTTTCTTTCTTATGGAGGTATTACAAAGAGGGGTGCCTGTGAGATTTCTTCCTACCTCCACCACTATCTCACCATGCTTGACAGAAAAGGCATTGAAAGTGTTGACTTGTATGCAGATGGGTGTGTTGGTCAAAACAAGAACAGCATTTCACTTTGCGGCGTAATTTTTCTCACGATATCGAGAAAGCTGCAAAATCTGACAAAATGGTGGCCTCAAAGAAGCAGAAAAAACAGATGGAATCCATCAACACCCGATTGCAGCTGGTGATGAAGAGCAGCAAATACAATCTTGGATACAAGCAGACATTGAAGTCACTCCGCAACGGCAAGGCAAAGCTTGTCATCCTTGCCAACAACACAACTCCACTCAGGAAAAGCGAGGTTGAATACTACAACATGTTGGCCAAGACTGGTGTCCATCGCTACAGTGGAAACAACATTGAACTGGGAACAGCTTGCGGAAAGTACTTCAGGGTATGCACACTATGCATCACAGATCCTGGTGACAGTGACATCATCCGCAGCATGCCATCTGAGCAGACCTCGTAAGGTCGTAGCAGCAAGGGGGTCAGTTCTTGGGGTCAAATAAATCATATTGTCTTGTGCAAAAAAAAATAAAAAAATAAAATAAAGAACAGCATTGTGGCAATCATGATGCAACAATTCGCTGAAAATTCAACCTCTGTGAAAAAAATCACAATGCGATACTTTCCAACTAATCATGGGCAGTCAGAGGGGGATGCAGTCCACAGTGTAATCCAAAGAAAACTGAACAGTATTCAAGAAATAATGGTCCCCGCACAACTTGAAACAGTGATCAGAATGTCAAGAAGTAGTCCAAGACCGTACAATGTTGTGAAGGTCAATGCACATGTTCTCAAAGACTGGAAAACCATTGGTCAGCAGAGCGGTATCCTTCGAGTTAGAGAGTCTCAAAATGGGCAGCACATCGACTGGACAAAAGTAATGGCTCTGTTGTTCACAAAAAACTGTGCAAGAGATATTGGGTTCAAGCAGTCCCAAAGTGAAGAAGAGTTCGACATCATTTCTTTAGATGGTGTTCGAAGAAGTGAAGCAGATCTCTCCAGTATGTTGGAGCAACCTCTTTATAGGTCTGGGCCACCAAAGCTCCCTTTTTCCAAGTATTTGGATCTTCAGTCACTTTGCACAGGAAATACCCCAACTATTTGGGACAGTGACTGTCAAAGATTTTATCAGTCTCTGCCTCACTAGTTTGAATAAAGGTTTCAGAATCATGACAACTGTCTGAATGTTCCTTTTTTCTGTCTTCATCATCTTTGTCATCACCATCATTATCATTACTGCTATTGGTGTTATGACTAACATCGTTATTTTCATAAGTGCCTCTAGTTCATCATCATCAGTATTGGTATTATTATTTCCATTATCATCATAATTATGATAATGAAAATATCATCATCATTACTATTACTACTATTATTAATTGTTCTTATTACTATATCATCATTATCTTCATCATCATCCTCACAGCTATGAATGACAGTGTCGGTTAAAAAAAAAGACAGTCATTGCTATGAATATTGTCTAAATATGTATCGTTGAAGAGCTTGTAAACTGAGATGCTGTCTTAGCAACTTAGGAGTGATAAATAAATATAATGCTAGAAATTCATGTAGTATTCATATTCATTTAAAGAAAACCAAATACATGTAAATATTTAATTAGTTTTCGGGATAGGAGATTCAAATTTATGATTTTTTATTTCGGAATGTGGTAAGTTGTTTTTTTTCTATTTATCCTCAATTGAGGTACTTTATTATTCATAAAATATCTAAAGATACAGGTTTTTACATTAACAAAATTCACATATCACACGACAATATTTTACAAGAAATACAAAAAATACAATAAAATATGTTACTTACACCACCAGTCACAATTCTTCGGCCCGCTGTCACCCGTCGAGAACCAGAGAACAATAGATTCAGTGGGCTGAATCCTTTGTTCTCCGGCTCCAACAGGCCAGCCAACAGCGGACCATAAAAACCGTGACTGGTAGTGTATTCACTCAAAGTAAAAACGTATCTTCCGTAATTCAGTTTCATTAAATATTTTCTGATTATACTTTAAACTTAGGTGAAATCTTATTTCTGCTTTCAAATATTTCAATAGATAGTTTCCATGTAACACATGTTTCTTTTTTATCATTACATTCTTAGACATAATTCTTATATACAGTATATTGGGCATAATTAAGGATGAAATTGACGAGTTTTGTTTTTCGGTTGCCTATATCATATCCTATAATAATCATTTTTTCATTAATGTCAATATCAAGGCCAAAAATATTCCGAATAAGACACGAAACTATTTTCCAAAATAACCTCACTTTTTTGCATGTCAATAAAAATGACATATTATAGTTTCTTTGCAATTGCAAGTACGACATAAATTATCATTCAATATTCCCCATTTGCATAAATTGTCTTTGCTGGGCAATATTTTGTGGAAAAGTTTAAAATTAAATTGTTTTATTTTATTGTCATTAATTTGCTGAAATTTGAATTTAAATACTTCACTCCAATCAAATTCGTTTGACAAGTCTAAACGATCTTGCCAAAAATGTAAACAAACGGGTTCTTCTTTATATTTATCCACTAACAAACTGTAATAGTGTTTAGCTGAAATTTTCTCGACATTTATAGAGTCACCTGTTGCTAACTCAATCACATTGGGTTCTTCTTTTTGTAGCCGTTGTGGGGTTCTTGTATTACGTAATTTCTCTAACCAGAAGTGTGGAAATGCCTTTTTGAGTTTTGACATTTCGAAAGAAGTAAGCAATTGTCTGCGATTAAAATAGTTGCTAATACATGAAAAATCTTTCCAAATCCCATCTTCTATAATCTGTCCCACTGTATAAATCCCCTCTTTGATCCAGTTTTGAAAAAATAACGTTTCTTTTTCATGTTTTATATTACTATTATACCAGATAATTTCTTGGTTTACATTGCAAACATTAAACATGTGAATATACTTTATTTCAGACCACGATCTAAAAAGGTCAATGTAAAACACTGGTAATTGTTTTCTTTTGCATATTCTTATCATATCATTTTTTGGGCAATTAAATCTCAAATACATAGGAATGTCAGCAATTTTACTGATCCAATAATTGAATAAAATTTTCTATGAAGTTTTTTCACCTGAGATATTTTTTGAATCCATGATAAACGAAGAGAAGAACATTTGTAAATTAAATTGACCATTCTAAGGCCTCCTTCTATTTCAGAATTACAGCATACATTTCGCTTGACCTTTTCAGCTTTGGAATTCCATAAAAAAAGAGTATATTAATCTATTTACCAATTTTATTATTTTCAATGGTACTGGGACTGCTGTTGCTGTATATACTAATTGAGAAGTGACTAAATGCTTTATGACAGTCACCTTCTCATACAAAGTTAGTTTTCGCATTTTCCATAAATCTAAAGTACTTTTTATTTTCTTCACTTTACCTTCCCAATTTAAGTTTTCAACTTCTCTATGAAATTTTCCAACATAAACCCCGAGACATTTTATAGCATTTTCTGTAAATTCCAAATCCTCAGTGTTTTGGACATTGATATTTAATCTCATGAATTAAGATTTTGACCAATTAATTTTGGGACCGACATTTTTACCAAAATTTTCTACTTCTCTCATTATTTCTTTAACAGAGTTGACAGAATCTGCAAAAATTGTAGTATCATCTGCAAACTGAACTAGGGTTAGGTACTTGAATACCTCTAATTTCTGAATTCTGTTTAACTTTTGCTGCTAAAACTTCTGCCAAAATAATAAACGAAAGGGCAGACAATGGACATCCTTGTCTTACACCCCTGTTAATCGAAAACCTTTTAGATATCCAACCATAATTCATTATTTTACCACTGGCGTTATTATACAAAGTCTTAATCCATTTAATAAACGAATTTTTAAAACCAAGTTCTTCTATTAAAGTGTATAAGAAATTATGATTAACGGTGTCAAAGGCTTTCTTAAAGTCTAATGACATAATGATACCAGGTGTTTCAATTATGTCCTGTACAAGTCTCATGCATTCAGGTGCAGAACGATTTTTCATAAAACCAAACTGATCTTCAGATACAATGCAATGAATGATTTTCTTCAATCTAACAGTCAAAACACGAGCTGCTAATTTGTAGTTTATATTAAGAAGTGATATGGGCCGCCAATTATCTAGAAGATTTTTGTTGCCCTTTTTATACAAAAGAGTAAGGATGGCTTGACTTTGAGTTGAGGACAATTGCGTTTTGTCATATCCCTGATTCAGGCAACTACCATCTGTTTCAAGTCCTCCCAAAAACATTTATAAAATTCAACACTTAAGCCGTCACTACCAGGAGACTTGTTCAGATTCATTCTCTTTAGTGCAAGCCAACATTCATTTTCTGTAAGCTTTCCCTCACATATATTTGCTTCTTCATCATTCAAAACATATAACTTTAAGTTACCTATATATTCTTTAAAATTAGTTCTTACATCATCTTTTTGATACAGTTTAGTATAGAATTCATGTATATTTGACAAAATTTTCTCATCTTCCTTAATAATCTTTCCATTAATATCAATACAGTCTATTTCTTTCTTTTTGCCTTTTGCTTTTTCAAGCTGGAAGAAATATTTAGACGATTTCTCTCCAAACTCTAGCCACCTTGCTCTTGAGCGAACATACGCAACTTTGCATTGATATTCATACCATTTATTGATCTCACGTTTTAAACGACTAATTTCGTCTACATCTTTACTACGTCGATCTTTATCTAGTTTTTCACTAAGTTGATTATATCGTTTTTCAATGTATGTTACATGTTCCCTCTTCTTCCTTGACACGTCAGAAGCATACTTAATGCTAAACTCCTTTATTTTAACTTTACACATCTCCCACTTCAATTGATTATAATCAAAATTGTTATATTCCATTTTGATCTTTTAATAACATTTTTTATGCCTTTTTTATACATTTCATCATCAAGTAAGGAATTGTTCAATTTCCAAAAACCCTTTCCCCCTTTTTTGTTGTCACCTGAAGTTTCATCGAAACAGCATTATGATCACACTTTAATACTGGTTTAATATCAAGAGAATGCACGTACGGAACAAATGCCTTGGAGACTAGCCAATAATCAAGCCGTGAATATATATTGAGTGATAACTGCCTCCAAGTAAATTGTCTCCTCTCTGGGAAGTTCTTTCTCCATACATCTATTAAGTTATTACAGTTTTGTAATTTAATAAACCATTTTTTAGGTAAGTATGTATATGACATTCCACTTGTATCCAGCTTTTTATTTTGCACACAATTCCAGTCTCCTCCTGCAATCATAATATCATTCTGTTTCTTTAACCTGTTCACCCAACTATACAGTGACGCATAAAATAACTCCTTCTGTGCATTTTTAGCAGGAGCATATACATTCAGGCAAAAATAAACAAGATCATGACTCATGAATCTTAATGCTATGGACCTACCATCACCTTTGGCATACATATCAATGATATTAATGTCAAGATCCTTTCGGATTAAAATAGCTACACCTTTTGAGTGTTTCGTTCCATGATCATAAATTCCTAAACCTTTCCATTCATTTGAAATAAAATTTTCCAGGTCTTTTGACAAAAAGTCTCTTGTAAGAATGCAATGTCACATTTTTGACGTTTTAACCATCAAAATACTTTCTTTCTTTTAAGTGTGTCACATATTCCACGTACGTTTAACGATACAAAGTGAATAGACTCTGTCATATATCAATTATTAAGATCCAAATGTTTCATATTCATATTTCTTCGAACTCACTTCTTCTTGTTCTTTACTGGTTTAATTTTCCTTTTCTTGGTCTTATATTCTTTGTTTTTCCCGGCAGCTTTCGATGGAGAGGTCTCTGGTGACAACGTAGATTCATCGTCCTCGCTATTCGTGTAGACGCTATATGTTTCGTCATCATATTCTCCGTACGTTTGCTGTCTTGCTCGCTGTTCGTCTTCGTTATGTTTTGGCGTTGTTCCACTAGCCTTCACCTGTGATCGCGTGCCGTACGTTGCTCCATGTGAACTTCTCGACGCGGTTCCCGCGCTGAAAGAAGCTGATCGCGTCCTCATCGGTGATTGAAGATCGATAGCCTCGGATGTATCCGAATCTCTGCTCTCTGACGGTTGCTGAACAAGCTTATTGATGAAGTCCGCGAGACGAGTTTGTCGCGTCCTGTTGCTTGGATTCGCAGAGTCGATGGACTGCGTTGAATCGCTATCCTTGAGTTGTCGTAGCGGTGAAGCACGAGGCGTTGCTATGTGATTACCTGGTGTGCGGTTGTTTTGTGGGCAGGCATTCTTCATATGACCAGTGTTTTTATAAAGCTGACATTTTACATCATTGTGACATCTGGATACATGGTGTCCCGATTCAAGGCATCTGGAGCATGTGACTGGGCCAGCTGCACCGGAGTGCTCGGGTTGTCCAAGATCGATACACGCGTCCGATAAAGTTGGTCCCGAATAACGTACATTTTCCTAGGCAACGGTTGTGTTGGTGGGGTAATATATAATACCCGATCCCTGTTTAGACAGTTTGTAAGTTGACCGTTCACTCTCAGTTTTTGGCGATAGATATCTCCTTGAATCTCGCATTTCCGGTTTTCTATCTCCCTGCGTATGACTTCGTCGCTGACGGACAGCGGGATATCTTTCACGGTCACTCTGGTGAGGTTTTTGTCCCTAGACCTTGTGAAAGGATTCACATCGTAGATTGCGACGGTTGCTCCGCGGATTACCAGTCCATTGGATATCAAATTGACGCGGTCTTCATGGGATTTCAAATAAATTCTCCATAAACGGCGAATATTTGCTGGATTCCCACTATGTTGTCTAGACTGAGCGTTTTGGCTAAGGCAACGTATATTTCCTCACCTGTGACCTGTTTCTTATCGTCATTCCTGATATCATCCACACGTAGAAAAATAGGCTTGGGTCCTTTGGGCATGTGTGTTTCTGGGCGTGGCGTCGCTATATGTGCATACATAGTGCGTGTGTATCCTAAACGCATTCAGTGTCACATACGCCAAACAGTTAAACTCCCGATAGGCTAAAGTTCCATAGGCTAAAGATTACAAACAGATGGTTGTCCAATTTCGCGATATTTCCAGATATTAATTCCGTAATGGAGAGGATGCTAGAGTGATGTCTTAACACCTCGAAAGCGCCCTCTATCTCGGAATCTGGTAAGTTTGATATTTAGGAGTTGAGTTTTCATTGATAACTTGTTATTATATCTGGTAAACTTCTGGCAAGTTATCAGGTTGTCAATACAATTTTTTAAGTAAAAAAAATGAAGATGTAAACTTTCATTGCCTGACTACATTCTGAGCAATGTTGACAATTCAATTTAAATTATTGAAACTTACATGTAATATATCTTTACACTGAGTATAATATTGCAGACTAGACAGACGAATATTAATGAACCATTTTAATCTTGTATCATATATTTAGTCATTGAACAGTGTACAGCTTTAATTGAAATGAAATGTTATTTATGATTGAAGGGATATACTCAAAACAGAATGACTAATTTTCTTGTCACAGAAATTGAACCATACCCTTATTAGATCTGGAAAACTTCTCGCAAGTTATCAGGTTGTCAAAACATTTTTTTAAGTATTATAAAATTTGAATATGTAAACATTCTCTGCAATTTCGACAATTTGAATTATTGAAATTTATATATATTTGATATTGCAGTCTAGACACAAATATTTATGAACCATTTTAATCTTGTATCATATATTTATTCAATGAATTGTCTAATTGAATTAAAATGTTATTAATTATTGAAGGTATTACTCAAGATAGAATGAATCTATTTTTTTTGTGACAGAAATTGAACCATATTGTAATTAGATTGTGAAATGCATGGAAATAGTAGGAAATGTAATTTAGGAGAATTGCTGAAAAGAATGTCAATGAACTGGATCTTTCAATTTTGTTTCTATGCTCTTTAATTTAATAAATTTCCCTTTATCTTTTTAAAATGAATGGTATGAAATTATGAATTAATTTTATCTAATTTGTCCTTTACGTATATCATTTACTATTACTATCTTCCTATGACGGCAATCCCGGGATGGCATGTCTCCCCCCCCCTCTTTTTTTTCTACTGGGGGTTCATTCACCCTCGAACCCCCATCCAAATCTAAATATATATTTTTGTATATTCCAAGTCATGAGGCCTAATTTAAGTTAGTCCCTTCTTCATATTACAAGAGTTATTTTTTATGTTAAAAAAAATTATCGGTTGCATAATATTTCTTAGCAAAATTTTCAAGCTGTTTTGCATATCATACCGCTTGTGAAGACCAACCAAGTACTGGTACTTGGGAAGAGCTAGTGGTTTCCGGGTGGTGGTCTAACATCTGATGAAAGGGTCCGAGAGGTAAAAAAGGGAGACTGAATGGAAGACGAGTGTGTATGTTATATAAAGTGACCTTTGCGAGAAATAACGTAGAAACTATTGATTATCTACTCAACATCGTGGTAGAATGATGATTAATATTATTATTCCACTATGTATAACTCTTATGTATTATGATTTTGATTTTGATTTTTTTATTCAATGTTATTAGATATAACACTAATCAGAAGTTCAGGAATCACTAACACAAAGCAAAGCAATTTTTTATTGATTGCATTGATAAGAAAAATAATAAAATCAATTGTACAATCCATTATAAAGCTTTGTGTTTCGGGGTCCATGCTTTATGCATGCATTAATGATAGGATCAACATAAAAAAGTCCTTTCGTGAGAAAACAAATCGCACAGTATAGTTTACTTAATTCTTTTTCACGAACTGACAAGAAAATCCACAAGCCCATTCCTTTATCATTCCACAACAAATTATATACCATTGCAAAGAACTATTTATAAGCGATGCTTTTACGTATATAATAAAGATTTAAACTAAATAGAATAAGCTTTAAACTTGAATTGATTACAATTTATTAAATTTATACATAGTTCAACAAAATGGCAATGCATGTTAACTGCGCACCATAAAATTGCCAGTTCGTTGTAAAGTTTTTGAGTGCGCATACTGAATATTTCCTTTTCACGAAGTGGGAGGCAATTTTAACATCAAATTGACGAAATTTACGTTTATCAAATTAAATTTTGCTTTAATATTCAAAAATTCAAAATCTGCTCTTTCTAGACATGATAAACTTGTTCCCTGATTCTAATGTAAACAATATGTATTAAACATTCAAAAGCGAATTTCTTGGAATCGAGATTTCATGAGCCGCGCATTTATCTGCCACTTCGTGATACAAGGGACGAGGCCTAAGGATATTTTGTCATCATATATCTTCTATTTCTATTCCTAAAACGTGTCGATACTTATTTATAAAAAAGGGACAATTTTGTTACTATGAATTCATACAATTTTTATTTCATATTTATTAATCTAATAAGCCTAGTTAGTGTGTGAAATCTGTTGACAGTGTATGAGGCCTAAAAACTGGAAATTTTAAGTATTTTTGTACTCATGAATAGGATTCATTGGTTGATATATTTTTAGCAAATAACGAGAGCGAAAATTGCGATCCGAAATTTTTAAATGGGAGGAATTTAAGTAGTTTGTTATAGAATTAATATATAGGTGTACATAACTCGCCAAAATGCGAGAGCACAGCGCTAGCTCATAGGCCTTCATTTTTTTTTTTAGAGTCGAGACACCTGAAAAGGGATATTTAGATAATGAAATACAAAAAGACAATAGGCAGGCCTACTTGGCAAATAATGCGAGTGCACAAAATGTTGCAAATATTGATTCACACCATAAAACAACGGACATTTTCCAGAGCACTTAAAAAATAATTTTTGGTAAATAAAAATTTTAAAAAATGAAAGATCGATGTCCGAGCTGAATTACGTTTTGTATATTGACTTCAAAACTTGATATTTTAAACTTTATACATGTATCAGCATATATTGACCGAGATATGTTTCTCATCAAACAGGCAATGCGAGCGTGATGCGCGAGCGAAATTTTAATAGGCCTATAGTGACAAAATATTTTTCAAAAATTATTTTCCAAGTCTTCTGACCTTATTTTATTCACTCGTCTTCCTCCTTTTATGTTTAGTCTTCTTTTTTCTCCTATCTTTTTTTCTTTCTTTTCCCCAAATTATTTGCTCCGTCAATAGGGGGAGGGGCACTCAGGCCCCCTGGATCCGCCTATGTTAGTAGTTGTTATGATGAACACGATGTATATCTATTAAGAAATGAATGCAAGCGCAAAGCGCTAGCTGAACACTTTTATAATGATCAAATGAAAAATACATTTTAAGTTGTCAGGTTAGAATATCAAACATTTCAGCTTGTGCTTCTCATTCGCATGAAAAAAAAACACTGTGAGGTCGGGAGGCATATAAAACTAAACAATTTATTGATGCCAGCGCGAAGCGCGAGCTCAATTTTTATATACTGACTTAAGGAGGTCTAAGGTATAATTCCTATTCTAATTGCTTGTCCTCTTTCTCTTCTTTTTTCTGTTTCTTATTCCTTTTTTGCGCCACCATGGGAGGGGGGGAATCTTTGCCCCCTGGATCGGCCTATGTATGTTGACTTGAAAAACACTAACACTTACATGTGGGATTGATGCAGAGGATGCAAACCTCATTGATGAAATATTGCGAGCGCGTAGCGCGAGCTGAATTTGATCATAACCCTTTTTTGTGACCATGAACAGGATATCTATCTCGCTAAACAGACTTAAAACTCGAAAACATTGTTTTTGTCTATTATCGTAAAAACGGGATATTTTGATTCAGCCGCATTAATTAAGCTTTTTTGGCAGGACATATATTTCACTATAAACAAGCGATACGAGCAATGTTGCGCCCCCGGTCGAATATGAATTTGCATGAAGCCCCCTAAGTTCAAGGTCAATTTGGCGCTCTCGGTTGAACATAAACTTGGCGCCCCCATGTGAAATATCACTTTGCCCCCCCCCCTCTGAAACATGTATTTGTCCCATTATGGTCAAAATTCAAATTAGCGCTCCCCTAGTTCGAACATCAAGTCGGTGCCCCGCTAGATCGAACATCAAATCGACGTCCTGGGGAGCGTTTTATCAATATTTTCATCCGACAAGTTGTCAGATCTGACATCTTTCCATAATTTTGATTGGCTGAGAGGCACCGTTCCTAAAACTGTCGGATAAATTGGGACTTGTCGGATAAAACGTCCGACAAGTCCTTTCAGGATACGCCCCCCGGGTCAACATCTCCCTCTTTCGTTTCCCATCTCCTTTTCTTTTTTTTTCTTTGTCTTATCCTCATTCCCCTTCCTTTCTCTCTCTCACTCTTTCCCCATCTTCCTCTCCCCTTTTCTTATTCTCTTCTTTTCATTCCTCCTCTCTCTCTTTCTCTTTATTTTCCCATTTTCTTTTTTCTTGTTTCTTTTTTCTTGCCTTCCTTAATTCTCCCCTTACTTTCTCTCTCTTTTCTTCGAGTTTCGAGTATCAAGTCAAGATTTCAAGTATCAAGTCTGAATTTTGAGTATCAAGTCAAAATTTCGAGTATCAAGTCTGAATTTCGAGTATCAAGTCTGAATTTTGAGTATCAAGTCAAAATTTTGAGTATAAAGTCTGAATTTCGAGTATTTAGTCTGAATTTCGAGTATCAAGTCTGAATCTCGAGTATCAAGTCTGAATTTCGAGTATCAAGTCTGAATTTCGAGTATCAAGTCAAAATTTCGAGTATCAAGTCTGAATTTCGAGTATCGAGTCTGAATTTCGAGTATCGAGTCAACATTTCGAGTATCAAGTCAAAATTTCAAGCATCAAGTCAAAATTTGGTTTCAATTGGATTTTGGTCCTGGGATGGCAATGCTAAACCAGGGTCTAGCCTCTTGGAAGACTAACAGTAACACTAAACAGTAACAGTTAAGTGACAGATCTAATCTAGTTCTAGACTAGATCTACATCATGCATGTAGATCTGGCCTATATTGGAAGCCTGAATCTAGACCAAGTAAAAATAACGGTTCATTTGATATTATGAAAATGACGATTAACGTACAGGCATAACAGTAGACCCTAGGCCTAAGTTAGGCCCTCAGTTCCTAACGTTATTTCCACAGTCACAGAGTTTGGCCAATGCACTGCAGTGACCAAATCTCGATCTCGAATTCTAGAAGTCAGAAGATCCCCTACTAATAGTAGATCTGTAGATCTAGGGCCGAATAGAATATATGCCTAACGTTAGCCTCAGGGCCTAAAATTAAGTTAAAAGTAAAGATAGATCTAGGGCCTAGATCGAACGATAGATCTAAGGTATTTAGGCCTAGCGCAGATAACCTCAGCTTAACCTATACGGTTTGCCGTTTTATTCTTTCCTTCCTTTTCCTGCTTTTCCCTATTTATGTTCCTTCTTTCTTTCCCTTTCTTTTCATTTTCCCTTTCCTCTTTCCTCTCTTTATTTCCATTTCCCATTCTCTCTCACTTTTTTCTTTATTTTCCCGGTGAAATCCGCCGGGGGCGGGCAGCTCCCCCCCCCCCTCCTCGCCTGTTACGGCTTACGCCATCGATCTATAGGCATGGTCACACCGCCCGAGCGTTGTTGGAGCGGTCTTAGAGCGGTCGTGGAGCGGAGAGAAAAAAATAATCACCGCTCGCTCCCGTTCACCATTTTCGATTTCGATTGTTTTAGTTTGTGATCGATTTTTGTTTTTGATTTTTCCCCAATTTTGTGAGCGAAATTCGACCCCCTCTCCCTACCGCTCCAAGACCGCTCAAACAACGCTCGGGCGGTGGGACCAGGCATTTATGTTAGAAATGAATCTAATGTTGCAGTTTTTGGACAGAAAGAAGCTTATATCTTCATGAAAGTTACAGCATAAATTTCCCGTAAATTATGTCCAAACCAATCTTTGTCGATATCGTTACATTGGTTGGGCTTGTTACAACCAGGGTGACCAGATTTCACAAAATGAAATACGGGACAATCGACAAAGCACGCTACATGAGCGGATGGTCTTAACAAAAGTAGATCAACAAAGAAGGCTAAATGTTAGACTTGCGAAAAATATAAAGATTTGGGAGTGTGAACGAAAGAATGAAAGAGAGAAAGAATAGGCGAAAGAAAAGAGATGAATTCAGAAGAAAAAAATTAAAGGGGAAGATGAAAAAAATATAAAGAATTGGAAGAGATGAAAGAATGAAAGAAAAGAAAAAATAAACGAAAAAAAAAGAAGAATTGAGAAGAAAAAAAATAAAGGGGAAAATGAAGGGGAAAAAAGAAAAAAGGAAAGAAAGTTAGAATAAGAGATGGATGAAAAAAATATTTAAAAAAGATAGAAAAAAGGTTTCCGTCATTCTTTGAAAATCAATATAGGAAGAAAAAAGAGATGAAGGAAAAATTAATAAATGTGTGAAAGAAAAAAATAAAGGTGAGAAAGGAAAAAGGAAGATAAAAGGAGGAAAGAAAGAACGAAGAAAAACACGAAAGGGGGGAAGGAAGGGAGAGAAATAATAAGGGAAGTAATTAGAAGAAAAGATAAAAGAATGAAAAAGATGAAAGAGAGGGAGGGCAAATGGAGGAGAGAATGAAAAAAAAGAAAATAAAGGAGAAAAAGAAGAAAATGAGAGGAAGGGAGAACACAAAGAAAAGTTTAAGGATAGAAAGAATAAAGGAAATAAAAAAAGAAAGTTAAAAAAGAAGGAAAGTAAGAGAAAGAAAAATTAATAGAGAGAGAGATAAAGGATCAGGAAAGAAAGATAGGAAATGAAGATAAAAAAGGGCAATCAGGAAGGATAGAAGGATGAAGAAAGAAGGATAGAAAAGAAAAGGAAGAAAGAGGACAAAAGTTCAACTTTCAAGCAAACCCCAAAAAAATCTTATCAAAGAAAAATCATAATGGTATTTGCTGGGTTTTAATGTTTCTTTCAAACTGATCTGTTTTGAAAATGAATAAAATTTCAAAGTGAAACATTGTCAAACTTAATAATTAGATGAAACATCGCGGCATCATACATAGGCATCTCTCCCATCCCATTAATAAATTCGCACAGATCACAAGACTCAAAACGAAAGTTGAAACAACTAGATCTATAGTTATGAAAACTCAATAAACTGGTTCCTCTGATTACATCTCCACATCAGTAATCTGATAATCCATATTATGATTATGACTATTTTCCGCCGATCTTGTGATTATTTTGGTGGAAAAACTGTTTATCATGAGAAATTGTTTGCGCCATTGAGAATCTGCTCCGGTCCTACATGCCTAGCTAGTAGCCTGTCACACACAGGCAGAAGGCCAGTTTGTTTGCAATGCATTAAATTAAGAAAATTACCGCACAACTTCCAAAAAGTTTACAGTTCTCGATTTTATTGTAGTCTCTGCTTCGTCATAATTATTTTGGTTATTTGATGAAACTTTGTCACTTTTAAATGTATTGACTATATTTTGTTCAATATTCTGAAATACGGGACAAATCGGCGTCCCGGGAAGGTGTGTCGGGACGCCGAGACAAAGGGGCAAAATACGGGACGATCCCGGGAAATACGGGATGTCTGGTCACCCTGGTTACAACCGATAATGTCGCACCAACGCACAATGTCGCAGTCAACGCATAATGTCGTAGTTTTTTTAACGCATAGTCCAGGGGGTTATTGTCCCCGGGAGATGGTAAATGTTCCCGGTGGTAATTGCCCTCGGGAGTAATTATCCTCAGGGGTAATTGTCCGGGGGTTTGTCCAGGGGGCCATTGTCCTCGGGGGGGGGGGGGGTAATTGTCCTCGGGGATTGTCTTCAAGGGGTAATTGTCCTTGGGGGTGGTTGTCCGTAAGGCGATTGTCCGGGAGGTAATTGTCCCAGAACCGGTGATTGGACCTAATGGTGATTGGACCCATGGCAACGATACCGAATGATTGTTAGCCGAAATGGGTTTAGACGAAGTGATAGCGAACGAACTGAAATTGACGAAATGAGAGCAGACCAAGTGCTTATTAGACAAATTGGCTATTCAAAAGGTAATGATATTGGACAAAGTGGATATTGACCACTTGAAAAAAAATACAAAAAAAGACTAAATGATAGTAAACAAAACGGCTATTAGACCAACTGGCTATAAGACGAGATGTTAATTAGACGAAATGGTTGTTGGACTATGTTGATGGTTGACTAACTAATGGTAGACGAAATGATATCAGACCGTGCGATAATGGGGAAAAGGGCAGTAGACGAAATGGCAATAAATCGATAAATATCCATACAAAGATTTATCCTGATTTCCAAATCACTTAATTCTCTTTCTCGTGTCTCAAAATACTTAGTGACAGCATATTTCATATCTTATCTGTAGGCTCGAGTCCTGAAGAAACTACCGCTGCGACATTATGCGTTGCGGCATGTGACATTATGCGTTGACACTTTGCTACATTATGCGTTAGAAAAACTACGACATTAGGACTGCGACATTATGCGTCGGACGCTATGCGTTGGTGCGACATTATCGGTTGTAACAGGGCTTTTCCTTGATGCAACTAAATCACACCCGATTTCTCTCGATGCCCAGCCGGCTAGAAGCCCACAGTTAGCACGGCGGTAACTACAAGACAGTGCAAAGCACATGCGGTACCGGTACCGTACCTGTGGTACAGGCTGCCCTGTACTGTGCGATGATGACGTAAACAGTTATGAGTTAGATCTAACATTTAGATTTCACAGACCCCGGCACATATACGGTACCAAGTTATGTTGTTCTTTTACCCCCCAAAAAACGGTAGCAAATAAAGAAATCAACTTAGATCACAACAAATAATATAAAATGTGTAAATAACTGTATTCATAAAAGTTGCAAGGGACGTAATGAGGAAGATTTAATAATAACACGTGTTTGTTGTTTAGTATTAGCCCGTTATATAGTCTAGTACGCCGTGTATCGGTTTAACGACGGCTCGAAGTTATGACGATGACTCGAAGAAAACTGCTTAAACTCGAAAAACTGCTTAACCTCGAAAAATCAGCTTCGACTCGGAAAACTGCTTAGACTAAAAAAATTCGCTTAAACTCGAAAAACAGCTTAAACTCGAATAAAGCTTAATAAGATCGAAAAACTGCTTAAACTCGAAAAACAGCCTTAGACTCGAAAAACTGCTTAGACTAGAAAAATTGCTTAAACTCGTAAATCTTAAAGATTTCACTAAACAATAATGCAAGCCTGGCGTTGAATTCAAGCTAAAATTTAGGTGGATATGCTGATATAAAAAGGTTATGCCCATAAAAGAACCCACTTACCTGAAAAGGGTATTTTAAGATTATATTTTCAAATCTATTTACAAGATAAACAAAATATGTGAGCGTTAAGAACGAACTAATTTTTGTTATAGACCTATGGATAGGCATGAGAAAGTCAAGACTAAAACTTTCGGACATTTTAATAACTGAGGATGACCGACCAGGATGTGTATCTCATAGACAAGACCCATTCTGGAAAAAGAGGCCTATATAATCTTGTAGAAGCATTTTGGGGTAAAAGCTGGGAACCGGACTATTTCACACAATTCAAATATGCTGACTCTGATAAGATCGGTTCCCAAGCTAATTTCTCACGTTTTGACCACCTGAATTTGCATAAACAAAATGGCTGCCAAATTGACAATTCAGAATGTTATTTCGACAATGTTCTTTAATTATATTTGCTTTCACAGACATAAGTACTGCAAAATCCTGCATACATACGTGTACCTTTCTGGTAAATTTGTTACCTTTGCTTGCGGCTAATTAATTATGCAAATTTATGCATATTTTGGATCATTATGCTATAATTTGATAATTTCAGCTCAAATGTTTATATATTTGGTATAAATAGCATTTGCATCATTACAAATAATTGTGCGGCCCTTAGAATATAATCACAGTGAATAGTATAACGGTAAGTTACCCGGAAATAAAGTTCTGTATTTTCAAGATTGATTTCAAGTATAATTTATATGCGGTGGTTGTGGATGTGTTTTGGGAGAGATCTGGTATTGGAAGCTGACCACGTGAGTGAATGACACAACTGATCTGGGTCCCGTCTAATGAGTTAATAGAAGAGAGAAAAGAGAGAGTGACGGGAGGGAACCCATCACAATTTGGTGGCAGCGGTGGGGTAGATCAGCTTAATAGGATTTGGACTGGATTTTTAATTTTGTTGAGGGTTTACTTCAAGTTTCACCGCACCTACAGGCGCACCGGCAGGCTGTTTCACCTATGTACACCTTAACCCAACTCACCAATGGTTACCACCTGCAAGGCGGTATACATCAGCACCTACAGGCCATTTCATCTAGGTGGCGCCTTGAATAATTTCAGCAGTGTTTAAAACATATATACAGGCGATACATCAGCACCTTCAGGCCCCTTTATCAAGGTGGCGCCTTGAAGTAGTGTTTAACACCTACATGCGACACACAAGCACATATACATGCCTTTTCATCTCATTGGCGCCTTATACAATTAGAGCAGTGTTCAGCACGCACAGGCGATACACATGACCGCACCTGCAGGCGCTTTCACTCTAACTCACGTCGCCTTAAGCAACAATTGTTTGACACGGCCGGACAAAAGGTACACAAAACAGCACGTGTATACTCCATTGTCATCATCTACGGGATCTTCGTGCTGTTAAGCTCCTTTGTCATCGTGACTCCTGCAGGCGCTTTCTATTACTTGGCACCTATATTATAGGCGCAAAATCGGTGCACAATTACTAGTGTGTTTTCAATTGCAGACGCCTTTATCAGCTCATCCTATTCATCAATTTTCTGCCAAGTAGGCATTGAGTACCACAAGGATCCATATTAGGTCCGCTACTCTTTCTAGTACTTATTAACGACCTGCCGAATGTAATAAAGAATGGTCAAGTTACAATGTATGCCGACGACACAACATTATTTTTATCAGGATGTGATATAGATAGTATGAAATTGGCTTTACAAGAAGATGTAAATGCTTTAAACCAATGGTTAAAATTAAATAAATTGATTCTCAATGTTGAAAAGACAAATATGATGATTCTGGGATCAAGACAAAGAATGAACAAATATAATAATTCAGATTCAGATATCTCTATCACATTTGATGGTAAAGTAATAAATAAGGTTCACTCCACTAAGTGTTTAGGTGTCATAATAGACGATAAACTTCTTTGGCATGATCATGTAGAACACGTTAGTAAAAAAGTATGTGCTGCTCTCGCCATACTGAAAAGGGCTAATCCATTCATTGATGTTACCACTGCTAAACTAATCTATAACTGTTTAATCCAAAGTCAAATTGACTATTGTTGTGAGGTATGGGGTTTAAGATTTATCACACAAACAAATCAAATAATAAAATTTCAGAAACGTGCTGCCAGAATAATACTCAAAGCAAACGTCCTCACCCCTTCTGATCAGTTATTTAAAACACTTGAATGGTTCTCCTATCCCCAAAGAGTAATGTATTTTCGATGTATATTTATATTTAAGAGCTTAAATAATTTATCTTCCGACTTTTTTAATGAAAATTTTAAATTAGTATCCGAAAAACATAACGTAAATACAAGATCCGCCTCCAATCTACTACTCGATGTCCCAAAATGCAATACTGAATACTATAAATGCTCATTCATTATTTCCTCAATATCAATGTTCAATTCCTTGCCCCTTCATTTAAAAACCCTATCCACACTCTCTAGTTTTAAAAAAGAACTGAAATCATATATAATGTCCAGCAAATGTTAAAATGTCAATGATTCCTGTACCACAAATATTTTAGTGATTTAATTTTTCATGCCTTTCTGTCTTCTAATAATTATGTATGATTTATATGTTTTTACCTTGTTTTACATTGTATGTTTTACCACTTGTATATATATGTACTGTTTTTATGCTTTTAGGGCCCCTTTTGATACCAGCTTTTGCTGAAAGGGCACCCTATTGAAATATTGTTTAATAAATAAATAATAAATAAATAAACATGGCGGCGGGGGAACTTCAGTTGGAAGATGAATTAGAGGTATTGGTAGCTGAGTTGCAGCGCTCAAAGTTGCAAAGTAATGAGCTATGGAAAGAAAATCATGGGCTCCGTGAGAATTTGGGTCGCCTGATCAGTTCAATGGAAAGAAAGCCTTGTCAGACTGAGCAATATGCGGAGAGTGCTCCTCGCATCGATGAACGCCAACCTCCATTTTCACCTGTAGGCCGAACAGCATTCGAAGGATAGTCATTGGGAACCACCAATCTCCTCTACTACTAATAGGAGACATCTTCGATCAGAAATGGGGGAACCTATGCAAACAAACGGTCTACGAGGGAAACAACGAAACCATATGGGAGATACATGTAGCTCTGGACAGCCAATTACACATACATCTGTGCTGAAGGTCGCCAAACCCAACATAATTTCAGACAAGTTTGATGGTAAAGTTCCCTGGAGGGATTATTCAAGACATTTCGAGGCTTGTTGTTTAGCCAACAATTGGGGAGAAGAAGAAGCAAAGGTTTTTCTTAGCGCCAGTCTCCGTGGACCTGCAATCAAGGTTATTGGCGGTCCTAATGTTGATGTGCAGAACTTAGACTTCAAGGACCTCATTGGTCTTCTAGAAAAGAGGTTCGGACCAGGACAACTTGCAGAGAATTATCTACTGGAACTCAGATTTAGACGTCAAGGTAATCATGAAACGTTGCAGGAGCTTGGACAAGCTATACGGGACTTATCTGTACTAGCATATCCGGAATTGCATGAGGAGGCACAAGACCGCCTAGCTAGAACTCATTTCCTCGAGGCTATCGAAGATCAATCAACCAGAGAAGGTGTTTTCAGATCTCGTCCGCAGTCGATGGATGAGGCAATACAAGCAGCACTGACAAGTGAAAACTTCGTCAAACTTGAAGAGCAGCGAAGTAGAGGAAGGCCAAGACATGCCGTTCGGAAAGCGGAAAATGAGTCCGAATCTGCCATTCTGAATCTTCACAATGAGGTGCAGCTCCTACGTGAAAAATTGCAACATAAAGAACAGGAACGTGAAAAGAAGAAACCAAGGGGAAGAATCGACCCGAAAGAAAGATGGGCAACATTCGAATGCTACAATTGTCACAAAATGGGACATATTGCAAGGCATTGTCAACAACACAACAGAAACGACTAGAACTGCAATCGTTTCAGAACGATGTGCATGCATTGACGCCTCTGATTTAATAGAGGGCAAGAAACAGGAGGAGATCAAGAGAAAACTCTAGATGATATACATTCTCAAAATATTAGAGGGCGCTATTTCTTAAAGGAATGATCACTGATGCGTAAAACACAGTTGGAGTATGTGAAATGATACAATTGGCAAACCCTGAAAACATGAGACCAAAATAAATTCAAACAAGGAAGTTATGGCAATTTAACTATTTCAAGACTTTGCAATAGAAGGCGCTATTTTTAAAGGTTACGGTCCCTAATTATGGACAGTATGTCTACCAAATCAGAATGAATTTGGATGAGAAACGGAGGCAGGAGAGGACTAACAAAAATTACATGTTAATCAAATTGGATTTTGGCAGATTTTGCTTTTCATAGGAAATTACATTCTCGAGTCAAACAATTTCGTCCATTTTTAGACCATGTGGCCGCTGAAGAAAGAGAGAGAGAAAGACGCAGAGAGAGTAATAGAAATAAGCATACAAATTCGCTGACAATTCATCAACGTAACCCAGTGTTAAGTACATATCAGAACGATGTGCATGCATAAACTGAGTTTATCGCCTTATTGGACAAATGGCGTGCCATAGTACGTTCAGTTCGTTTTTGCGCGAAACCGATGCAATAGACACTGTGTACAATTCTGTTGTTGATAATGTGTACATAGTGAGCAGTATACCATGTGTTCAGATTGACTTATCTTGAAATTTTCTGTTGTAACCTATGTCGTATTTGGTATCACTGGAAAGAGTATTCCAATGCGGTGACATTGATACCACTTTTATTTGTGCGCAGGCAATAGACCGGAAGTAAATGCCATATAAAGAAAGACATTAAAAATGAAGGTTTTGCACAATAATTTTAAGCTGACGTCAGCAATTTGTTAGTTTCTGTTACAAAAGGTTGACGAACTGTTGAAGTATATATCAATACTCATATCTGCCAAGTTAGAAATAATAAGCTTCAATAATAAGGAAATAAGAGCAAGTTGAAGTTGTGCTGGCATTAAAGTGCCTTTTGGGGTATTTTGCTGATTTTCGGGAGCATTTTTCAGATATTTCGTCAGTTGTAAGGTATATATTTTTTTGAATGGCATGAAAGGGCATATCTTGAAGACCCTAAATCCAAGAAAGGGTACGGGTTTGGCCATGCATGACGCAATGAGGAGCATTCAAAGGTAAGTGTTTTTGAAACTTTAGAGGGCGCTATTTCAATGACGAAAAATCAGTGATGCGTGAAAACTAAGTAGTATGTATGATATGGTACTGTAATCAACTCCTGAATATATGAGCTCGAAATGAATAAAAACAAGAAAATTATGGCCATTTTACGATTTTTTGACTTTACATTTTAATAAATATGAAGTTTTTGAAGGAAGGCTATTTCGGATTTGAATTTAAGGCATGAAGATGGCATTTTGAAGGTCAAGTTATACGTCGCAGATGACGGAGCAACTCTTGGACTATCTATAGCAATTTGTTAGAAGTCTTTAGCATGCAGGATAACTGAGATATGAAAGAATGAAGAATGGTATGCAAATGGACTTGAAATTGACAAAATGGCGCCTGGATGGTCATGCATGAGTGATTTTGGAAAATGGAAGACGAGAGGCACAACTAGGGATGCTGGACAACATGTCTACCAAATTTGGTTGAATTTGGATGAAGGACGGAGCCAGGGTAGAGCTAACTAATTTACAACGGTAGTTGATTTTGGAAGAGACTTTTTGGGCCCGTCGTAAAACTCTAGCCGGCAATGCAAATTGTGTGACATGAGATTTTTTTTTTCGTTTCGCATCTGCGACGGAAACGTTCAATATGCGTTTCGTGTGCAAAATTCTGGTTGCTACTATGGTAACAGCGATATATCCGATTGAGGACGACTTTCCAAAGCCACATTTGATTCCTCCTAGAGCTCGAGAGGCCGCCCGGGGGGCCCACTTCCATTGATTAGTGGATACCAAGAGCAACCACGCGTAAAAGGGGACAGAGTGGGCAAGTACATTACGTATAGACCTATGTAGCGTTATAAGGGTGTCAAAACGATGATTAAAATGCTGAAAAAGGGATACTAACATATCCAATACTTGTAGGGTGTCACAATCCAAATACTAATTAAGAGATGCATTTTCATAATATGAAAAAGACTTACTTCCATTGTTTAGGGTGCTTTTCGAAACTCCATTGTCGCGCATGGTATCCACTCATCAATGGAAGTGGTCCCCCCGGAATTTGAATCTAATCCCATTTCTGGGGAATGTAAAACATAATGCCCCTCACATCGTGTGCTCGAGGCATATCGTTTGTGTAGAAGGCGTACACAATAGAACAAAGAAACCCGTTAGCTCAAACCATGGACCCTATAGGGTCCGTGCTTAAACGTATTGTACATGTATATGCTGTGTACAGAAATGGTTTTGGCTAGAGAGGTTGATCTGACCCATGAAATCAATTGCCAGTGATCCACCAATAATCCACATTAAATGCAATATCGATTCGATGGAGTGTAATGATCTATATCTAAGCGTTCATTCAGTAAGTTTTTCCTCATTCAATATGTACTCGATCTGTTTGAAAAACCACTTTCTTATCCATGTCATAATCTATTTAGGTCCTACATTTCGAATATCTCCAGCCATCAGTCATCAGTCATAATATACATGTATGTATAGTGCGGGTGTCGCGGAAAAGGATTTTGCACACGAAAAGCAGATCTGTAGGGCCTGTAACCCCCCTGTAACACAAAGTTTAGCATTGATCGTACAGCAGTTTTCTACGTTTGATTCTATTGACTATAATGTACAATCAATCTTAAAAATCAAGTGTATGATTAAGCGATAACTTTTGTGTAAGGGGACCCCAAAATTAGCGTCGGTGAAGATTGCGAAAGGTCCCAAGTATGTCTACCAAATCAGAATGAATTTGGATGAGAAACGGAGGCAGGAGAGGACTAACAAAAATTACATGTTAATCAAATTGGATTTTGGCAGATTTTGCTTTTCATAGGAAATTACATTCTCGAGTCAAACAAATTTCGTCCATTTTTAGACCAGGTGGCCGCTGAAGAAAGAGAGAGAAAGACGCAGAGAGAGTAATAGAAATAAGCATACAAATTCGCTGACAATTCATCAACGTAACCCAGTGTTAAGTAGATATCAGAACGATGTGCATGCATAAACTGAGTTTATCGCCTTATTGGACAAATGGCGTGCCATAGGACGTTCAGTTCGTTTTTTGCGCGAAACCGATGCAATAGACACTGTGTACAATTCTGTTGTTGATAATGTGTACATAGTGAGCAGTATACTTTGGCCCGTATTCTGAAGTCGGGTTTAACTTAAACTCAGGTTTAAAGTTGTGGTTTAAGTATGGACAGCCAATTGGTACGTAATCACTAACAGTAAAGACATCATACTTCAGTTCATTCAGCTCTCAAATCATTTATAATTGTGTAGGAAGTATAAAGAGATGATCGTCTTCACCATCGATGAATCAGGAAAGAGCACAGTAAACATAAGAAACATACAACTCAATAGAAATTTTGATACTTTTGGCTTTCCATACTAAAACCACAAATTTAAACCTGAGTTTAAGTTAAACCCGACTTCAGAATACGGACCCATGTGTTCAGATTAACTTATCTTGAAATTTTCTGTTGTAACCTATGTCGTATTTGGTATCACTGGAAAGAGTATTCCAATGCGGTGACATTGATACCACTTTTATTTGTGCGCAGGCCACAGACCGGAAGTAAATGCCATATAAAGAAAGACATTAAAAATGAAGGTTTTGCACAATAATTTGAAGCTGACGTCAGATTTTTGTCAGTTTTTGTTACAAAAGGTTGACGAACGGTTGAAGTATATATCAATACTCATATCAGCCAAGTTAGAAAGAATAAGCTTCAATAATAAGGAAATAAGAGCAAGTTGAAGTTGTGCTGGCATTACAGTGCATTTTTGGGTATTTTGCTGATTTTCGGGAGCATTTTTCAGATATTTCGTCAGTTGTAAGGTATATATTTTTTTAAATGGCATGAAAGATCATATCTTGAAGACCCTAAATTCAAAAAAGGGTACGGGTTTGGCCACGCATGACGCAATGAGGAGCATTCAAAGGTAAGCGTTTTTGAAACTTTAGAGGGCGCTATTTCGATGACGGAAGGTCAATGATGCGTGAAAACTCAGTAGCTTGTATGTTATGATACCGTTATCAATTCTTGAAATAATGAGTTCAAAATGAATCAAAACAAGAAAGTTATGGCCATTTTACGAATTTTTGACTTTACATTTCAATAAATATGACGTTTTTGAAGGAAGGCTATTTCGGATTTGAATTTAGGACATGAAGATGGCATTTTGAAGGTCAGGTTATACGTCGCAGATGATAGAGAAAGTCTTGGACTATCTATAGCAATTTGTTAGAAGTCTGTAGCATGCAGGATAATTGAGATATGAAAGAATGAAGAATGGTATGCAAATGGACTTGAAATTGACAAAATGGCGCCTGGATGGTCATGCATGAGTGATTTTGGAAAATGGAAGACGAGAGGCACAACTAGGGATGCTGGACAACATGTCTACCAAATTTGGATGAATTTGGATGAGGGACGGAGTCAGGGTAGAGCTAACAAAATCATGTATTAAACAAATGGGATTTTGGTGGAAGAAGAAGAAGAAGAAGACTAGAACTGCAATCGTTTCAGAACGATGTGCATGCATTGACGCCTCTGATTTAATAGAGGGCAAGAAACAGAAGGAGATAGAGAGAAAACTCTAGATGATATACATTCTCAAAATATTAGAGGGCGCTATTTTTTTAAAGAATGGTCACTGATGCATAAAACACAGTTGGAGTATGTGAAATGATACAATTGGCAAACCCTGAAAACATGAGACCAAAATAAATTCAAACAAGGAAGTTATGGCAATTTAACTATTTCAAGACTTTGCACGAGAGGGCGCTATTTCTAAAGGCTATGGTCACTAATTATGGACAATATGTCTATCAAATCAAAATGAATTTGGATGAGAAACGGAGGCAGGCGAAGACTAACAAAAATTACATGTTAATCAAATTGAATTTTGGCAGATTTTGCCTTCCATAGGAAGTTACATTCTCGAGTCAAAAAGATTTCGTCCATTTTTAGACCATGTGGCCGCTGAACAAAGAGAGAGAGAGAGAGAGAGATAAAGACGTAGAGAGAGTAATAGAAGTAAGCATACAAATTCACTGACAATTCATTAACGTAACCCAGTGTTAAGTACATATCAGAACGATGTGCATGCATGAACTGAGTTTATCAATGCAATAGACACTGTGTACAATTCTGTTGTTGATAATGCGTGCATAGTGAGCAGTATACCATGTGTTCAGATTGACTTATCTTGAAATTTTCTGTTGTAACCTATGTCGTATTTGGTATCACTGGAAAGAGTATTCCAATGCGGTGACATTGATACCACTTTTATTTGTGCGCAGGCAATAGACCGGAAGTAAATGCCATATAAAGAAAGACATTAAAAATGAAGGTTTTGCACAATAATTTGAAGCTGACGTCAGCAATTTGTTAGTTTCTGTTACAAAACATTAACGAACAGTTGAAGTATATATCAATACTCAAATCTGCCAAGTTAGAAAGAATAAGCTTCAATAATAAGGAAATAAGAGCAAGTTGAAGTTGTGCTGGCATTAAAGTGCCTTTTGGGGTATTTTGCTGATTTTCGGGAGCATTTTTCAGATATTTCGTCAGTTGTAAGGTATATATTTTTTTAAATGGCATGAAAGGGCATATCTTGAAGACCCTAAATCCAAGAAAGGGTACGGGTTTGGCCGTGCATGACGCAATGAGGAGCATTCAAAGATAAGTGTTTTTGAAACTTTAGAGGGCGCTATTTCAATGACGAAAAATCAGTGATGCGTGAAAACTGAGTAGTATGTATGATATGGTACTGTAATCAACTCCTGAATATATGAGCTCGAAATGAATAAAAACAAGAAAATTATGGCCATTTTACGATTTTTTGACTTTACATTTTAATAAATATGAAGTTTTTGAAGGAAGGCTATTTCGGATTTGAATTTAAGGCATGAAGATGGCATTTTGAAGGTCAAGTTATGCGTCGCAGATGACGGAGCAACTCTTGGACTATCTATAGCAATTTGTTAGAAGTCTTTAGCATGCAGGATAACCGAGATATGAAAGAATGAAGAATGGTATGCAAATGGACTTGAAATTGACAAAATGGCGCCTGGATGGTCATGCATGAGTGATTTTGGAAAATGGAAGACGAGAGGCACAACTAGGGATGCTGGGCAACATGTCTACCAAATTTGGTTGAATTTGGATGAAGGACGGAGTCAGGGTAGAGCTAACAAAACCATGTGTTAAACAAATGGGATTTTGGTGGAAGAAGAAGAAGAAGAAGAAGAAGAAGAAGAAGAAGAAGAAGATTACGGAATAGGAATATGGAACAAGAACAATGCATTGTCGCCATTGGGCGTCAATGCAACTAGAACTGCAATCGTTTCAGAACGATGTGCATGCATTGACGCCTCTGATTTAATAGAGGGCAAGAAACAGAAGGAGATAGAAAGAAAACTGTAGATGATATACATTCTCAAAATATTAGAGGGCGCTATTTCTTAAAGGAATGGTCACTGATGCGTAAAACACAGTTAGATTATGTGAAATGATACAATTGGCAAACCCTGAAAATATGAGACAAAAATAAATTCAAAGGAAGTTATGGCAATTCAACTATTTTAAGACTTTGCAAGAGAGGGCGCTATTTCTAAAGTTATGGTCACTAATTATGGATAACATGTCTGCCAAATTAGAATGAATTTTGATGAGGAACGGTGGCAGGGGAGGACTAACAAATATTACATGTTAATCAAATTGGATATTAGCACATTTTGCTGTCCATAGGAAGTTACATTCTCGAGTAAAATTTTTTAGACCATTTGGCGGCCCATACGTGGTTGTTGAAAATGTGTGCATTGTGAGCAGTATACCATGTGTTCAGATTGACTTATCTTGAAATTTTCTGTTGTAACCTATGTCGTATTTGGTATCACTGGAAAGAGTATTCCAATGCGGTGACATTGATACCACTTTTATTTGTGTGGAGGCAATAGACCGGAAGTAAATGCCATATAAAGAAAGACATTAAAAATGAAGGTTTTGCACAATAATTTTAAGCTGACGTCAGCAATTTGTTAGTTTCTGTTACAAAACATTAACGAACTGTTTAAGTATATATCAATACTCATATCTGCCAAGTTAAAAAGAATAAGCTTCAATAATAAGGAAATAAGAGCAAGTTGAAGTTGTGCTGGCAGTAAAGTGCATTTTTGGGTATTTTGCTGATTTTCGGGAGCATTTTTGAGATATTTCGTCAGTTGTAAGGTATATATTTTTTTAAATGGCATGAAAGGGCATATCTTGAAGACCCTAAATCCAAGAAAGGGTACGGGTTTGGCCATGCATGACGCAATGAGGGGCATTCAAAGGTAAGCGTTTTTGAAACTTTAGAGGGCGCTATTTCAATGACGGAAGATCAATGATGCGTGAAAACTTAGTAGCATGTATGTTATGATACCGTGATCAATTTCTAAAAGAATGAGCGCAAAATGAATAAAAACACAAAAGTTACGGCCATTTTACGACTTTTAGACATTACATTTCAATAAATATGAAGTTTTTGAAGGAAGGCTATTTCGGATTTGAATTTAAGGCATGAAGATGGCATTTTGAAGGTCAAGTTATACGTCGCAGATGATGGAGCAACTCTTGGACTATCTATAGCAATTTGTTAGAAGTCTGTAGCACGCAGGATGACTGAGATATGAAAGAATGAAGAATGGTATGCAAATGGACTTGAAATTGACAAAATGGCGCCTGGATGGTCATGCATGAGTGATTTTGGAAAATGGAAGACGAGAGGCACAACTAAGGATGCTGGACAACATGTCTACCAAATTTGGATGAATTTGGATGAGGGACGGAGTCAGGGTAGAGCTAACAAAACCATGTGTTAAACAAATGGGATTTTGGTGGAAGAAGAAGAAGAAGAAGAAGATTACGGAATAGGAATATGGAACAAGAACAATGCATTGTCGCCATTGGGCGTCAATGCAAAGAAGAAGAAGATTACGGAATAGGAATATGGAACAAGAACAATGCATTGTCGCCATTGGGCGTCAATGCAAAGAAGAAGAAGATTACGGAATAGGAATATGGAACAAGAACAATGCATTGTCGCCATTGGGCGTCAATGATTGTCGCCATTGGGCGTCAATGCAATTAGTCGGGAAACGAATAGCAGCTGACTCTGCTTGCCGAGAGAAGGCTTATAGGAAAGAAAGGCCTAACAACTTAGCAAATCTAGATAGAAAGGCACATATTAATAATTCTGACAAAGATTTCACTTCTCCATCTAGCATAAGAGACGGACAAAATGGTCTGTATGTAGATGTTGAGATAAGAGGGATAAAAACTTCACTTTTGGTGGACTCAGGAGCGACCGACACAATTTTGTCCTCCACAGTATACCACAAACTTCCAAGTGAAAAGAGACCAACGCTGAAAAGCTTTGATTGAAAAGTAAGAAATGCTGACGGCAGTCCCATGGAAATTTTGGAAAGTTCCACGGTAGAGTTGCGCGTTGGGAAAAGTGTTTGTAGTATCGAGGTAATGTTTGCAAACATAGGCAGCATAGATGGGATACTCGGCATGGACTTTCTGCTCGCAACTAATGCAGATTTATACCTGCGAAGAATGGAATTGTCCTTAAATGGGGAGAACATAAAATTAATGAATAATCAAGGCAGGAAACTATGCAGGAGAGTGACGGTCGAGAAAACCACAAGAGTAAGCCCTGGCCAAGAGGTGTTGGTGAGGGGACGAGTGAATGAAGCACAAGGCGTTGGAATAATAGAAACATCGGATAGTTGTGAGGTTGGGCAGAAAGGCATTTTGGTTGCTCGTGTGTTAGCAGACGTAAATTAAAATTTGGTACCCCTGAGATTCTTTAACCCAGGTAAAGAAGATGCAGTGATTAAGGAAGGAACTATGGCAGGTTACTTTACACCCGTAAATGAGATCGAGATAGACAACATGCCTTCAAAGTGTACAGTAGGCACTGGTGGAGGAATCGTACCAGATCATCTTCAAGACCTGTTTAAGAGAAGTAAACTTGATGTAGACGAGAGTCATCACGAAATGGTCGCCAACTTATTGATCAAGAATCAGGATGTGTTTGCCAAATCAGACACAGATATTGGACGAACGAACCTTGTAAAACACAAAATCAACCCTGGAGACACACAACCTATAAGACAAAGGCCACGGCGATTTCCAGCAGCAGAGCAACAAGAAATCGACAGTCAAATAGAATCCATGTTGGAAAGAGGAGTGATTGATCCGTCTGGAAGTCCTTGGGCATCAAACGTCGTCCTTGTTAGGAAAAAAGATGGGACTAAGCAGTTTTGAGTCGATTATCGGAAACTCAATCACGTGACAATCAAGGACGCTTACCCTATTCCCCGGATTGATGACTCTCTGGACACACTGAATGGATCAAAATGGTTTTCAACGCTCGATCTTGCGTCAGGTTACTGGCAAGTTGAATTGGAAGAAGAAGGCAAGGGAGAAGTCGGCATTTTTGTCCTTGAAGGTCTGTACAGTTGGCGAGTAATGCCCTTTGGGCTTTGCAACTCTCCGTCGACCTATGAAAGGTTGATGGAACGAGTCCTTAATGGCCTTCACTGGAAAATCTTGGTGGTGTATCTTGATGACATCATTGTATTCGCAAATACAGTGGCCGAAGAATTGGAACGACTGGATGTATAGTCTTTAGTCGACTGAGAGAAGCCGGTTTGAAACTAAAGCCACGGAAGTGTACTCTTTTCAGGCGAAGTGTGCTCTATCTTGGGCATATTGTGTCATCAGATGGTGTGTCCACTGATCCGGAGAAGGCGAGAGCAATAGCAGATTGGCCAAAGCCTACGAATGTAAAGCAGGTACAGAGTTTTTTAGAATTGCCTCCTATTACCGAAGATTCGTTAAAGGTTTCGCCAATATTGCCCGTCCACTGCACAAATTGACGCAAAAGTCAAGGGACTTTGTATGGACATCCGAATGTGACCTAGCGTTCCAGGAACTGAAGTCTCGTCTTCAGTCATCACCCATTTTATCATATCCGGATCCCGAAAAGGACTTTATCCTAGATACAGATGCAAGCAATATGGGTATTGGCGCTGTTCTATCACAAGAAATCGATGGAGAAGAGAGGGTAGTGGCTTTTGCTAGTAGGACACTTTCGAAGGCAGAGAAAAACTGTTGCATAACAAGAAGAGAACTCTTAGCAGTAGTTACATTTCTCAAGAAATTTCGATAGTATCTCTACGGAAGGAAAGTCACAGTTAGAACTGATCATGGTGCCCTACGTTGGCTTTTGAACTTCAAAGAACCTCAAGGACAGATCGCTAGATGGTTACAAGTTATAGCAGAATATAACCTAGTGATTGTGCATCGAGCGGGTCGCTCTCATACCAATGCTGACAGTCTTTCCCGGAGGCCTTGTGGTTCATGTTCCCATTGTGAACGACAAGAGCTTGCTCGCCAAGGCGAAGTCGTAGACGATGAAGAACTACATCAGGGGGCATCAGCTAAGGAGGAAAAGGAGCACAACGTCAATGCTGTAACAATTGAGCCCTCGATCACTGCTACAGATATGAGTAAGATGCAATGTGAAGACGAAAGCATGAAGTGGATCATTGAAGCTAAGAAGGGAGGTGGACTCCGACCAGATTTGTCGAAAGTGGAAGCCAAACCTCATGCAAAGAAGTCTCTCTGGCGGATATGGGATCAACTTGAAGTGAGACAAAACGTTCTATGTCGTCGTCGGGAGTCAGATAACGGAGAGGAAGTCAAATTCAAAATTGTTCTCCCGCAAAAGTGTCGGAAGAAAGTTGTCCAGGAACTTCATGGGAATACCACAGGAGGGCACTTGGGAACGAACAAGACTATCGCGAAGGTCCGCACGCGATATTATTGGCCATGCATGGATCCCGACATTAGGTCTATAGTGTGTATGTGTGATGTTTGTGCAAGCAAGAAACGACCTACCAAGACAAGACGAGCTCCGCTTCAACAAAAACCAGTAGGCAATCCAATGGAAAGGGTCGCTTTGGACGTAGTTGGGCCCTTACCTGAATCGGAGAAAGGCAACAAGTATTTGCTAGTAGTCGGAGACTACTTTAGCAAATGGATGGAGGCATACCCCATAAGAGATCAGACGGCAAAAACCATTGCGGATAAATTTGTAAATGAATTCGTTTGCAGATTCGGAGTACCAAAGGTTTTGCACTCGGATCAGGGTCGTAGTTTTGAGTCCCAAGTTTTTTCAGAAATGTGTTCAATTCTGGGAATAGAAAAAAGCGAACAACACCGTACAATCCGAAGTCGGATGGATTCGTCGAACGATTCAAAGGGACACTAATTACCATGGTCTCCATGATGATAGATCCGATCAGAAGACAACGGGACTGGGACGAAAAAGTTCACATAGCATTGTTTGCTTATCGTTGAGCAGTCCAAGAATCAACAGGAGAGACCCCGAATATGCTAATGCTGGGACGTGAGGTTCAATTGCCCATTGATCTTACTATGGAATCTACAAGTGACACGGAAGAGGATGATGAGCAGACAACAGACTATGCGCTCGCGCTTAGAGAAAGAATGAGGTCGGCCCATGAGCAAGCTCGACTGAAGTTAGCTCAAGCAGCGAGGCATCAGAAGCAAGTTTATGACAGGAAAACCAAGAAAGACAACCTACAAGTAGGAAAATTTGTTTGGTACTTCAATCCCGCAAAGACTAAAGGGCTAAGTCCAAAATTACAGCGAAGATGGAAAGGACCCTACCTCATTACTCATAAACTGTCTGATGTCATCTACAGAATCCAAAGGAAACCACGTGGAAAAATGATAGTGATTCATTGCGATCGGCTAAAACTCTACCAAGGAGGAACCCTTAAAGCGTGGATCACAGAGCCACAAACCGATTTGGAAG